>NC_137623.1:300000-385000 GCF_963280865.1 Gymnoscopelus braueri
ATAACATTCAGGAGGTGTAGTTCCAGACTCTATATAACATTCAGGAGGTGTAGTTCTAGACTCTATATAACATTCAGGAGGTGTAGTTCTAGACTCTATATAACATTCAGGAGATGTAGTTCTAGACTCTATATAACATTCAGGAGGTGTAGTTCCAGACTCTATATAACATTCAGGAGGTGTAGTTCTAGACTCTATATAACATTCAGGAGGTGTAGTTCTAGACTCTATATAACATTCAGGAGGTGTAGTTCTAGACTCTATATAACATTCAGGAGATGTAGTTCTAGACTCTATATAACATTCAGGAGGTGTAGTTCTAGACTCTATATAACATTCAGGAGATGTAGTTCTAGACTCTATATAACATTCAGGAGGTGTAGTTCTAGACTCTATATAACATTCAGGAGGTGTAGTTCCAGACTCTATATAACATTCAGGAGGTGTAGTTCTAGACTCTATATAACATTCAGGAGGTGTAGTTCCAGACTCTATATAACATTCAGGAGGTGTAGTTCCAGACTCTATATAACATTCAGGAGGTGTAGTTCCAGACTCTATATAACATTCAGGAGGTGTAGTTCTAGACTCTATATAACATTCAGGAGGTGTAGTTCTAGACTCTATATAACATTCAGGAGGTGTAGTTCCAGACTCTATATAACATTCAGGAGGTGTAGTTCCAGACTCTATATAACATTCAGGAGGTGTAGTTCCAGACTCTATATAACATTCAGGAGGTGTAGTTCTAGACTCTATATAACATTCAGGAGGTGTAGTTCCAGACTCTATATAACATTCAGGAGGTGTAGTTCTAGACTCTATATAACATTCAGGAGGTGTAGTTCTAGACTCTATATAACATTCAGGAGATGTAGTTCTAGACTCTATATAACATTCAGGAGGTGTAGTTCCAGACTCTATATAACATTCAGGAGGTGTAGTTCTAGACTCTATATAACATTCAGGAGGTGTAGTTCTAGACTCTATATAACATTCAGGAGGTGTAGTTCTAGACTCTATATAACATTCAGGAGATGTAGTTCTAGACTCTATATAACATTCAGGAGGTGTAGTTCCAGACTCTATATAACATTCAGGAGGTGTAGTTCTAGACTCTATATAACATTCAGGAGATGTAGTTCTAGACTCTATATAACATTCAGGAGGTGTAGTTCCAGACTCTATAACATTCAGGAGGTGTAGTTCTAGACTCTATATAACATTCAGGAGGTGTAGTTCCAGACTCTATATAACATTCAGGAGGTGTAGTTCTAGACTCTATATAACATTCAGGAGGTGTAGTTCTAGACTCTATATAACATTCAGGAGGTGTAGTTCCAGACTCTATATAACATTCAGGAGGTGTAGTTCCAGACTCTATATAACATTCAGGAGGTGTAGTTCCAGACTCTATATAACATTCAGGAGGTGTAGTTCCAGACTCTATATAACATTCAGGAGGTGTAGTTCCAGACTCTATATAACATTCAGGAGGTGTAGTTCCAGACTCTATATAACATTCAGGAGGTGTAGTTCCAGACTCTATATAACATTCAGGAGGTGTAGTTCCAGACTCTATATAACATTCAGGAGGTGTAGTTCCAGACTCTATATAACATTCAGGAGGTGTAGTTCCAGACTCTATATAACATTCAGGAGGTGTAGTTCCAGACTCTATATAACATTCAGGAGGTGTAGTTCTAGACTCTATATAACATTCAGGAGGTGTAGTTCTAGACTCTATATAACATTCAGGAGGTGTAGTTCCAGACTCTATATAACATTCAGGAGGTGTAGTTCCAGACTCTATATAACATTCAGGAGGTGTAGTTCCAGACTCTATATAACATTCAGGAGGTGTAGTTCTAGACTCTATATAACATTCAGGAGGTGTAGTTCCAGACTCTATATAACATTCAGGAGGTGTAGTTCTAGACTCTATATAACATTCAGGAGGTGTAGTTCTAGACTCTATATAACATTCAGGAGGTGTAGTTCCAGACTCTATATAACATTCAGGAGGTGTAGTTCTAGACTCTATATAACATTCAGGAGGTGTAGTTCTAGACTCTATATAACATTCAGGGGGTGTAGTTCTAGACTCTATATAACATTCAGGAGGTGTAGTTCCAGACTCTATATAACATTCAGGAGGTGTAGTTCTAGACTCTATATAACATTCAGGAGGTGTAGTTCTAGACTCTATATAACATTCAGGAGGTGTAGTTCTAGACTCTATATAACATTCAGGAGATGTAGTTCTAGACTCTATATAACATTCAGGAGGTGTAGTTCTAGACTCTATATAACATTCAGGAGATGTAGTTCTAGACTCTATATAACATTCAGGAGGTGTAGTTCTAGACTCTATATAACATTCAGGAGGTGTAGTTCCAGACTCTATATAACATTCAGGAGGTGTAGTTCTAGACTCTATATAACATTCAGGAGGTGTAGTTCCAGACTCTATATAACATTCAGGAGGTGTAGTTCCAGACTCTATATAACATTCAGGAGGTGTAGTTCCAGACTCTATATAACATTCAGGAGGTGTAGTTCTAGACTCTATATAACATTCAGGAGGTGTAGTTCTAGACTCTATATAACATTCAGGAGGTGTAGTTCCAGACTCTATATAACATTCAGGAGGTGTAGTTCCAGACTCTATATAACATTCAGGAGGTGTAGTTCCAGACTCTATATAACATTCAGGAGGTGTAGTTCTAGACTCTATATAACATTCAGGAGGTGTAGTTCCAGACTCTATATAACATTCAGGAGGTGTAGTTCTAGACTCTATATAACATTCAGGAGGTGTAGTTCTAGACTCTATATAACATTCAGGAGATGTAGTTCTAGACTCTATATAACATTCAGGAGGTGTAGTTCCAGACTCTATATAACATTCAGGAGGTGTAGTTCTAGACTCTATATAACATTCAGGAGGTGTAGTTCTAGACTCTATATAACATTCAGGAGGTGTAGTTCTAGACTCTATATAACATTCAGGAGATGTAGTTCTAGACTCTATATAACATTCAGGAGGTGTAGTTCCAGACTCTATATAACATTCAGGAGGTGTAGTTCTAGACTCTATATAACATTCAGGAGATGTAGTTCTAGACTCTATATAACATTCAGGAGGTGTAGTTCCAGACTCTATAACATTCAGGAGGTGTAGTTCTAGACTCTATATAACATTCAGGAGGTGTAGTTCCAGACTCTATATAACATTCAGGAGGTGTAGTTCTAGACTCTATATAACATTCAGGAGGTGTAGTTCCAGACTCTATATAACATTCAGGAGGTGTAGTTCCAGACTCTATATAACATTCAGGAGGTGTAGTTCTAGACTCTATATAACATTCAGGAGGTGTAGTTCTAGACTCTATATAACATTCAGGAGGTGTAGTTCTAGACTCTATAACATTCAGGAGGTGTAGTTCTAGACTCTATAACATTCAGGAGGTGTAGTTCTAGACTCTATATAACATTCAGGAGGTGTAGTTCCAGACTCTATATAACATTCAGGAGGTGTAGTTCCAGACTCTATATAACATTCAGGAGGTGTAATTCCAGACTCTATAACATTCAGGAGGTGTAGTTCCAGACTCTATAACATTCAGGAGGTGTAGTTCTAGACTCTATATAACATTCAGGAGGTGTAGTTCCAGACTCTATATAACATTCAGGAGGTGTAGTTCCAGACTCTATAACATTCAGGAGGTGTAGTTCTAGACTCTATATAACATTCAGGAGGTGTAGTTCCAGACTCTATAACATTCAGGAGGTGTAGTTCTAGACTCTATATAACATTCAGGAGGTGTAGTTCCAGACTCTATATAACATTCAGGAGGTGTAGTTCCAGACTCTATATAACATTCAGGAGGTGTAGTTCTAGACTCTATATAACATTCAGGAGGTGTAGTTCCAGACTCTATATAACATTCAGGAGGTGTAGTTCCAGACTCTATATAACATTCAGGAGGTGTAGTTCCAGACTCTATATAACATTCAGGAGGTGTAGTTCCAGACTCTATATAACATTCAGGAGGTGTAGTTCTAGACTCTATATAACATTCAGGAGGTGTAGTTCCAGACTCTATAACATTCAGGAGGTGTAGTTCCAGACTCTATATAACATTCAGGAGGTGTAGTTCCAGACTCTATATAACATTCAGGAGGTGTAGTTCCAGACTCTATATAACATTCAGGAGGTGTAGTTCTAGACTCTATATAACATTCAGGAGGTGTAGTTCCAGACTCTATAACATTCAGGAGGTGTAGTTCCAGACTCTATAACATTCAGGAGGTGTAGTTCTAGACTCTATATAACATTCAGGAGGTGTAGTTCCAGACTCTATATAACATTCAGGAGGTGTAGTTCCAGACTCTATATAACATTCAGGAGGTGTAGTTCCAGACTCTATATAACATTCAGGAGGTGTAGTTCTAGACTCTATATAACATTCAGGAGGTGTAGTTCCAGACTCTATATAACATTCAGGAGGTGTAGTTCTAGACTCTATATAACATTCAGGAGGTGTAGTTCCAGACTCTATATAACATTCAGGAGGTGTAGTTCCAGACTCTATATAACATTCAGGAGGTGTAGTTCCAGACTCTATATAACATTCAGGAGGTGTAGTTCCAGACTCTATATAACATTCAGGAGGTGTAGTTCCAGACTCTATATAACATTCAGGAGGTGTAGTTCCAGACTCTATATAACATTCAGGAGGTGTAGTTCTAGACTCTATATAACATTCAGGAGGTGTAGTTCCAGACTCTATATAACATTCAGGAGGTGTAGTTCTAGACTCTATATAACATTCAGGAGGTGTAGTTCCAGACTCTATATAACATTCAGGAGGTGTAGTTCCAGACTCTATATAACATTCAGGAGGTGTAGTTCCAGACTCTATATAACATTCAGGAGGTGTAGTTCTAGACTCTATATAACATTCAGGAGGTGTAGTTCCAGACTCTATATAACATTCAGGAGGTGTAGTTCTAGACTCTATATAACATTCAGGAGGTGTAGTTCCAGACTCTATATAACATTCAGGAGGTGTAGTTCTAGACTCTATATAACATTCAGGAGGTGTAGTTCTAGACTCTATATAACATTCAGGAGGTGTAGTTCTAGACTCTATATAACATTCAGGAGATGTAGTTCTAGACTCTATATAACATTCAGGAGGTGTAGTTCTAGACTCTATATAACATTCAGGAGGTGTAGTTCCAGACTCTATATAACATTCAGAGACTACCAGCCACAGGAAGTGATGCGGTGGGGGGGGGGGGGGGTACCTGTTGATGGGGTTGAGTCCCAGGTTGCTCTGGGTTACGACCTTGTTGATGCCCTGGAGGGCGACCATCTTAGCTTTCATGATGGGGTCATCTGGAGACAGACAGACAGACAGACAGACAGGTGTTTGTTTCTCCTGGAAGTTGACTCGTGTCTCTAATAAACTAACGCTGCTTTTCACTGTCTTTACTGATGGATGGATGGATGGATGGATGGATGGATGGATGGATGGATGGATGGATGGATGCTTCACTGCTGATAGAATGAACTGAAACCACATGAACCTCTGAAAGCTTTGTTTTAGCCACTTATACCCCACTATCCTTAATGTGGAGAAAGCTTTGTTTTAGCCACTTATACCCCACTATCCTTAATATGGAGAAAGCTTTGTTTTAACCACTTATACCCCACTATCCTTAATATGGAGAAAGCTTTGTTTTAGCCACTTATACCCCACTATCCTTAATGTGGAGAAAGCTTTGTTTTAACCACTTATACCCCACTATCCTTAATGTGGAGAAAGCTTTGTTTTAACCACTTATACCCCACTAAGCTTAATGTGGAGAAAGCTTTGTTTTAACCACTTATACCCCACTATCCTTAATGTGGAGAAAGCTTTGTTTTAACCACTTATACCCCACTATCCTTAATATGGAAAAAGCTTTGTTTTAACCACTTATACCCCACTAAGCTTAATGTGGAGAAAGCTTTGTTTTAACCACTTATACCCCACTATCCTTAATGTGGAGAAAGCTTTGTTTTAACCACTTATACCCCACTAAGCTTAATGTGGAGAAAGCTTTGTTTTAACCATTTATACCCCACTAACCGTTTAAAATTCATCGCGTGATTGCAAAATCTCAGTCACCATTCACTTCCTTGTTATTGACTCATATGCCGCCAATCGCGCATTAATGCGATCTAATAAATAGCGCGCTTGTCCGCCAAGATCGCATTAATGCGATATAGTGATTAATTTTGGTTTAATCTGTGATCGCGCTATTGTGTTTATTTTTCATTCTAGGTTTCGAGTTCCACTTACTTCACCCACACCGGTAGCCTGGTTCCAGACGAATCTGCCTTTGCAAAATCGCATCGCACCCGCCGAGGTTGTGCGGGACCAACCAGGGCCCAGTATCCAAATGTGGGCGGGCTTATCACCTTATTTGGAGCAATGACGTACAAGGAAGCACTGCTCTGATTGGTTCGTATACAAGGAAGCACTGCTCTGATTGGTTTAGGTCTAACCAATAGAGTCCGTTTGGATCGTTTTGTAACCACCCCTTGGAAAAAAATCTAGCGTTGATAGGGACCAGACTAATATCCACGCAGTGTGTCGTGTGATATTGTCTGGCCACGCGAGGCTACCACACCGGCATCCGGTTTTATGACGCAGATTCCGTTTCCGGTTTACATTTTTTTTCCCCAGTCTTCGGCCAGAATAGGGAAAAACACGTTTTTTCACATGGTATAAAAAACGTACGGAGAGCTCCACTTCTATAATCTATAGTCTGGGTGACGAACAGTCATCGCCGTCGTGGTATCACATCGTACTTTTGTCGAGAATCTGAGAACACGTCACATCCGGTTTGACGTATTTGACTGTTTGACTCTGTTTGGGGGGGGCGAGCGAGTCAGCGAGCTGATAAAGGTGTCTATTTGCTGCTCTCTACTGGCAGATTTGTCGTATGTGTTTAAAACCGCACTCAGACAATTTATTTGAATGAAAAATTACAAAATAAAAAAACACGCAAATCGCTGGCACAGGGGTGAGTACATTAGGAATAAACTCTGGCAGTCAATGAGTTAAATCTCAGTCACCATTCACTTCCTTGTTTAGTTTTTTTATGTTTTAATTAAAATTTAATTAAATTTGTATCCCACGATTTTTTAACCCTATTTTTTACACCCAGTGCCAATTGTCTATGTAATCCTGGGCACTACCTTCCCTCTGCCAACCTCTGCCAATCATGCCTCCTTCAATGCATGAGAGCCAACTGACCTTCTTGTCACCTGACAGGGGAGAGTTTCCCTGGTTGGACGTAGCGCATGGAAGGAACACGTTATTCCAACCAGTTCCCTTCCCCTCCATCAGGCGCCCCGGCTGGCCAGGGGGAGGCAGTATAGTGACCAGGATTACTGCATGTTTTTGTGAGGGTACCTACCCTAGGAGACACGGGGAGAACATGCAAACTCTTCACAGAAAGGCCCTTTCGCCAACCCCACCTAGGGTATGGGCACTGATGACGCGGAGGAGAGAACACGCCCCCAGCGCCCACAGCGTCCCCTGCGGGAATCGAACCCAGGACCTTCTAGCTGTGAGGTGACAGCGCTACCGACTGCGCCACCGTGCCCCCTACCATTCACCGAGCCCCCTACCATTCACCGTGCCCCCTACCATTCACTTCCTTGTTATTAAATCTCAGTCACCATTCACTTCCTTGTTATTCGATTTGGAAAAACGCCTTTTTCTCGCCTCCCTGGATTTCCTCTGCATTTTTTACTTGACATGCTATATTCAACGACCAATAACTATGGACCGGGGGGTCGCGATGAAAACATTTACCTATAGGGTACATATTTTACCTGTAGGGTGTCTTATCAGAGCCTATAGGGTACATATTTTACCTGTAGGGTGTCTTATCAGAGCCTATAGGGTACATATTTTACCTGTAGGGTGTCTTATCAGAGCCTATAGGGTATATATTTTACCTGTAGGGTGTCTATCAGAGCCTATAGGGTACATATTTTACCTGTAGGGTGTCTTATCAGAGCCTATAGGGTACATATTTTACCTGTAGGGTGTCTTATCAGAGCCTATAGGGTACATATTTTACCTGTAGGGTGTCTTATCAGAGCCTATAGGGTACATATTTTACCTGTAGGGTGTCATATCAGAGCCTATAGGGTATATATTTTACCTGTAGGGTGTCTATCAGAGCCTATAGGGTACATATTTTACCTGTAGGGTGTCTTATCAGAGCCTATAGGGTACATATTTTACCTGTAGGGTGTCTTATCAGAGCCTATAGGGTACATATTTTACCTGTAGGGTGTCTTATCAGAGCCTATAGGGTACATATTTTACCTGTAGGGTGTCATATCAGAGCCTATAGGGTATATATTTTACCTGTAGGGTGTCTATCAGAGCCTATAGGGTACATATTTTACCTGTAGGGTGTCTTATCAGAGCCTATAGGGTACATATTTTACCTGTAGGGTGTCTTATCAGAGCCTGCATGTGTTTGTGTTGCTGTTGCTCGTGTCTCTCCTGGTCCAGGAGATCCTGCAGGAGTAACGGCTGCTCCTCCAGGAGCAACAGCCTGGACGACAGGGGAGGGGGGGGCTGAGGAGGGGACTGGGGGTGAGACGAGGGGTGAGGTGGGGGGTGAGACTGGGGGTGAGGTGGGGGGTGAGACTGGTGGTGAGACGAGGGGTGAGACTGGGGGTGAGGTGGGGGGTGAGACTGGTGGTGAGACGAGGGGTGAGACTGGGGGTGAGGTGGGGGGTGAGACTGGGGGTGAGACGATGGACTGAAACCACTCCCTGGCTGTTGTTGGAAGACAGATGGCTGTCCTGGAGAGAGAGAGAGAGAGAGAGAGAGAGAGAGGAAGAGAGAGAGAGAGAGAGAGAGAGAGAGAGAGAGAGAGATGATGGGAATGGGATAAGATAGAGAAAGAGAGGTGTGTCAGAAAGCCTCTGTATCTGACCTGTTGTTCTGCTTTAGCAGCTGGAAGCTCTGCTGCAGTTACACAGTTATCTGTTCCTTAGTTATTTGTTCCTTACACCATATTTATGACTGCTGCAGTTACACAGTTATCTGTTCCTTAAACGTTTATGTTCCAGCCCACTGAGCCACGTGTGGTTAACTTGTGAGACTTTATTCATGGTTTTACAGAGTAAGCTCTAACATATAAGAGCGAGAGAGAGAGAGAGAGAGAGAGAGAGAGAGAGAAAATGGAGGATAGAGGGACGAAGGGATAGAGGATGGATAGAGGATGGAAGGATAGAGAGTGGAGGGATGGAGGGATAGAATAATAGAGGGATGAAGGGATAGATGTTTACCTGCAGAGATGGAGGGATGGAGGAGTAGAAGAATGAAGGATAAAGGATGGAGGATGGAGGGATAGACGGATGAGGGATGGAGGATGGATAGAGGTAGATGTTTACCTGCAGACATCAGGACTGATGATCCTCCTGGAACCTGGAGGACTGATCTCTGCTCTGATTGGAGGACAGATCTCTGCTCTGATTGGAGGACTGGTCTGTGCTCTGATTGGAGGACTGGTCTGTGTGGGTGTGTCTGGACAGGACTGGCAGCTGCTGCAGTGTCCTGGGATGAGAGGAGAGAAATGTCATGTTCATTCACTCACACATTAACACACATTAACACACACACACACACACACACACACACACACACACACACAGAGAGAGGAGGAAACCAGGCAACAACCTGCTCATCGGGAGCAAGTTGGGGTTCAGTATCTTGCTCAAGGACACTAACTCAGGGCGATGGAACCGGAACCTTGCAGTTCCCAAGCGGCTTTACCTCCTGAGCCCCTTGTGTCTCTTTGTACGGAGCTGGCAGCACTATTTGACTGAAGCTAAGTTAGCTGCTAAGCTAAATACACTGTTTGACTGAAGCTAAGTTAGCTGCTAAGCTAAATGCACTGTTTGACTGAAGCTAAGTTAACTGCTAAGCTAAATGCACTGTTTGAATGAAGCTAAGTTAACTGCTAAGCTAAAAGTACTGTTTGACAGAAGCTAAGTTAGCTGCTAAGCTAAATGCACTGTTTGACTGAAGCTAAGTTAACTGCTAAGCTAAAAGTACTGTTTGACAGAAGCTAAGTTAGCTGCTAAGCTAAATGCACTGTTTGACTGAAGCTAAGTTAGCTGCTAAGCTAAAAGTACTGTTTGACAGAAGCTAAGTTAGCTTCTAAGCTAAATGCACTGTTTGACTGAAGCTAAGTTAGCTGCTAAGCTAGATACACTGTTTGACTGAAGCTAAGTTAGCTGCTAAGCTAAATGGCAAGGCTATGTTGGTCAGCAGGTTAGACGTTTAACTTAATAACCAATACAAAGGAACAGCTGTCTCAGTACTGTCTCTCTTTCAGCCGGAATGTAGACGGCACCCGGGAGCAGTATGGGTTGGCGCCCCAGCCTGTGTCTTCCGTCCAACAAACCCACGGTGAGGCCTTTAAGGAGGGCCTTTCAGGCAAGAAGCAAATGGAGCCTGCAGTACCACAACGGGCCAAGACACCATCACGCCGGAGTGAAATGTTTGGAGCGGGGGAGTCTGGTGCAACGCTCAGGTCCTGGACCTGGTGAGACGAACGAGGAGCCCAGCCAGGAGGCCATCCAGAGAGCCTAGTACCTCCATGTGCCAGAGCCGGTGAAGCGGACTGAGTCGGTGAAGCGGACTGAGTGGCCCCGTCTTTCCCTAAGAGGACTGACCGTGGGTAGCTACTGGGACGTAAGTCGGGGCTTGATCAACCCCGGCTGGGTCACCTGGGCGAGGGTGTATGTTGAGAACCCGAAACACCCGATGACCCCAGGCTACAACACTGATGATGTCCCAGGTGCATCCATGTGATGTTTTTTATTTATAGACATTTCTACAAATCGTCACATCCTTGGTATAAACCAGTAGAAACCATAATAATATTGAGACATTTCTATTAATCGTTTTAATAATCAGTAGAGACCATTAAAACCTGATATAAACCAGTAGAAACCATTAACACCAGCTGGTACCTTGCTCAGGAGGTGGTTGTTGGTTCCAACCCCAGCAAAGGGTCTCGGTGAGGCGTGCAGCGCGGGGGGGAGGGACTCCATCTTGACGGACGCCTGGCCGCGTCCAATCATCACGGGCGCCTCCCTGGCTTCCTGTTTCACCTCGGGGGCGTGGCCTCCCTCCTCCGCCCCCTCCCCCAGGTCCAGCTCCTCCCCTCCCTCGGGGTCGGCGTACGCGATCAGGTCGAACTTCCCCGACAACAGGAAGTCGTCCAGGTGGAGGTCGTTAGGACCCAGGTCCAAATCCTCCTTACCTGTTAATTAATGCATTACAATCGTTAATCTAACCTTAACCCAGGTCCAAATCCTCCTTACCTGTTCATTAATTCAGTGCCATTGACGTATTTTTTCCCAAAAGGCCCTGAGTGCCAATGACGTATTTTTGTTTTTTTAGTGGTTTTTATAAAGGATGTCGCTGTTCTCTATCACCCTAGTGATCACTTTCACTTTCTACTCACACAGATCTATAGATCTATAGATAGATGTTCTCTATCACCCTAGTGATCACTTTCACTTTCTACTCACACAGATCTATAGATCTATAGATAGATGTTCTCTATCACCCTAGTGATCACTTTCACTTTCTACTCACAAGGATCCGGAAACGTCATCCGAGGATTTCCGCCTCCGTCCACTTTCCGTTTAGATTTTTCATGAAAGCAGCTCTATCTTGATTTCACTTTTTTTGCCCTGAATTTCGTGAGGCATGGTATCTCCAACGTGCTGCTGAAGCTAAGTTAGCTGCTAAGCTAACTGCACTGTTTGAGGCATGGTATCTCCAACGTGCTGCTAAGCTAAGTTAGCTGCTAAGCTAACTGCACTGTTTGAGGCACGGTATCTCCAGTTAGCTGCTAAGCTAAATGCACTGTTGTGAGGCATGGTATCTCCAACATGCTGCTGAAGCTAAGTTAGCTGCTAAGCTAAGTGCACTGTTTGAGGCATGGTATCTCCAGTTGGCTGCTAAGCTAAATGCACTGTTGTGAGGCATGGTATCTCCAACATGCTGCTGAAGCTAAGTTAGCTGCTAAGCTAAGTGCACTGTTTGAGGCATGGTATCTCCAACGTGCTGCTGCAAGGCAAGGGGCGGTCGTGGTTGGAATGATTTTTCTCTGGGAGACGCACACTGCTACCGTGTGAGTTTACACACGGTCAGACAAGCCATCATAACGGATATAAATTGTCTGTGATCAGTTGAAAATGTATATCTCTGGTACTAGGCAAACAGAGCCAGAAATAAGTCTGGCACTGAATGAGTTAAGTTAACATTAATAAAACATATCTTACCATCATCAGGGTCCATCAGGTCTTTAATAATATTAATAATACATATGTTACCATCATCAGGTCTTTAATAATATTAATAATATATCTCTTACCATCATCAGGGTCCATCAGGTTCAGGTCCACCAGGTCTTTAATAATATTAATAATACATATCTCTTACCATCATCAGGGTCCATCAGGTCTTTAATAATATTAATAATACATCTCTTACCATCATCAGGATCCATCAGGTCTTTAATAATATGAATAATACATATCTCTCTTACCATCATCAGGGTCCATCAGGTTCAGGTCCACCAGGTCTTTAATAATATTAATAATACATCTCTTACCATCATCAGGGTCCATCAGGTTCAGGTCCACCAGGTCTTTAACTTCCACGTCCTCCAGGTCTTTAACGGCCGAGTCGTCTGCTTCCTCCTCAAGCCCCTCCCCCATCCCAGCATTGCCATGGTGACCCACTGACAGCTGATGCTGATGATGATGATGCTGTGCTGCCAAGGCAACGGGGTTCATGCCGACGCCCAGACCTAGCAGGGTGGGCCGGGGGGCTCCCTGGGGCTGGAAGGAGGTCTGGGGGAGGTCCATGTGTGGGGGGAGGAGCTGGGGGAAAGGGAGGCGGAGCCTGAGGTCTGGTGCTCGGTGTCGGAGCTCAATAAACGGCTGTCCCATGATGCAATGCGGCTGGATGGATCTAGGAAGGAAGGACTGGGCGGGGCCTGGAGGAACATGAATAATAATAATAATTATAATAATAATTATTGTTGTTGACGTTGTTAACACATTCATTCATTCACTGCCAGCGGTTTTTGACCAGATGTTGACGATCCACAGAATTTGATTTCACCACAGATGTAAACAAACAATGTCTCAGATGTAAACAAACAATGTCTCAGATGTAAACAAACGATGTCTCAGATGTAAACAAACGATGTCTCAGATGTAAACAAACGATGTCTCAGATGTAAACAAACGATGTCTCAGATGTAAACAAACGATGTCTCAGATGTAAACAAACAATGTCTCAGATGTAAACAAACAATGTCTCAGATGTAAACAAACAATGTCTCAGATGTAAACAAACGATGTCTCAGATGTAAACAAACAATGTCTCAGATGTAAACAAACAATGTCTCAGATGTAAACAAACAATGTCTCAGATGTAAACAAACGAAGTCTCGGTGGAAAGAGGAGAAATGAAAACATTGTAATCGTGATGGTCCGCTATGTAATTATAGGCAGTTGAATAAAGCTTGTTATGTAGTTATAGTCAGTTGAATAAAGCTTGTTATGTAGTTATAGGCAGTTGAATAAAGCTTGTTATGTAGTTATAGGCAGTTGAATAAAGCTCGTTATGTAGTTATAGGCAGTTGAATAAAGTGTGTTATGTAGTTATAGGCAGTTGAATAAAGCTCGTTATGTAGTTATAGGCAGTTGAATAAAGTGTGTTATGTAGTTATAGGCAGTTGAATAAAGCTCGTTATGTAGTTATAGTCAGTTGAATAAAGTGTGTTATGTAGTTATAGGCAGTTGAATAAAGTGTGTTATGTAGTTATAGTCAGTTGAATAAAGTTTGTTATGTAGTTATAGGCAGTTGAATAAAGTTTGTTATGTAGTTATAGTCAGTTGAATAAAGCTCGTTATGTAGTTATAGGCAGTTGAATAAAGTTTGTTATGTAGTTATAGTCAGTTGAATAAAGCTTGTTATGTAGTTATAGGCAGTTGAATAAAGCTTGTTATGTAGTTATAGGCAGTTGAATAAAGTTTGTTATGTAGTTATAGGCAGTTGAATAAAGTTTGTTATGTAGTTATAGTCAGTTGAATAAAGCTTGTTATGTAGTTATAGGCAGTTGAATAAAGCTTGTTATGTAGTTATAGGCAGTTGAATAAAGCTTGTTATGTAGTTAGGCAGTTGAATAAAGCTCGTTATGTAGTTATAGGCAGTTGAATAAAGCTCGTTATGTAGTTATAGGCAGTTGAATAAAGCTCGTTATGTAGTTATAGGCAGTTGAATAAAGCTCGTTATGTAGTTATAGGCAGTTGAATAAAGTTTGTTATGTAGTTATAGGCAGTTGAATAAAGCTTGTTATGTAGTTATAGGCAGTTGAATAAAGCTCGTTATGTAATTATAGGCAGTTGAATAAAGCTTGTTATGTAGTTATAGGCAGTTGAATAAAGCTTGTTATGTAGTTATAGGCAGTTGAATAAAGCTTGTTATGTAGTTATAGGCAGTTGAATAAAGCTTGTTATGTAGTTATAGGCAGTTGAATAAAGTTTGTTATGTAGTAATAGGCAGTTGAATAAAGCTTGTTATGTAGTTATAGGATCTACAGATCCGCTATTTTCAAATACAATCTTGGGGGCTAACTTATAATAAAAAGACCTGTCAACGCTGACTATACCTGGTATGATGGGAGCATGAGGTCTGATGGCTTCTCCAGGCATCATGGTCCTCCTGTCAGACAGAGCCAACCCAGAGACAGAGCCCTGGTGAACACCTACAGCTCCTGGAGCTCCTGCAGCATAACTGAACCTAGGAGAGATGTTTGTTCATCACATGAGTTAATAAAGGTTATGTTTGTTCATCACATGAGTTAATAAAGGTTATGTTTGTTCATCACATGAGTTAATAAAGGTTATGTTTGTTCATCACATGAGTTAATAAAGGTTATGTTTGTTCATCACATGAGTTAATAAAGGTTATGTTTGTTCATCACATGAGTTAATAAAGGTTATGTTTGTTCATCACATGAGTTAATAAAGGTTATGTTTGTTCATCACATGAGTTAATAAAGGTTATGTTTGTTCATCACATGAGTTAATAAAGGTTATGTTTGTTCATCACATGAGTTAATAAAGGTTATGTTTGTTCATCACATGAGTTAATAAAGGTTATGTTTGTTCATCACATGAGTTAATAAAGGTTATGTTTGTTCATCACATGAGTTAATAAAGGTTATGTTTGTTCATCACATGAGTTAATAAAGGTTATGTTTGTTCATCACATGAGTTAATAAAGGTTATGTTTGTTCATCACATGAGTTAATAAAGGTTATGTTTGTTCATCACATGAGTTAATAAAGGTTGTTTGTTCATCACATGAGTTAATAAAGGTTATGTTTGTTCATCACATTAGTTAATAAAGGTTATGTTTGTTCATCACATGAGTTAATAAAGGTTATGTTTGTTCATCACATGAGTTAATAAAGGTTATGTTTGTTCATCACATGAGTTAATAAAGGTTATGTTTGTTCATCACATTAGTTAATAAACCCTATGTATGTTTATCAAAAACCTTAAGCAGAGAAATCACCATTAAAATGGCTCAAATTCAGAGCTCTCTCTCTCTCTCTCTCTCTCTCTGTGCTGTGCTATGAACTCATTTAGGAAGGAACATTACGCAGGGTCCCTGGGTAGGGAGGTTATTATAGGGTCTTTATAGTGATTACCTGACAGTGTGTCGGGGGTAGGGGGTCCCTGGGTAGGGTGGTGGGGGACGAGCGTACCCCACAGGGGGGACGGGCTCCTCCAGGGACCACCCTGTGGAGGGACCGGCGTGTCCACTAGGGGCAGCAGAGGGTCTGGTGGGAGGGGCTTCATGCAGACCTTTCTCCAGCCTCATGGACGTCTTCTGTTGCTGCTGACGCAGGATCAGCTGTCTCAGCCTCTGACGCTACACACACACACACACACACACACACACACACACACACACACACACACACACACAGACGCACACACACAAACACACAGTTAGAGGGAAACTAAAACATGAGTTTGATCACTTTTCCATTCCTGAGGAAATCAGTAGATGAACGTCAGAGTCTCCTACTGGAGACATTAGCATCTTTCTGCCGGTCATCAATTTATTGTCTCAAGAATGAGACAAAAACAAAAAAATCTCCATGAATTCAAGTCTTCATGGGGTTAGGGTTAGGGTCATGTCTTCATGGGGTTAGGATTAGGGTCAAGTCTTCATGGGGTTAGGGTCAAGTCTTCATGGGGTTAGGATTAGGGTCAAGTCTTCATGGGGTTAGGGTCAAGTCTTCATGGGGTTAGGGTCAAGTCTTCATGTGGTTAGGGTCAAGTCTTCATGGGGTTAGGGTCAAGTCTTCATGGGGTTAGGATTAGGGTCAAGTCTTCATGGGGTTAGGGTCAAGTCTTCATGGGGTTAGGGTCAAGTCTTCATGGGGTTAGGGTCAAGTCTTCATGGGGTTAGGGTCAAGTCTTCATGGGGTTAGGATTAGGGTCAAGTCTTCATGGGGTTAGGGTCAAGTCTTCATGAGGTTAGGGTTAGGGTCAAGTCTTCATGGGGTTAGGGTTAGGGTCAAGTCTTCATGAGGTTAGGATTAGGGTCAAGTCTTCATGAGGTTAGGATTAGGGTCAAGTCTTCATGGGGTTAGGGTCAAGTCTTCATGGGGTTAGGATTAGGGTCAAGTCTTCATGAGGTTAGGATTAGGGTCAAGTCTTCATGAGGTTAGGATTAGGGTCAAGTCTTCATGGGGTTAGGATTAGGGTCAAGTCTTCATGGGGTTAGGGTCAAGTCTTCATGAGGTTAGGGTTAGGGTCAAGTCTTCATGAGGTTAGGATTAGGGTCAAGTCTTCATGGGGTTAGGATTAGGGTCAAGTCTTCATGGGTTAGGGTCAAGTCTTCATGAGGTTAGGGTTAGGGTCAAGTCTTCATGAGGTTAGGATTAGGGTCAAGTCTTCATGGGGTTAGGGTTAGGGTCAAGTCTTCATGAGGTTAGGGTTAGGGTCAAGTCTTCATGGGGTTAGGGTCAAGTCTTCATGGGGTTAGGGTTAGGGTCAAGTCTTCATGAGGTTAGGATTAGGGTCAAGTCTTCATGGGGTTAGGGTCAAGTCTTCATGGGGTTAGGGTTAGGGTCAAGTCTTCATGAGGTTAGGGTTAGGGTCAAGTCTTCATGGGGTTAGGATTAGGGTCAAGTCTTCATGGGGTTAGGGTCAAGTCTTCATGGGGTTAGGGTCAAGTCTTCATGAGGTTAGGGTTAGGGTCAAGTCTTCATGGGGTTAGGGTCAAGTCTTCATGGGGTTAGGGTCAAGTCTTCATGGGGTTAGGGTCAAGTCTTCATGAGGTTAGGGTTAGGGTCAAGTCTTCATGGGGTTAGGATTAGGGTCAAGTCTTCATGGGGTTAGGGTCAAGTCTTCATGAGGTTAGGATTAGGGTCAAGTCTTCATGAGGTTAGGATTAGGGTCAAGTCTTCATGGGGTTAAGGTTAGGGTCAAGTCTTCATGGGGTTAGGATTAGGGTCAAGTCTTCATGGGGTTAGGATTAGGGTCAAGTCTTCATGGGGTTAGGGTTAGGGTCAAGTCTTCATGGGGTTAGGGTCAAGTCTTCATGGGGTTAGGGTCAAGTCTTCATGAGGTTAGGGTTAGGGTCAAGTCTTCATGGGGTTAGGGTCAAGTCTTCATGAGGTTAGGGTTAGGGTCAAGTCTTCATGAGGTTAGGATTAGGGTCAAGTCTTCATGGGGTTAGGGTCAAGTCTTCATGGGGTTAGGGTTAGGGTCAAGTCTTCATGGGGTTAGGGTCAAGTCTTCATGAGGTTAGGGTTAGGGTCAAGTCTTCATGGGGTTAGGGTCAAGTCTTCATGGGGTTAGGGTTAGGGTCAAGTCTTCATGAGGTTAGGATTAGGGTCAAGTCGTCATGGGGTTAGGGTCAAGTCTTCATGGGGTTAGGATTAGGGTCAAGTCTTCATGGGGTTAGGGTCAAGTCTTCATGAGGTTAGGGTCAAGTCTTCATGAGGTTAGGGTTAGGGTCAAGTCTTCATGAGGTTAGGGTTAGGGTCAAGTCTTCATGAGGTTAGGGTTAGGGTCAAGTCTTCATGGGGTTAGGGTCAAGTCTTCATGAGGTTAGGGTTAGGGTCAAGTCTTCATGAGGTTAGGGTTAGGGTCAAGTCTTCATGGGGTTAGGGTTAGGGTCAAGTCTTCATGAGGTTAGGGTCAAGTCTTCATGAGGTTAGGGTTAGGGTCAAGTCTTCATGAGGTTAGGGTTAGGGTCAAGTCTTCATGGGGTTAGGGTTAGGGTCAAGTCTTCATGGGGTTAGGATTAGGGTCAAGTCTTCATGGGGTTAGGGTTAGGGTCAAGTCTTCATGAGGTTAGGGTCAAGTCTTCATGAGGTTAGGGTTAGGGTCAAGTCTTCATGAGGTTAGGGTTAGGGTCAAGTCTTCATGGGGTTAGGGTCAAGTCTTCATGGGGGGTTAGGATTAGGGTCAAGTCTTCATGGGGTTAGGGTCAAGTCTTCATGAGGTTAGGGTCAAGTCTTCATGAGGTTAGGGTTAGGGTCAAGTCTTCATGGGGTTAGGGTCAAGTCTTCATGGGGTTAGGGTTAGGGTCAAGTCTTCATGGGGTTAGGGTCAAGTCTTCATGGGGTTAGGGTTAGGGTCAAGTCTTCATGGGGTTAGGGTCAAGTCTTCATGAGGTTAGGGTTAGGGTCAAGTCTTCATGGGGTTAGGGTCAAGTCTTCATGAGGTTAGGGTTAGGGTCAAGTCTTCATGGGGTTAGGGTCAAGTCTTCATGGGGTTAGGGTTAGGGTCAAGTCTTCATGAGGTTAGGATTAGGGTCAAGTCTTCATGGGGTTAGGGTCAAGTCTTCATGGGGTTAGGATTAGGGTCAAGTCTTCATGGGGTTAGGGTCAAGTCTTCATGGGGTTAGGGTTAGGGTCAAGTCTTCATGAGGTTAGGGTTAGGGTCAAGTCTTCATGAGGTTAGGATTAGGGTCAAGTCTTCATGGGGTTAGGGTCAAGTCTTCATGGGGTTAGGATTAGGGTTAAGTCTTCATGGGGTTAGGGTCAAGTCTTCATGGGGTTAGGGTTAGGGTCAAGTCTTCATGGGGTTAGGGTTAGGGTCAAGTCTTCATGGGGTTAGGGTCAAGTCTTCATGGGGTTAGGGTCAAGTCATCATGGGGTTAAGGTTAGGGTCAAGTCTTCATGGGGTTAGGGTTAGGGTTAAGTCTTCATGGGGTTAGGATTAGGGTCAAGTCTTCATGAGGTTAGGGTCAAGTCTTCATGGGGTTAGGGTCAAGTCTTCATGGGGTTAGGGTTAGGGTCAAGTCTTCATGGGGTTAGGGTCAAGTCTTCATGGGGTTAGGGTCAAGTCTTCATGGGGTTAAGGTTAGGGTCAAGTCTTCATGGGGTTAGGGTTAGGGTTAAGTCTTCATGGGGTTAGGATTAGGGTCAAGTCTTCATGAGGTTAGGGTCAAGTCTTCATGAGGTTAGGGTCAAGTCTTCATGGGGTTAGGGTTAAATCTTCATGGGGTTAGGGTCAAGTCTTCATGGGATGTGTATTGTGTAATTGATAGAAAATAAGTAATGTTTTAGGTGAATTATTTCTTTAAACTCTTCCTAGGAGGAATTTACATCCACCTCAGCGAACGTAAAAGACGACTTCACAAACCACCGACACAATGACTCAGACATATTTTTCACAAACCACCGACACAATGACTCAGACATATTGTTCACAAACCACCGACACAATGACTCAGACATATTGTTCACAAACCACCGACACAATGACTCAGACATATTGTTCACAAACCACCGACACAATGACTCAGACATATTGGTCAGATCGGAGGTGCGACGTAGCAGCCCGAACATCTAGTACATCAAAATGGCTGACTTCCTGTTGAGTTAAGTAACTAAGTACATTTACTCAAGTACAAGATGTGAGTACATTGTTACCTGTCTGAGTTTCTCCTCAGAGTCTCCAAGCTGAGGCAGCGAGCTGATTGGTCCGTCCAGAGCATTCACACCCATCTCATTGGCCGCTGCCTTCTCCATTTGAGGCGGCCCTGGGGTCATGCGGCTTTGTTCGAAGACGTCGTGACCCGGCGTCCGATTGGCCAGGCCCGGGAAGCCCGCCTCCTCCAGTATCCCAGAGTGCTTTGGGGTCTGGCCACCGCCGGGGGTTCTGGGAAATGTGTCCTGTTGTTGTGCCAGTCTACCTGGAGATTGCTGAGAGACAGACAGTCTACCTGGAGACTGTTGAGAGACAGACAGGAAGAGAGACAGACAGACTGAGTATACTGTTGTTAAGGTGCGAGAAAAACACAAAAACAAAAGTCAGCGCCCAGACTGCCAAGGACGACTTTAAAAAAAAAGAATTTGCACACAGAACCAGGAGATAATTGGCAAGAAATGCTATTTTCAACGGCGTATAACGACCCAACGGGAGGTCGCGTTGACATCTCTTTGTTTTCACAGAAGCAAAGCGATTTCCTCCGTGATTAGCAACCATCAGGGGATCCATCATACTGGAGATAAATATTCTGTGACTACTTGAAAAGGTAAGAAAATCAAACAGATACTGATTGTGATTGGTCAGACATGATTGGTCAAACAGACGATGGGTGTACCTGGTGGACACTCTGGGTCAGCGGTTCGATCCCGCCTCCGCCGGACGGTGGTGGTCCTCCTCCCCCCGCGGGTCTGAGGGTCCCGGGGCCGGGGGGGGCGGGAGTGTAAGTTTCCCCAGGTCTGAGGGTCCCGGGGCCGGGGGGGGCGTGAGGGTAAGTTTCCCCATGTCTGAGGGTAGAGCAGAGTAGAATACTTTATTTACCTTTGTGAGCGGTTAGTGTTACAATGAAGCCATGAGATCTGTTTTAAAAACAACTTTGAGACCCTGTACGGGTAAAATGTTACCCACCCACATTTAGTTCAGTACCGCCCGTCCCCGTCCCCGTCCCCGTGAACCTATAAAGGTATATTGTTCACCCGTTTTACCCGTCAAACGCGGGTACCCGTCGGGTATCCGCGGGTACCCGGCCCGTTGCAGGACTCTGCTGGGAGGTATAGTTTCACCCTAAATCCTCCTGAACCTTCGGGGGGAACAAGATCAAATGAAGTACCTGAGAGTCCCGGAGGAGGTAGGAGTGTAAGGCTCCCCTGGTTTGTGCGGGCGGGACGCCGTCGCCCCCTGCTGGTGGAGGTAGGTTTCGCCGCTCCTCTGGTTCCCCGGGGAATGTGGGTAGCGGTCCGACGGCACGGGGGGGGCAAAGGGGTCGAGAGGGGAGGGCTGGTGGGAGGGAGAAACCCTCCGATTGGCCGCCTGCGGCCCAAACTGGTCCAATCGCAGGGCGGCGGGGGTCGCCAGGTAGGAAGGGTCGGAGTGGGGTCGAGGGGATGAGCCGTAGGGGTCGGGAGGTCGGGGGGAGGAGCTGTAGGGGTCGGGAGGTCGGGGGGAGGAGCTGTAGGGGTCGGGAGGTCGGGGGGAGGAGCTGTAGAGGTCGGGAGGTCGGGGGGAGGAGCTGTAGGGGTCGGGGGAAGGTCGGGAGGACGTGAAGGGGGTGGGACTCCGGTGGGGGGAGGAGGGGTCCTGGGGGGGTTGGAGGTGGAGAGGCATGGGGGTCTTGAACTCTGACATCATCCTGTGGTGGGCGGAGAGTCTGGACGAAAGGTCAGAGGTCGTTCCTGAGGGGGGGCTCATCACCCCCCGGGGTCCTAGGAGCAGAGAGGTCAAGAGGTCAGGGTCTTTATCCTTATAACTGATCCTAGAACAGTCTGTAAATACAGTACCTTATCTTTATCCTTACAGTACCTTATCTTTATCCTTACAGTACCTTATCTTTATCCTTACAGTACCTTATCTTTATCCTTATAACTGATCTTTATCCTTATAACTGATCCTAGAACAGTCTGTAAATACAGTACCTTATCTTTATCCTTACAGTACCTTACCTTTATCCTTACAGTACCTTATCTTTATCTTTAGAACTGATCCTAGAACAGCCTGTAAATACAGTACCTTATCTTTATCCTTACAGTACCTTATCTTTATCTTTAGAACTGATCCTAGAACAGCCTGTAAATACAGTACCTTATCTTTATCCTTACAGTACCTTATCTTTATCTTTAGAACTGATCCTAGAACAGCCTGTAAATACAGTACCTTATCTTTATCCTTATAACTGATCTTAGAACAGTCTGTAAATACAGTACCTTATCTTTATCTTTAGAACTGATCCTAGAACAGCCTGTAAATACAGTACCTTATCTTTATCCTTATAACTGATCCTAGAACAGTCTGTAAATACAGTACCTTATCTTTATCCTTATAACTGATCCTAGAACAGTCTGTAAATACAGTACCTTATCTTTATCCTTACAGTACCTTATCTTTATCTTTAGAACTGATCCTAGAACAGTCTGTAAATACAGTACCTTATCTTTATCCTTACAGTACCTTATCTTTATCTTTAGAACTGATCCTAGAACAGTCTGTAAATACAGTACCTTATCTTTATCCTTACAGTACCTTATCTTTATCTTTAGAACTGATCTTTATCTTTAGAACTGATCCTAGAACAGTCTGTAAATACAGTACCTTATCTTTATCCTTACAGTACCTTATCTTTATCTTTAGAACTGATCCTAGAACAGTCTGTAAATACAGTACCTTACCTTTATCCTTACAGTACCTTATCTTTATCTTTAGAACTGATCTTAGAACAGTCTGTAAATACAGTACCTTACCTTTATCTTTAGAACTGATCCTAGAACAGCCTGTAAATACAGTACCTTACCTTTATCCTTACAGTACCCTATCTTTATCCTTATAACTGATCCTAGAACAGCCTGTAAATACAGTACCTTATCTTTATCTTTAGAACTGATCTTTATCTTTAGAACTGATCCTAGAACAGCCTGTAAATACAGTACCTTATCTTTATCTTTAGAACTGATCTTTATCTTTAGAACTGATCCTAGAACAGTCTGTAAATACAGTACCTTATCTTTATCCTTACAGTACCTTATCTTTATCTTTAGAACTGATCTTAGAACAGTCTGTAAATACAGTACCTTATCTTTATCTTTAGAACTGATCCTAGAACAGTCTGTAAATACAGTACCTTATCTTTATCCTTACAGTACCTTATCTTTATCTTTAGAACTGATCCTAGAACAGCCTGTAAATACAGTACCTTATCTTTATCTTTAGAACTGATCCTAGAACAGCATGTAAATACAGTACCTTATCTTTATCTTTAGAACTGATCCTGGAACAGTCTGTAAATACAGTACCCTCACCCTAGAGATAGAAGTGTTTCTCTAAAGATCCCATCATTGGGGCGGACGGACGTGATGTTTTTTGGGATGACGTCACATCTGTCCATTCCTTCTAGCACAGTCGAGTTATAGTTGCGTTAGAGCGCCCTCTTGTGGAATTAAAATATATATATATATTTGAAAAAACGTAGATCTTTGTTTATGGCATCAGTTTAATCTGTATTAAAGCTGTACTGAGATCAGTTTAATCTGTATTAAAGCTGTACTGAGATCAGTTTAATCTGTACTAAAGCTGTACTGAGATCAGTTTAATCTGTATTAAAGCTGTACTGAGATCAGTTTAATCTGTACTAAAGCTGTACTGAGATCAGTTTAATCTGTATTAAAGCTGTACTGAGATCAGTTTAATCTGTATTAAAGCTGTACTGAGATCAGTTTAATCTGTATTAAAGCTGTACTGAGATCAGTTTAATCTGTATTAAAGCTGTACTGAGATCAGTTTAATCTGTATTAAAGCTGTACTGAGATCAGTTTAATCTGTATTAAAGCTGTACTGAGATCAGTTTAATCTGTACTGAGATCAGTTTAATCTGTATTAAAGCTGTACTGAGATCAGTTTAATCTGTACTGAGATCAGTTTAATCTGTATTAAAGCTGTACTGAGATCAGTTTAATCTGTACTGAGATCAGTTTAATCTGTATTAAAGCTGTACTGAGATCAGTTTAATCTGTACTGAGATCAGTTTAATCTGTATTAAAGCTGTACTGAGATCAGTTTAATCTGTATTAAAGCTGTACTGAGATCAGTTTAATCTGTATTAAAGCTGTACTGAGATCAGTTTAATCTGTATTAAAGCTGTACTGAGATCAGTTTAATCTGTACTGAGATCAGTTTAATCTGTATTAAAGCTGTACTGAGATCAGTTTAATCTGTATTAAAGCTGTACTGAGATCAGTTTAATCTGTACTGAGATCAGTTTAATCTGTATTAAAGCTGTACTGAGATCAGTTTAATCTGTACTGAGATCAGTTTAATCTGTATTAAAGCTGTACTGAGATCAGTTTAATCTGTACTGAGATCAGTTTAATCTGTATTAAAGCTGTACTGAGATCAGTTTAATCTGTATTAAAGCTGTACTGAGATCAGTTTAATATGTTTTAAAGCTGTACTGGGATACTCACCCTGCTGCTGCTGTGACAGGGTTAGGGTTAGGGGTTAAGGTAGATCACTTTATTCTATATTAAAGGGTTAGGGTAGGGGTTAAGGTAGATCACTTTATTCTATATTAAAGGGTTAGGGTTAGGGGTTAAGGTAGATCACTTTATTCTATATTAAAGGGTTAGGGTAGGGGTTAAGGTAGATCACTTTATTCTATATTAAAGGGTTAGGGTAGGGGTTAAGGTAGATGACTTAATTCTATATTAAAGCTGTAACTCACCCTGCTGCTGCTGTGACATCACAGGTCTAGGGGGGTCGACGGGGGACGGAGGCCCCAGTGCATCGTGGGCCGGCGAGGCGCTCAGGGAGTTGTGTCGTTGCTGGGGGGGCGTGGCGGGGGGGCGGTCCCACGGCGAGGATGGGCGGGACGAGGGCGGGGAGAACATCTGAGGGGATGGGGAGTGGGCGTGGTGGGGGGAGAACCCAGAGGGAGGCGGGGCTTGCGGTCGGAGGAAGACGTCGTCGGCCAATCCCGACAAGCCCGGATGCCCTTGGTGTGGGTGTGGCCTGGCCTGGAGAGGGGAAGCTCCGCCCCCGAGGTGGGCGGGGCTCTGGATACCCGTCTCGGGGGAAACGCCGCCGCCTCCCCCTAGGGGATGGTTGCCTAGCAACGTGTGCTGCTGTCGTTGTTGCTGCTGCTGCAGCTGCAGCTGTTCGTTCTTCACCTGCTCCAGTTTCTGGCATGCCTCTATCTTAGCCTGCTGCTTGCTTTGCTGGCGCTGGATCTGAAGAAGAAACACGTGTTTAATAGGTTTTAATTAATGATGTTTTAATTAGGCTTTATGAGAGAGTGAGCTATAATGTTCTGTCTGTCTGTCAGTGAGTGGTTTAATGTGATGAATGAGCTTCTACATTAACATGCAGGGGGACACTTCCTGCTATTCTAGCCGCCATGAAATCCTCAGAACAAAGCTTACAGACCTCACAAAACAACTGATGATTAGATTAATGCTTAACTCCTTCAGCGCCAAACACGTCAAAACAGTGTCTTCACTGTTTACACCAGAGGGCGCTGTTCGCAAACCTATGAGTGATCCTATGACTTCTGGAGAAGAAGAGTAGATCCGGAAATAATGTGATCACAACAAACCCTGCCCCGTCCTAGATAACAGCCTGTGCTATGCTAACAGCCCTGTCCGCTCTAATGTTAAATAATGTTAAATAATGTTAAATAACGTTAAATAACGTGATCACAACAAACCCAGCCCTGTCCCATCTAATGTTAAAGGACTTGGACTCTGCATTTTTGTCGAGAATGAGAACAAGAAAAAGTTATATTCAACAGTCAATAACTAAAGAACGGAGGGTCGCTGTGACAAAAAATGTTTCCCCCGATGGAAGCAGAGACACTCCTCCGTCTTTTGCGACACTCGGTGTGTCAATCCTCCTGGAGCGAAATATTCTGTGTCTCTTTTAAAGGTTAGTAAAAATGCTCAAAAACGCTGGCACTGGCTGCACACTGTTCTGACAAACTCTGGCAGTGAATGAGTTAAACTACATCCCAGAACACATCTTCTCCCCGCCCACTTTATTACCCCGCCCACTTTATCAGCCTGAAGTGGCTTTGAGTCGAGGAGAGAGTATCTCATTATTATTATAAAGATATAGAGAGTATCTGGCGTGATAAATGTGTTTAATATTTCACAGGATTGCAAACAGTGAGTTACAGAGTAAGTATTAACTAGTTGGTGAAGGTCAGGGACAGTCAGGTATTCATTCCACCAGGGGGAGCTCTTAACACTTTGTACCATGCATGTTGAGTCATCTTTCTAAAGGATCACCATGGTGTTTTTACTTTAATATCGAATATCCGATTAAAAAAATGGTAAATGATGAACCAGTTCCACATCTATCATCAAGTACATGATGAACTCTTTTCCACATCTAACCTTAAGTAAATGAAGAATCCTTTCCACGCTAACCTCCAGTATTCTGATGGCTAACGGCTACACGCTAACCTCCAGTATTCTGATGGCTAACGGCTACACGCTAACCTCCAGTATTCTGATGGCTAACGGCTACACGCTAACCTCCAATATTCTGATGGCTAACGGCTACACGCGAAACTCCAGTATTCTGATGGCTAACGGCTACACGCTAACCTCCAGTATTCTGATGGCTAACGGCTACACGCTAACCTCCAGTATTCTGATGGCTAACGGCTACAAGCTAACCTCCAGTATTCTGATGGCTAACTGCTACAAGCTAACCTCCAGTATTCTCTTGGCTAATGGCTAACACGCTAACCTCCAGTATTCTGATGGCTAACGGCTACATGTTAACCTCCAGTATTCTGATGGCTAACACGCTAACCTCCAGTATTCTGATAGCTAACGGCTACAAGCTAACCTCCAGTATTCTGATAGCTGATGGCTAACGGCTACACGCTAATCTCCAGTATTCAGATGGCTAACGGCTACACGCTAACCTCCAATATTCTGATGGCTAACGGCTACACGCTAACCTCCAGTATTCTGATAGCTAACGGCTACAAGCTAACCTCCAGTATTCTGATAGCTGATGGCTAATGGCTACACGCTAATCTCCAGTATTCAGATGGCTAACGGCTACACGCTAACCTCCAGTATTCTGATGGCTAACAGCTAAAAGCTAACCTCCAGTATTCTGATGGCTAACGGCTACAAGCTAACCTCCAGTATTCTGATGGCTATCAGCTACACGCTAACCTCTAGTATTCTGATGGCTAACGGCTACACGCTAACCTCCAGTATTCTGATGGCTAACAGCTACAAGCTAACCTCCAGTATTCTGATGACTAACAGCTACACGCTAACCTCTAGTATTCTGATGGCTAACGGCTACACGCTAACCTCCAGTATTCTGATGGCTAACAGCTACAAGCTAACCTCTAGTATTCTGATGGCTAAAGGCTACATGCTAACCTCTAGTATTCTGATGGCTAACGGCTACACGCTAACCTCCAGTATTCTGATAGCTAACGGCTACAAGCTAACCTCCAGTATTCTGATAGCTAACGGCTACAAGCTAACCTCCAGTATTCTGATAGCTAATGGTTAACACGCTAACCTCCAGTATTCTTATAGCTGATAGCTAAACTCAAGTTTTCTGATGGCTAACGGCTACATGCTAACCTCCAGGACAGATGACAAACTCCAGACAAACTCAATCAACATCAGAGAAAAAGAGGAATCCCAGGGGAATCCCTCTGATGCTAACGGCTAACACACAAACAGAGAAAAGAGGAATCCCAGGGGAATCCCTCTGATGCTAACGGCTAACACACAAACAGAGAAAAGAGGAATCCCAGGGGAATCCCTCTGATGCTAACGGCTAACACACAAACAGAGAAAAGAGGAATCCCAGAGGAACAGGGGGATCCCTTACCAGAGCCTGTCTTCCAGCTCCGTCTACAGAAGCCTGCCAGGGACATTCTTTATCTGGTGACTTTAGGACTTTGCTTTGGGGGAGGGGCCTTCCCTGGGGGAGGGGTCTTTCCTGCCTCTTCTGACCTTCGGACCTCGGTGCCTCATTAACCTCATTAACCTTTTTAACGACAATTAACAAATTAATTAACAGTTTGAACAAACGCATGCATCATTAGCCTCATCCTTTTTAACCACAATTAACAAATGCATGCACATCTGTAGCCTAGTCATTTATCATGATACACGCCCTCTGGTGGAAAGTCAATGCCATTATCATCCATCCATCCATCCATCCATGTATTTATCCTTTCATCCATCCATCCATGTATTTATTTATTCATCCCCCTAGCATGCATCCTACTGGTTACTATGGTTACCAATGGTTGCTAGGCAGGGCGGAAGATTAACACCTCGAACCGTGACCTTTGACCTTGAAGTCACAGTGGTCTCTGTTCTATATTTTATGATTATTTATTGTTATTTGATTATTTGATTGAGGTCATGTGATCAGTGACATACGCAGGGTGTACTTTTGGCTGAGGGGGCGGAGCCAAAAGTACACCCTGCGTATGTCACTGATCACATGACCTCAATCAATTATCTAGTTTTAGGCAACATAGAAGGGGGGGGGGGTTTTCTTATTTCCACACAACAGCTCTAAGGTGTATTAAAGACACACAACAGCTCTAAGGTGTATTAAAGACATAGTTCAATGTGGAAAAGGCTCTGATGAGTTGATTTCCCGCCCTGGTTCCAACTGATGATGATTAACACACAACAGTCAGTCAGTCAGTCAGTCAGTCAGTCAGACAGACAGACAGACAGACAGACAGACAGACAGACAGACAGGTAAAGAGCAGGTTATCTGTAGAGGTGAAAGGTCAACAGTGGTCTGACAAGTATGAAATATTGAGAAATGTAAATACTCAAGTAAAGTAAAAGTACCTCAACATTGTACTTAAGCAAAGTCCTTGAGTAAATGTACTTAGTTACTTAACACCACTGTCAGTCTGTCTGTCAAGCCGTCTGTCTGTCTACCTGTCTATATTTCCACTCCTGTTCGTGTTCTGACTCTCTCGGCTTGAACACGCTGTCTGTCTCCATGGAAACGGGGTCGTAAGGGGCGTGGCCAGGCAGCGGCTCCTGCGATTGGTTCATTTTCAGCGAATCACTGGAGACCTGCACCTTGTTCATACGCTGTGCCGCCCGATTATCCCTGGCTTTGACCTGGAGACAGAAAAATACTGGTTTAAACTAGATTAAACTAGATTCAACTAGATAGAATACATAACTGGCTTTGACCTGGAGACAGAAAAACACTGGTTTAAACTAGATTAAACTAGATTCAACTAGATAGAATACATAACTGATTATCCCTGGCTTTGACCTGGAGACAGAAAAACACTGGTTTAAACTAGATTAAACTAGTTTAAACAGACAGAAAAACACTGGTTTAAACTAGTTAAAATTAGTTTAAACTAGATTAAACTAGATTAAACAGACAGAAAAACACTGGTTTAAAATAGTTTAAATTAGTTTAAACTATAGGTTAAACTAGATTAAACTAGATTAAACAGACAGAAAAACACTTGTTTAAACTAGTTTAAATTAGTTTAACTTAGTTTAAACTAGGTTAAACTAGATTAAACTAGTTTAAACAGACAGAAAAACACTGGTTTAAACTAGTTTAAATTAGTTTAGATTAGTTTAAACTAGGTTAAACTAGATTAAACTAGATTAAACAGACGGAAAAACACTGGTTTAAACTAGTTTACATTAGTTTAAATTAGTTTAAACTAGGTTAAACTAGATTAAACTAGATTAAACTAGTTTAAACAGACAGAAAAACACTGGTTTAAACTCCTCCTCCCAGTGGGATGTGCGGTGAGGACCCCCCTATAGGGAGATGTTCAGGAGACATCCGTACTAGATGCCTGAACCGTCTTAACTGGCTCCTCTCCAAGTGAAGGAGCAGAGTCCAAACCTCTTGCTTTACCTTCTAACCTTCTAGCATGTGTATACATCTATAACAGATCTATAAACATGGAACACATGTTGTAGATCTATAAACAGATCTATAAACATGGAACACATGTTGTAGATCTATAAACAGATCTATAAACATGGAACACATATTGTAGATCTATAGACTCACCACATATGGAGCTCTGTCCTGAGAGTTGGCTTTCCTCCACAGCTTAGCGATCTGCTTCACCCTGTTGGACCACTCTACACACACACACACACACACACACTAAGTGTACTTGATTACTTTACTTTCTAAATGAATGAACACCATTGTGTCTGTTTGGTGTACCTGGATACTGTAGTTTTAAATCAAGCACACCTGGGTATTGCAGTTTAGTAGTTCTAAAACAGGGTGTATGGGTATTGTAGTTTAAGTCAGGTATTATAGTTCTAAAACAGGGTACCTGGGTATTGTAGTTCTAAAACAGGGTACATGGGTATTGTAGTTCTAAAACAGGGTACCTGGGTATTGTAGTTCTAAAACAGGGTACATGGGTATTGTAGTTTTAAATTGGGGTAGTTAACGTTATCGAACAGAACAGGGTATATGGGTATTGTAGTTCTAAAACAGGATACATGGGTATTGTAGTTTTAAATTAGGGTAGTTAACGTTAGCGAACAGAACAGGGTATATGGGTATTGTAGTTCTAAAACAGGGTACCTGGGTATTGTAGTTCTAAAACAGGGTACCTGGGTATTGTAGTTTAAGTCAGGTGTTGTAGTTCTAAAACAGGGTACATGGGTATTGTAGTTTTAAATTGGGGTAGTTAACGTTAGCGAACAAAACAGGGTATATGGGTATTGTAGTTCTAAAACAGGGTACCTGGGTATTGTAGTTCTAAAACAGGGTACCTGGATATTGTAGTTTTAAATTGGGGTAGTTAACTTTAGCAAACAGAACAGGGTACCTGGGTATTGTAGTTCTAAAACAGGGTACCTGGGTATTGTAGTTTTAAATCGGGTATTGTAGTTCTAAAACAGGGTAGCTGGGTATTGTAATTCTAAAAAGGGTAACTGGGTATTGTAGTTTTAAATCAGGTATTGTAGGTCTAAAACAGGGTAGCTGGGTATTGTAGTTCTAAAACAGGATACATGGGTATTGTAGTTTTAAATTGGGGTAGTTAACGTTAGCAAACAGAACAGGGTAGCTGGGTATTGTAGTTCTAAAACAGGATACATGGGTATTGTAGTTTTAAATTGGGGTAGTTAACGTTAGCAAACAGAACAGGGTACTTGGGTATTGTAATTCTAAAAAGGGTACCTGGGTATTGTAGTTTTAAATCAGGTATTGTAGGTCTAAAACAGGGTAGCTGGGTATTGTAGTTCTAAAACAGGATACATGGGTATTGTAGTTTTAAATTGGGGTAGTTAACGTTAGCAAACAGAACAGGGTAGCTGGGTATTGTAGTTCTAAAACAGGGTACCTGGGTATTGTAATTCTAAAACAGGTTACCTGGGTATTGTAGTTTTAAATCAGGGTAGTTAACATTAGCGAATAGAACCGGTGCCACGGTGGCCATCTCTCCCAGCACCTCCTCCTTCTCCCACTTCAGCGTGCTCCTCTGGGCGTTTGACATCACTTCCTGTTCTGCTGGACTGGCTGAGGGGGAGGAGCCCGGTCCCCACGGACCAATCACATCCCCTCCCATCTGGGTCAACTTCCTGTTAAAGTGCATTTATTTTGTTTATAAACATGTGTTTATTAAGCGGTAGCCCAATCTGGGAACCCAAAGCCAAATGAGAATGAAAAACAGCGCCCTCTGCTGTTTGTACTATCTCATCTTGGCTCTGGGACAATGACAACGTAGCACTTGTGCGCAAAGGAAACCGGGGTTTTGGTCTGCCTTCAGCTTTCACTTCCGGTGGTGCCACTATGTTTTCATTCCCACTAACAATATTTCGACACGGAACACTAACACCACTTCTCCCAGAGAACATGGATCGTTTTTGTTATAAGCCCACTTGTTTCTATGATGAAAGAGTAAGTTAAAATGTGAATATCTTTCCGTGGTTTTGTCTGCTCCGCGGACGCTATTGTTAAATTAGTTTGGGTTTGTTTCGAGGGGGAAAGATCGACGGACATGTGAATCCCGCCCACTACATTTGATTGGGTAAAGCGCGGCCTGCTTCCTGATCTGAAGGCACGCCCACTTGTAGCCCAGTGCGTACATGTTATGACGAGCCTTCACGACAGATTCCAACGCAGAGCAGAATCTGTTCTTGAGAGGTTAGCGGTAGCCTGACTCACTCTAAATCAGGGGTGATGCAACTTTGATGATGCAGAGGGCCACTATATTCCCATATCATATTCCCATTCGCATATACTGTCAGGCCATTCTATGTCACACAAAAGCAGCAAAAATAGCCGATCTACAAGCTCAAAACGCGTCGCACTGCGACGCGTTTTGAGCTTGTAGATCGGCTATTTTTAGGCTGCATTAAGTGAAGGTGGGGGCCGCCAGTTGCCCATGTATGCTCTAAACCATTATCTTAATGTCTCTCTCCACAGTAAACAAACCAACATACAGAATAAGTGTATACAGGGTATCTGCACGTTCATAAAGTGACCATTTAACTCTCTGACTGCCAATGACCAGATCTCTGGTCATATTTTGCCACTGACGAGAATTACGAGATTTCATGTTTTCAGTGGTTTTCCACTAGATGGCGCTGTTCGCTAGCCTGTGAGTCACCATTTGACTCCCAGTGAAGCAAACAAGCGGGTCACGTGATCGCAAAGAAACATGGCCTTTCTCTGTTTCTGTTTCTTTTTGGTGAAAACATTCAACGGCTCATAACTATGGAAAAGGATGATCACGGCGGCTCATATTTCCCCCCCCGATTCTACGAGACTCGGATACGTCTTTAAAGTGATGGAGGGATGGATCATACTGGAGATAAGGTTAGTGAAAACACTCTTAGCTTAGCAAACAATGTTTTATTTCTGGCAGTCAAAGAGTTAGACTTTTAAGACCTTTAAGACCTTTATAATATCTCTACAATAAATACAACTAGAAAATACTGTTCCTGAAGAAACAGTGTGGGATCGCTAAGAATGTTGATGGTATTGATTATTGATAGTTTTATAAGTGTTAAAGGTTTTACAAGTTTAGGTTTGAAAGGTTTAAGGTTCTAAAGGTTTGAAAGGTTCTAAAGGTTCTAAAGGCTCTAAAGGTTCTAAAGGTTCTAAAGGTTTGAAAGGTTTAAGGTTCTAAAGGTTCTAAAGGTTTAAAGGTTTAAAGGTTTAAAGGTTCAAAGGTTTGAAAGGTTTGAAAGGTTTGAAAGGTTCTAAAGGTTTGAAAGGTTTGAAAGGTTCTAAAGGTTTGAAAGGTGTTAAAGGTGTTAAAGGTTTGAAAGGTTTGAAAGGTGTACAATGCAGAATCACAAATAACGATTTTTAGCAACCTCTGCTGGTCACTACCGTCACTGCATACAATTTCCGTTGTCCTCGATAACCCAGAATTCCATTCGTTTTCACCGGAAGCCGGAAGCGTTTCAAAAAGCGATCTTTTAATTGTTTTATACTATCTACGGATCGTTTCTCTTAGCCAGTGGAGCATTAGTTACCATGAGCTGTGAGGTTCCTTTTTGTTATTAGCGCGGTAGTTCCTGGCCAAACAGGAAACCGTTGTGGTAGTTCCTGGCCAAAACCAGATGACGTCATTTTCCCGGGAAAGTCCCCCCCGACACCGTTCAATAGAAAATATATAAATAAAAGGCTTCCGGGGGTGAAATTCATGGAGTGGGTGTTGTGAAACTTTTGCCACTCGCAAAAGATATACAATTTAACTTTAGTTTTGTTGAAAACGTTACCTAGTATTACTTTAAAGTATTAGTAGTGTTAAAAGTTTTGATAGTGTTGACAGTGTTGAATAGTGTAAAATGTATTTTTTTAGGGTAAAACAGTGATTGCTAGGGGTCTAATAGGCGTTGGTAGGGTCTAACAGGCAGTTTCTACGGTCTAATAGGTGGTTGCTTGGGTCTAATAGGCGGTTGCTAGGGTAAAACTGTGGTCGCTAGTGTCTGATAGCCGGTTGCTAGGGTCTAATAGGTGGTTGCTAGGGTAAAACAGGTCGTTGCTAGGGTAAACAGGTGGTTGCTAGGGTCTAATAAGCGGTTGCTAGGGTCTAATAGGGGGTTGCTAGGGTATAACAAGCAGTTGCTAGGCTCCACTGTAGCTAAATGGCATTTCCCCATTGAAATGAATGGGATTTTTTAAGCAATTAAAAGTGAAATATCTCTAAAAGTACAAATTATTTAAAAATACAAATGGAAGCCGACATGTCCTAAGTAGGCTGAACGTTGTAGAGTTGGAACAGAGTTTCTAGCTAAAAGTATGAGGGACTAGTTATGGGCCAAAAAACAGGCGGAATATAGTATAGCTACTAGCTAGTATATAAATAGTGGCAATAACATTAGTGTGATAAATAGTGCATAAGAAAGATAAAACGATCTACAAGCTCACAACAATGTGTCAAATAGTGCATAGGAAAGATAAAACGATCTACAAGCTCACAACAATGTGTCAAATAGAACATAAGAAAGAGATAAAAGCCTTATTTACCTGTTGCTGTCAGGAAGAGGTGGGACTCCAGAACCGCTCTGAATCATGGGAGATGTAGTGAAATTAGGCTCGACCTGCCCCGCCCCCACACCGTTCAACACTGAGAGAGAGAGAGAGAGAGAGAGAGCGAGAGCGAGAGAGAGAGAGAGAGAGAGAGACTTTGAGCTTTAAAAGCGCCTTTATTAAAGGTTCTATGACATTAATTTTCACTTTTTTTATTTTGTATGTTTTTTGGGGGTTTTATGACCTCAATTAGACCCCAAAAAACTAAACTTTGAACATTCAGTGGATTTTCTGTGGTCTGGGGTTTTCCGAAAAATTAGGCTGAAAAGTAATCTGGGTTTGGCCTGTCGACCTTGATGTCACAGTCCATTAATCCCGTCCTCCTCTCCTCTCCGCCCCTCCCCTCTCCATTCCTTTGGGGGGGGGGGCGGAGCAGAAGCGATGATTGACAGCCCTCAACAGCGACACCCGCAGGCAAAGAATTATTTTTTCATTGCAGTTGAAAAGGCTTTAGAAATCAGAGAGAAAACAATCCTGCCATGGATCACTGGAGTGGATTTTTCAGTTAAAACTTTTAATACACGTTTGAAAGACCACGATAAATACTTTTAATGTGTTTTAAAACTAAATGTCATGAAACCTTTAAAACAATGAAATACATGTTGCATCAGTTACACATAATACTAAAACTCTGACAAAAAACTATCATGAAGCCGTTAGCAGAGAGAGAGAGAAGGAGTGTGTGTGTGTGTGTGTGTGTCTCACCTGTGTGCGTGTGCATGAGGGTCTTGTTAACAGTGGGTGTGTGTGTGGTCAGACTGGTTCCACTGTTACTGCTGGGACTGAGCACCGCTGAGAACAAATCCTCCACATCCTGACCCTCCAGCTCTGTGTACACACACACACACACACACACACACACACACACACACAGAGTATATTTAATCATATGAACAGTAATACTAATAATAATATATTTAATCATATGAACAGTAAAGTCTTACCAGGTATTTTGTAGAGTTTACTGAGGATGGCTCCTGAAAAAACACAGAACCACATCTTTATTGACAAATCACAGGTTTACACGGTGTAAACTCGATAAAGTGCTCCTCGGAGCACAGGTCTCCTCCAGGTCAGGTAAGTTATTATGGGACAGGTCAGGAGGTTATTATGGGACAGGTCAGGAGGTTATTATGGGACAGGTCAGGTAGGTTATTATGGGACAGGTCAGGTAGGTTATTATAGGTCAGGTCGGTTATTATGGGACAGGTCAGGTAGGTTATTATGGGACAGGTCAGGTAGGTTATTATAGGTCAGGTCAGGTAGGTTATTATGGGACAGGTCAGGTAGGTTATTATAGGTCAGGTCAGGTAGGTTATTGTGGGTCAGGTCAGGTAGATTATTACGGGTCAGGTAGGTTATTATGGGACAGGTCAGGTAGGTTATTATAGGTCAGGTCAGGTAGGTTATTATGGGACAGGTCAGGTAGGTTATTATGGGACAGGTCAGGTAGGTTATTACGGGTCAGGTAGGTTATTATGGGACAGGTCAGGTAGGTTATTATGGGACAGGTCAGGTAGGTTATTATGGGACAGGTCAGGTAGGTTATTATGGGACAGGTCAGGTAGGTTATTACGGGTCAGGTAGGTTATTATGGGACAGGTCAGGTAGGTTATTATGGGACAGGTCAGGTAGGTTATTATGGGACAGGTCAGGTAGGTTATTATGGGTCAGGTCAGGTAGGTTATTATGGGACAGGTCAGGTAGGTTATTACGGGTCAGGTAGGTTATTATGGGACAGGTCAGGTAGGTTATTATGGGTCAGGTCAGGTAGGTTATTATGGGACAGGTCAGGTAGGTTATTATGGGACAGGTCAGGTAGGTTATCATGGGTCAGGTCAGGTAGGTTATTATGGGACAGGTCAGGTAGGTTATTATAGGTCAGGTCAGGTAGGTTATTGTGGGTCAGGTCAGGTAGATTATTACGGGTCAGGTAGGTTATTATGGGACAGGTCAGGTAGGTTATTATAGGTCAGGTCAGGTAGGTTATTATGGGACAGGTCAGGTAGGTTATTATGGGACAGGTCAGGTAGGTTATTACGGGTCAGGTAGGTTATTATGGGACAGGTCAGGTAGGTTATTATGGGACAGGTCAGGTAGGTTATTATGGGACAGGTCAGGTAGGTTATTACGGGTCAGGTAGGTTATTATGGGACAGGTCAGGTAGGTTATTATGGGACAGGTCAGGTAGGTTATTATGGGACAGGTCAGGTAGGTTATTATGGGTCAGGTCAGGTAGGTTATTATGGGACAGGTCAGGTAGGTTATTATGGGACAGGTCAGGTAGGTTATCATGGGACAGGTCAGGTAGGTTATTATGGGACAGGTCAGGTAGGTTATTATGGGACAGGTCAGGTAGGTTATTATGGGACAGGTCAGGTAGGTTATTATGGGACAGGTCAGGTAGGTTATTATAGGTCAGGTCGGTTATTATGGGACAGGTCAGGTAGGTTATTATGGGACAGGTCAGGTAGGTTATTGTGGGTCAGGTAGGTTATTGTGGGTCAGGTCAGGTAGGTTATTGTGGGTCAGGTCAGGTAGGTTATTGTGGGTCAGGTCAGGTAGGTTATTATGGGTCAGGTCAGGTAGGTTATTGTGGGTCAGGTAGGTTATTATGGGTCAGGTCAGGTAGGTTATTGTGGACAGGTTATTATGGGTCAGGTCAGGTAGGTTATTATGGGTCAGGTCAGGTAGGTTATTATGGGTCAGGTCAGGTAGGTTATTATGGGACAGGTCAGGTAGGTTATTGTGGGTCAGGTCAGGTAGGTTATTGTGGGTCAGGTCAGGTAGGTTATTGTGGGTCAGGTAGGTTATTGTGGGACATGTCAGGTAGGCTGGCTTGTGTGTGTGTGTGTGTGCATGTCTTTAAGTTGTGCATGTGTTGCAACGGTGCGCCTGGCAGGACTGCATGTTCTGTGTGTGTGTGTGTGTGTGTGTGTGTGTGTGTGCGTGCGTGCGCAGTGCTGGCTTATGTGTGTGTGTGTGTGTGTGTGTGTGTGTGTGTGTGTGTGTGTGTGTGTGTGTGTGTGTGTGTGTGTGTGTGTGTGTGTGTGTGTGTGTGTGCATTTCTTGAAGTGCTGCATGTGTTGCATATTTGCAACACATGCAGCAAACGGACAGACGGACGGACGGACGGACACACACACACGGTCAAATGTAGAGCGGCTGGCACCGCTAAAAATCTGAAGGAGTAATAGCAAAACATGCATTTCACATAAGTCGGCCTCCTGGTGGTGCTATACAAGGCAGATGTGAAAAATGCAGGGCAAAGGTTTTTTCTTGGCCTCTAGGGAGTGCACACAAAAAGGTTTTACACAGATCGGTGCAGTTATAGGTAAGAACACGAATCGGCCTGATATAGCGCCACCATGAGGCTGATTTGAACACACACACACACAGCATACCATCGGTCACCATCTTGTCCAGTTCAGGACTCAATATGGCGTCTAGAGGCTCTTCCTGTACAGCTCTCTGGCCACGCCCACCACTTCCTGTTGACTGGAAGGTCAACGAGGGGTCACCAATGACTAGACCCGCTAGAGAGAGAGAGAGAGAGAGAGAGAGAGAGAGAGAAAAGAAAGAGAAAAGAGAGAGAGAGAGAGCGAGAGAGAGAGCGAGAGAGCGAGAGAGCGAGAGAGAGAGAGATAGAAAAGAGAGATATTAACATTCACTCACTTCCCAGAGTGTGAGAGTTCCTGTCAATCATATAATAACTTTATTATTACAATAATAAAATGAATCAATGTATGAATGAATGACAGATAATAATAATAATGAATGATACATTGTATGGAGCATAGACATAACACGTGTGTGTGTGTGTGTGTGTGTGTGTGTGTGTGTGTGTGTGTGTGTGTGTGTGTGTGTGTGTGTGTACCTGTGTGTGTACCTGTGTGTCCAGACAGTATAGGGTGTGTATTCAGGACGGCAGACAGATCCAACAAAGTGTCTTCATGCATGACTGGATGAACACACACACACACACACACACACACACACACACACACACACACACACACACACACACACACACAGTTTGTTGGTAGTGACACATGGTCAGGTGATAAAACTATATTTATCAAATGGTTTGATTGATGTGAAGCAACGACATCAATGGAAGAATAAATCTTATGGAACGTTTTTAAAACATCTAGACCGTTGAATAGAAGAAAAGAACGTTTTTAAAACATCTAGACCGTTGAATAGAAGAAAAGAACGTTTTTAAAACATCTAGACCGTTGAACAGAAGAAGAAAAGAACGTTTTTAAAACATCTAGACCGTTGAATAGAAGAAAAGAACGTTTTTAAAACATCTAGACCGTTGAACAGAAGAAGAAAATAATTTTCTTCTTCTGTTCAACGGTCTAGATTCTAGACCGTCAACGGTCTAGATTCTAGACCGTTGAACAGAAGAAGAAAATAACGTTTTTAAAACATCTAGACCGTTGAATAGAAGAAGAAAATAACGTTTTTAAAACATCTAGACCGTTGAATAGAAGAAAATAACGTTTTTAAAACATCTAGACCGTTGAACAGAAGAAGAAAATAACGTTTTTAAAACATCTAGACCGTTGAACAGAAGAAGAAAAGAACGTTTTTAAAACATCTAGACCGTTGAACAGAAGAAGAAAATAACGTTTTTAAAACATCTAGACCGTTGAATAGAAGAAAAGAACGTTTTTAAAACATCTAGACCGTTGAACAGAAGAAGAAAAGAACGTTTTTAAAACATCTGGACCGTTGAACAGAAGAAGAAAAGAACGTTTTTAAAACATCTAGACCGTTGAATAGAAGAAAATAACGTTTTTAAAACATCTAGACCGTTGAACAGAAGAAGAAAAGAACGTTTTTAAAACATCTAGACCGTTGAACAGAAGAAGAAAAGAACGTTTTTAAAACATCTAGACCGTTGAATAGAAGAAAATAACGTTTTTAAAACATCTAGACCGTTGAATAGAAGAAGAAAAGAACGTTTTTAAAACATCTAGACCGTTGAATAGAAGAACAGAACGTTTTTAAAACATCTAGACCGTTGAAAAGAAGAAGAAAATAATGTTTTTAAAACATCTAGACCGTTGAATAGAAGAAAAGAACGTTTTTAAAACATCTAGACCGTTGAATAGAAGAAAAGAACGTTTTTAAAACATCTAGACCGTTGAACAGAAGAAGAAAAGAACGTTTTTAAAACATCTAGACCGTTGAACAGAAGAAGAAAAGAACGTTTTTAAAACATCTAGACCGTTGAACAGAAGAAGAAAAGAACGTTTTTAAAACATCTAGACCGTTGAACAGAAGAAGAAAAGAACGTTTTTAAAACATCTAGACCGTTGAACAGAAGAAGAAAAGAACGTTTTTAAAACATCTAGACCGTTGAACAGAAGAAAAGAACGTTTTTAAAACATCTAGACCGTTGAACAGAAGAAGAAAAGAACGTTTTTAAAACATCTAGACCGTTGAACAGAAGAAGAAAAGAACGTTTTTAAAACATCTAGACCGTTGAACAGAAGAAGAAAAGAACGTTTTTAAAACATCTAGACCGTTGAACAGAAGAAGAAAAGAACGTTTTTAAAACATCTAGACCGTTGAACAGAAGAAGAAAAGAACGTTTTTAAAACATCTAGACCGTTGAATAGAAGAAAATAACGTTTTTAAAACATCTAGACCGTTGAACAGAAGAAGAAAAGAACATTGTATGGAGCATAGACATAACACGTGTGTGTGTGTGTGTGTGTGTGTGTGTGTGTGTGTGTGTGTGTGTGTGTGTGTGTGTGTGTGTGTGTGTGTGTGTGTGTGTGTGTGTGTGTGTGTACCTGTGTGTGTACCTGTGTGTCCAGACAGTATAGGGTGTGTATTCAGGACGGCAGACAGATCCAACAAAGTGTCTTCATGCATGACTGGATGAACACACACACACACACACACACACACACACAGTTTGTTGGTAGTGACACATGGTCAGGTGATAAAACTATATTTATCAAATGGTTTGATTGATGTGAAGCAACGACATCAATGGAAGAATAAATCTTATGGAACGTTTTTAAAACATCTAGACCGTTGAATAGAAGAAAAGAACGTTTTTAAAACATCTAGACCGTTGAATAGAAGAAAAGAACGTTTTTAAAACATCTAGACCGTTGAACAGAAGAAGAAAAGAACGTTTTTAAAACATCTAGACCGTTGAATAGAAGAAAAGAACGTTTTTAAAACATCTAGACCGTTGAACAGAAGAAGAAAATAATTTTCTTCTTCTGTTCAACGGTCTAGATTCTAGACCGTCAACGGTCTAGATTCTAGACCGTTGAACAGAAGAAGAAAATAACGTTTTTAAAACATCTAGACCGTTGAATAGAAGAAGAAAATAACGTTTTTAAAACATCTAGACCGTTGAATAGAAGAAAATAACGTTTTTAAAACATCTAGACCGTTGAACAGAAGAAGAAAATAACGTTTTTAAAACATCTAGACCGTTGAACAGAAGAAGAAAAGAACGTTTTTAAAACATCTAGACCGTTGAACAGAAGAAGAAAATAACGTTTTTAAAACATCTAGACCGTTGAATAGAAGAAAAGAACGTTTTTAAAACATCTAGACCGTTGAACAGAAGAAGAAAAGAACGTTTTTAAAACATCTGGACCGTTGAACAGAAGAAGAAAAGAACGTTTTTAAAACATCTAGACCGTTGAATAGAAGAAAATAACGTTTTTAAAACATCTAGACCGTTGAACAGAAGAAGAAAAGAACGTTTTTAAAACATCTAGACCGTTGAACAGAAGAAGAAAAGAACGTTTTTAAAACATCTAGACCGTTGAATAGAAGAAAATAACGTTTTTAAAACATCTAGACCGTTGAATAGAAGAAGAAAAGAACGTTTTTAAAACATCTAGACCGTTGAATAGAAGAACAGAACGTTTTTAAAACATCTAGACCGTTGAAAAGAAGAAGAAAATAATGTTTTTAAAACATCTAGACCGTTGAATAGAAGAAAAGAACGTTTTTAAAACATCTAGACCGTTGAATAGAAGAAAAGAACGTTTTTAAAACATCTAGACCGTTGAACAGAAGAAGAAAAGAACGTTTTTAAAACATCTAGACCGTTGAACAGAAGAAGAAAAGAACGTTTTTAAAACATCTAGACCGTTGAACAGAAGAAGAAAAGAACGTTTTTAAAACATCTAGACCGTTGAACAGAAGAAGAAAAGAACGTTTTTAAAACATCTAGACCGTTGAACAGAAGAAGAAAAGAACGTTTTTAAAACATCTAGACCGTTGAACAGAAGAAAAGAACGTTTTTAAAACATCTAGACCGTTGAACAGAAGAAGAAAAGAACGTTTTTAAAACATCTAGACCGTTGAACAGAAGAAGAAAAGAACGTTTTTAAAACATCTAGACCGTTGAACAGAAGAAGAAAAGAACGTTTTTAAAACATCTAGACCGTTGAACAGAAGAAGAAAAGAACGTTTTTAAAACATCTAGACCGTTGAATAGAAGAAAATAACGTTTTTAAAACATCTAGACCGTTGAACAGAAGAAGAAAAGAACGTTTTTAAAACATCTAGACCGTTGAACAGAAGAAAAGAACGTTTTTAAAACATCTAGACCGTTGAATAGAAGAAAATAACGTTTTTAAAACATCTAGACCGTTGAACAGAAGAAGAAAAGAACGTTTTTAAAACATCTAGACCGTTGAACAGAAGAAGAAAAGAACGTTTTTAAAACATCTAGACCGTTGAATAGAAGAAAAGAATGTTTTTAAAACATCTAGACCGTTGAACAGAAGAAGAAAAGAACGTTTTTAAAACATCTAGACAGTTGAACAGAAGAAAATAATGTTTTTAAAACATCTAGACCGTTGAATAGAAGAAGAAAATAACGTTTTTAAAACATCTAGACCGTTGAATAGAAGAAAAGAACGTTTTTAAAACATCTAGACCGTTGAATAGAAGAAAAGAACGTTTTTAAAACATCTAGACCGTTGAATAGAAGAAAAGAACGTTTTTAAAACATCTAGACCGTTGAACAGAAGAAGAAAAGAACGTTTTTAAAACATCTAGACCGTTGAATAGAAGAAAATAACGTTTTTAAAACATCTAGACCGTTGAACAGAAGAAGAAAAGAACGTTTTTAAAACATCTAGACCGTTGAACAGAAGAAGAAAAGAACGTTTTTAAAACATCTAGACCGTTGAATAGAAGAAAATAACGTTTTTAAAACATCTAGACCGTTGAACAGAAGAAGAAAAGAACGTTTTTAAAACATCTAGACCGTTGAACAGAAGAAAATAACGTTTTTAAAACATCTAGACCGTTGAATAGAAGAAGAAAATAACGTTTTTAAAACATCTAGACCGTTGAATAGAAGAAAAGAACGTTTTTAAAACATCTAGACCGTTGAACAGAAGAAAATAATGTTTTTAAAACATCTAGACCGTTGAATAGAAGAAAAGAACGTTTTTAAAACATCTAGACCGTTGAATAGAAGAAGAAAATAACGTTTTTAAAACATCTAGACCGTTGAACAGAAGAAGAAAATAACGTTTTTAAAACATCTAGACCGTTGAACAGAAGAAGAAAATAACGTTTTTAAAACATCTAGACCGTTTAACAGAAGAAGAAAATAACGTTTTTAAAACATCTAGACCGTTGAACAGAAGAAAAGAACGTTTTTAAAACATCTAGACCGTTGAACAGAAGAAAATAACGTTTTTAAAACATCTAGACCGTTGAATAGAAGAAAATAACGTTTTTAAAACATCTAGACCGTTGAATAGAAGAAGAAAATAACGTTTTTAAAACATCTAGACCGTTGAATAGAAGAAGAAAAGAACGTTTTTAAAACATCTAGACCGTTGAATAGAAGAAGAAAAGAACGTTTTTAAAACATCTAGACCGTTGAATAGAAGAAGAAAAGAACGTTTTTAAAACATCTAGACCGTTGAATAGAAAAATAAAAGAACGTTTTTAAAACATCTAGACCGTTGAATAGAAGAAGAAAAGAACGTTTTTTAAACATCTAGACCGTTGAATAGAAGAAAAGAACGTTTTTAAAACATCTAGACCGTTGAATAGAAGAAGAAGAAAAGAACGGTTTTAAAACATCTAGACCGTTGAATAGAAGAAGAAGAAAAGAAAGTTTTTAAAACATCTAGACCGTTGAATAGAAGAAGAAAAGAACGTTTTTAAAACATCTAGACCGTTGAATAGAAGAAAAGAACGTTTTTAAAACATCTAGACCGTTGAATAGAAGAAAAGAACGTTTTTAAAACATCTAGACCGTTGAATAGAAGAAAAGAACGTTTTTAAAACATCTAGACCGTTGAACAGAAGAAGAAAAGAACGTTTTTAAAACATCTAGACCGTTGAACAGAAGAAGAAAAGAACGTTTTTAAAACATCTAGACCGTTGAATAGAAGAAAATAACGTTTTTAAAACATCTAGACCGTTGAACAGAAGAAGAAAAGAACGTTTTTAAAACATCTAGACCGTTGAACAGAAGAAGAAAAGAACGTTTTTAAAACATCTAGACCGTTGAATAGAAGAAAATAACGTTTTTAAAACATCTAGACCGTTGAACAGAAGAAAAGAACGTTTTTAAAACATCTAGACCGTTGAACAGAAGAAAATAACGTTTTTAAAACATCTAGACCGTTTAACAGAAGAAGAAAATAACGTTTTTAAAACATCTAGACCGTTGAACAGAAGAAAAGAACGTTTTTAAAACATCTAGACCGTTGAACAGAAGAAAATAACGTTTTTAAAACATCTAGACCGTTGAATAGAAGAAAATAACGTTTTTAAAACATCTAGACCGTTGAATAGAAGAAGAAAATAACGTTTTTAAAACATCTAGACCGTTGAATAGAAGAAGAAAAGAACGTTTTTAAAACATCTAGACCGTTGAATAGAAGAAGAAAAGAACGTTTTTAAAACATCTAGACCGTTGAATAGAAGAAGAAAAGAACGTTTTTAAAACATCTAGACCGTTGAATAGAAAAATAAAAGAACGTTTTTAAAACATCTAGACCGTTGAATAGAAGAAGAAAAGAACGTTTTTTAAACATCTAGACCGTTGAATAGAAGAAAAGAACATTTTTAAAACATCTAGACCGTTGAATAGAAGAAGAAGAAAAGAACGGTTTTAAAACATCTAGACCGTTGAATAGAAGAAGAAGAAAAGAAAGTTTTTAAAACATCTAGACCGTTGAATAGAAGAAGAAAAGAACGTTTTTAAAACATCTAGACCGTTGAATAGAAGAAAAGAACGTTTTTAAAACATCTAGACCGTTGAATAGAAGAAAAGAACGTTTTTAAAACATCTAGACCGTTGAATAGAAGAAAAGAACGTTTTTAAAACATCTAGACCGTTGAACAGAAGAAGAAAAGAACGTTTTTAAAACATCTAGACCGTTGAACAGAAGAAGAAAAGAACGTTTTTAAAACATCTAGACCGTTGAATAGAAGAAAATAACGTTTTTAAAACATCTAGACCGTTGAACAGAAGAAGAAAAGAACGTTTTTAAAACATCTAGACCGTTGAACAGAAGAAGAAAAGAACGTTTTTAAAACATCTAGACCGTTGAATAGAAGAAAATAACGTTTTTAAAACATCTAGACCGTTGAACAGAAGAAAAGAACGTTTTTAAAACATCTAGACCGTTGAACAGAAGAAAATAACGTTTTTAAAACATCTAGACCGTTGAATAGAAGAAGAAAATAACGTTTTTAAAACATCTAGACCGTTGAATAGAAGAAAAGAACGTTTTTAAAACATCTAGACCGTTGAACAGAAGAAAATAATGTTTTTAAAACATCTAGACCGTTGAATAGAAGAAAAGAACGTTTTTAAAACATCTAGACCGTTGAATAGAAGAAGAAAATAACGTTTTTAAAACATCTAGACCGTTGAACAGAAGAAGAAAATAACGTTTTTAAAACATCTAGACCGTTGAACAGAAGAAGAAAATAACGTTTTTAAAACATCTAGACCGTTGAACAGAAGAAGAAAATAACGTTTTTAAAACATCTAGACCGTTGAACAGAAGAAGAAAATAACGTTTTTAAAACATCTAGACCGTTTAACAGAAGAAGAAAATAACGTTTTTAAAACATCTAGACCGTTGAACAGAAGAAAATAACGTTTTTAAAACATCTAGACCGTTGAACAGAAGAAAATAACGTTTTTAAAACATCTAGACCGTTGAATAGAAGAAAATAACGTTTTTAAAACATCTAGACCGTTGAATAGAAGAAGAAAATAACGTTTTTAAAACATCTAGACCGTTGAATAGAAGAAGAAAAGAACGTTTTTAAAACATCTAGACCGTTGAATAGAAGAAGAAAAGAACGTTTTTAAAACATCTAGACCGTTGAATAGAAGAAGAAAAGAACGTTTTTAAAACATCTAGACCGTTGAATAGAAAAATAAAAGAACGTTTTTAAAACATCTAGACCGTTGAATAGAAGAAGAAAAGAACGTTTTTAAAACATCTAGACCGTTGAATAGAAGAAAAGAACGTTTTTAAAACATCTAGACCGTTGAATAGAAGAAGAAGAAAAGAACGTTTTTAAAACATCTAGACCGTTGAATAGAAGAAAATAACGTTTTTAAAACATCTAGACCGTTGAACAGAAGAAGAAAAGAACGTTTTTAAAACATCTAGACCGTTGAACAGAAGAAGAAAAGAACGTTTTTAAAACATCTAGACCGTTGAATAGAAGAAAATAACGTTTTTAAAACATCTAGACCGTTGAACAGAAGAAGAAAAGAACGTTTTTAAAACATCTAGACCGTTGAACAGAAGAAAATAACGTTTTTAAAACATCTAGACCGTTGAATAGAAGAAGAAAATAACGTTTTTAAAACATCTAGACCGTTGAATAGAAGAAAAGAACGTTTTTAAAACATCTAGACCGTTGAACAGAAGAAAATAATGTTTTTAAAACATCTAGACCGTTGAATAGAAGAAAAGAACGTTTTTAAAACATCTAGACCGTTGAATAGAAGAAGAAAATAACGTTTTTAAAACATCTAGACCGTTGAACAGAAGAAGAAAATAACGTTTTTAAAACATCTAGACCGTTGAACAGAAGAAGAAAATAACGTTTTTAAAACATCTAGACCGTTTAACAGAAGAAGAAAATAACGTTTTTAAAACATCTAGACCGTTGAACAGAAGAAAAGAACGTTTTTAAAACATCTAGACCGTTGAACAGAAGAAAATAACGTTTTTAAAACATCTAGACCGTTGAATAGAAGAAAATAACGTTTTTAAAACATCTAGACCGTTGAATAGAAGAAGAAAATAACGTTTTTAAAACATCTAGACCGTTGAATAGAAGAAGAAAAGAACGTTTTTAAAACATCTAGACCGTTGAATAGAAGAAGAAAAGAACGTTTTTAAAACATCTAGACCGTTGAATAGAAGAAGAAAAGAACGTTTTTAAAACATCTAGACCGTTGAATAGAAAAATAAAAGAACGTTTTTAAAACATCTAGACCGTTGAATAGAAGAAGAAAAGAACGTTTTTTAAACATCTAGACCGTTGAATAGAAGAAAAGAACGTTTTTAAAACATCTAGACCGTTGAATAGAAGAAGAAGAAAAGAACGGTTTTAAAACATCTAGACCGTTGAATAGAAGAAGAAGAAAAGAAAGTTTTTAAAACATCTAGACCGTTGAATAGAAGAAGAAAAGAACGTTTTTAAAACATCTAGACCGTTGAATAGAAGAAAAGAACGTTTTTAAAACATCTAGACCGTTGAATAGAAGAAAAGAACGTTTTTAAAACATCTAGACCGTTGAATAGAAGAAAAGAACGTTTTTAAAACATCTAGACCGTTGAACAGAAGAAGAAAAGAACGTTTTTAAAACATCTAGACCGTTGAACAGAAGAAGAAAAGAACGTTTTTAAAACATCTAGACCGTTGAATAGAAGAAAATAACGTTTTTAAAACATCTAGACCGTTGAACAGAAGAAGAAAAGAACGTTTTTAAAACATCTAGACCGTTGAACAGAAGAAGAAAAGAACGTTTTTAAAACATCTAGACCGTTGAATAGAAGAAAATAACGTTTTTAAAACATCTAGACCGTTGAACAGAAGAAGAAAAGAACGTTTTTAAAACATCTAGACCGTTGAACAGAAGAAAATAACGTTTTTAAAACATCTAGACCGTTGAATAGAAGAAGAAAATAACGTTTTTAAAACATCTAGACCGTTGAATAGAAGAAAAGAACGTTTTTAAAACATCTAGACCGTTGAACAGAAGAAAATAATGTTTTTAAAACATCTAGACCGTTGAATAGAAGAAAAGAACGTTTTTAAAACATCTAGACCGTTGAATAGAAGAAGAAAATAACGTTTTTAAAACATCTAGACCGTTGAACAGAAGAAGAAAATAACGTTTTTAAAACATCTAGACCGTTGAACAGAAGAAGAAAATAACGTTTTTAAAACATCTAGACCGTTGAACAGAAGAAGAAAATAACGTTTTTAAAACATCTAGACCGTTGAACAGAAGAAGAAAATAACGTTTTTAAAACATCTAGACCGTTTAACAGAAGAAGAAAATAACGTTTTTAAAACATCTAGACCGTTGAACAGAAGAAAATAACGTTTTTAAAACATCTAGACCGTTGAACAGAAGAAAATAACGTTTTTAAAACATCTAGACCGTTGAATAGAAGAAAATAACGTTTTTAAAACATCTAGACCGTTGAATAGAAGAAGAAAATAACGTTTTTAAAACATCTAGACCGTTGAATAGAAGAAGAAAAGAACGTTTTTAAAACATCTAGACCGTTGAATAGAAGAAGAAAAGAACGTTTTTAAAACATCTAGACCGTTGAATAGAAGAAGAAAAGAACGTTTTTAAAACATCTAGACCGTTGAATAGAAAAATAAAAGAACGTTTTTAAAACATCTAGACCGTTGAATAGAAGAAGAAAAGAACGTTTTTAAAACATCTAGACCGTTGAATAGAAGAAAAGAACGTTTTTAAAACATCTAGACCGTTGAATAGAAGAAGAAGAAAAGAACGTTTTTAAAACATCTAGACCGTTGAATAGAAGAAAAGAACGTTTTTAAAACATCTAGACCGTTGAATAGAAGAAGAAGAAAAGAAAGTTTTTAAAACATCTAGACCGTTGAATAGAAGAAGAAAAGAACGTTTTTAAAACATCTAGACCGTTGAATAGAAGAAGAAGAAAAGAACGTTTTTAAAACATCTAGACCGTTGAATAGAAGAAGAAGAAAAGAAAGTTTTTAAAACATCTAGACCGTTGAATAGAAGAAGAAAAGAACGTTTTTAAAACATCTAGACCGTTGAATAGAAGAAGAAGAAAAGAACGTTTTTAAAACATCTAGACCGTTGAACAGAAGAAGAAGAAAAGAACGGTTTTAAAACATCTAGACCGTTGAACAGAAGAAGAAGAAAAGAACGGTTTTAAAACATCTAGACCGTTGAATAGAAGAAGAAGAAGAAAAGTATGAAGAATACATTGAAGAAGAAAAGAGAAACTTACGGAGTGTTCCCTGCTTCCTGTTTGTAACGGTCGCCATGGTAGCAGAGGGGGAGTGTCCTTGGAGGATGGGGATGGGGCCTTTGGGCTCCTCCTTGTTCCCCGATTGGTCCTGAGAGACGACTGACCCCGCCCTCTTCTCCTGCAGCTCCTTGCTGCGGTCCAATAGGTCCCGTCCGAAGAACGCTTCCTGTTCCAAACAACCAATCACGTTACAGACTGGACTGAACGGTGTGTGTGTGTGTGAGAGAGAGAGAGAGATGTGTGTGTGTATGTGTATGTGTATGTGGATGTGGATGTGTACGTGTGTGTGTGTGTGTGTGTGTGTGTGTGTGTGTGTGTGTGTGTGTGTGTGTGTACCTGTAGGTAAGAAGGGAATTCCTCCTCCAATTTTGTTTTCTTTTTCTTGTATCTCTTCTTCACCTTCTCTGTCTGATCTGTAGGGGGCGCTGTGTCCCCCCACCCTGACAACAACAACAACACACAGTTTTGTATTACTATACTAGTGAGGTCATCAACAGTACTAATGAGGTCATCACAGTACTAATGAGGTCATCAACAGTACTAATGAGGTCATCACAGTACTAATGAGGTCATCACAGTACTAATGAGGTCATCACAGTACTAATGAGGTCATCACAGTTTCCACACACCAGCTATAAGGTGTATTAAAGACATAGTTCAATGTTGAAAATTAGTGGCATTTCCCTTTAAAAACCCGCCAATCCCCTTGTTTTTCCTTTAGTTGATAATTATCCTTAAATATAAATATAATATATAATATTATAATATAATTATCCTTCAATATAAAGGGTTAGTAATATACATACATTATATATATATACAAATATAAAGGCTGATTGTTACAAACAGGAGGATTAAAGGAGCAGTGCCATAGATACATAGATGCTCATGGAAAGGTAAACAAACCTTCATCTCCAACAGGAAGTGTCTCTGTTGAATCCGTCCGACATCGTTTGATTCTGCCTGAACCTGTCTTACCTCCTCTCTGTCTCACCATGAAGCCCCCGATACCTGTCTCACACACACACACACACACACACACACACACAAAAGTATAGTAGGGTTGAAGGGGTGTGGCTAAAAGGGTGTGGTTTAATAAGTTAAAGGGCCGTGGCTTAAGGGGCGTGGTTAAAAGGGGTGTGGTTTAAGTAGTCAAAGGGGTTTGGCTTAAGTAGTTAAAGGGGCGTGGCCTCACCAGGGCGGTATGGCTTCCTCTTCCTCTTCTTGTTGCCATCGGTAAGCTCCTCCTCCAGCCCCTTGGTGACATCATCATCGTGGGCGGGGCCTCTCTCTGGACTGGAGTCAGATTTCACCTCCTCCATCTGATCCAGTTCACCTGAGAGACACACTGTTACTGTCTGTCTGTCTGTCTGTCTGGTGTGTGGTGTGTGTGTGTGTGGAGAGACACTGTTACTGTGTGTGTGTGTGTGTGTGTGTGTGTGGAGAGACACTGGTTACTGTGTGTGCGTGTACTCTTTCCCTGTGTGTGGACATAAATAAAGTGTTAATGTGTGTGTGTACCTGTAGGTGTGTCCATAGCGGTCTGGAGCACAGAGACAGTGTTCTGGTTGATGATGCGTAACTTCAACTTGGGTTTGGACCTGAGAGAGAGACACAGACACACACACACACACACACACACACACACACACACACACACACACACACACACACACACACACACACACACACACACACACACACACACACACACACACACACACACACACACACACACACACACACACACACACACACACACACACACACACACTTTGAAATGCTATAATCACTTCACCCATTTTTTTACCTTATCTTCATATAATTGGTCCTCACTAATGCTCATTATAATATTATCTATGCTAGGGTTCAGTATATAGATGATAGGGTTCATTAATTAGATGCTAGGGTACAGTATATAGATTTTAAGGTACATTATATAGATGCTAAGGTACATTATATAGATGCTAGGGTTCATTAACTAGATGCTAAGGTACAGTATATAGATGATAGGGTTCATTAATTAGATGCTAGGGTACAGTATATAGATTTTAAGGTACATTATATAGATGCTAAGGTACATTATATAGATGCTAGGGTTCATTAACTAGATGCTAAGGTACAGTATATAGATGCTAGGGTTCATTAACTAGATGCTAAGGTACAGTATATAGATGATAGGGTTCATTAATTAGATGCTAGGGTACAGTATATAGATTTTAAGGTACATTATATAGATGCTAAGGTACATTATATAGATGCTAGGGTTCATTAACTAGATGCTAAGGTACAGTATATAGATGCTAGGGTTCATTAACTAGATGCTAAGGTACAGTATATAGATGATAGGGTTCATTAATTAGATGCTAGGGTACAGTATATAGATTTTAAGGTACATTATATAGATGCTAAGGTACATTATATAGATGCTAGGGTTCATTAACTAGATGCTAAGGTACAGTATATAGATGCTAGGGTTCATTAACTAGATGCTAAGGTACAGTATATAGATGATAGGGTTCATTAATTAGATGCTAGGGTACAGTATATAGATTTTAAGGTACATTATATAGATGCTAAGGTACATTATATAGATGCTAGGGTTCATTAACTAGATGCTAAGGTACAGTATATAGATGCTAGGGTTCATTAACTAGATGCTAAGGTACAGTATATAGATGATAGGGTTCATTAATTAGATGCTAGGGTACAGTATATAGATTTTAAGGTACATTATATAGATGCTAAGGTACAGTATATAGATGCTAGGGTTCATTAACTAGATGCTGGGGTTCATGAGGTTAACATTGTACTGTTGTCATGGTTACCTGCGGTATCGTCGTGGCGATGTGAGAGGCTCAACCAGAGACTGAAGTTGACACAAGCCTGATTCTGTCAGACAAACTCCATCCTGAGTGTATGTCTTTATATCTGCAAATATATTATTAAATATAAGATTAACTATAAGATTAAATATAAGATTAACTATAACATTAAATATAAGTCACAGGTTTGATTCCTGGCCCCAGCTAAACCCACTGACCACGGATGGTGATTAAAAGCTATGGCCTAATTAAAATACTACAATGTGTCCAAAGTACAAACATTGGTTGACTTATGTCTTAAAATCTGCCATCATCAGCAACATAACTAGAATATTCGCAATTCTGGGAAATAGCAAAGTGTGGTTGCGCCGATGCGAGTCGCAGGTCGCGGCCAATCGCGACCTCGAATCCGGTTTTAAGAAATAGGCCCCTACCACTAAAGAAATAGACCCCTCCCAAAAATGTAACGGGACAATTATATTGTCAGGTCACTCCTGAGATCATTTGTGTTTCATTTTGAGAGGACTGATCCCACCAAAAATCATGTTTTTGCATCAAACGGTTACATTTTGTGCATTTGTGGCGCCCCCTATCGGTCAAAGTGGAAATGCTTATGGGGATTCGTTGAGTAAACCACCCTTCACATGTGATTTACATTTGGAGTGACTGGACGTTTCGTTTGTGATTTTTGAGATTGAGACCCATCAAGAGTTATAGGCCAAAAGGTAAAGTGGGCTGTTATAGCGCCACCATGAGGCCGACTGGTGTAATTTGTTTTTAAATAATTTGGCACCGGACTATGAACTTCCCCTCCTAGTGTTGTAGCTGTAGCCCTTACACAATTTGACAAAAATTTTTTTTAAATAAAGTTTATCTAGAAGAAGAATAAAGTCGGAAGATTACAATAGTCTGGTTAACCAGACTAATAAAGAGTTACGTTATGATATCCACAATCCCTCAGAACTCTGTTCAGCTGTTTCCAATGCTCATTTGTTAATTGCATGGGCTCTTTCGTTCAGGTTTAGACTATTCTATTTCTATGGCTTATTGTGCAGATCGTATATTGCGTATTGCATAATTTGCATTGCTTGGTCCCCGTATTGCTGCTGCCAGCTATATTTATTATTATCATTCCTCACCTGGTTCTCTTCTGGACACGATCTGAGCCATGTAGGGTGGTTCAAAACTTTCTGATTTCACTACACACACACACACACACACACACACACACACACACACACACACACACACACACACACACACACACACACACACACACACACACACACACACACACACACACACACACACACACACACACACACAGGTGTTAATGTAAGATGGATTATCTTGTGTCCTTGCTTACTGTAAGTCGCTCTGGGTTAAGAACCTAAAATTAAAATGTCTAAACTGTCTGTAAATCATAATGTTGGACATATGGACTGTTAACACTTCTATGTTCCTCGAGGAAACCCATCAAAGTTTGACTTTTGCAGAACTCAGCTAGCTTTAATGTGTGTGTATGTGTGTGTGTGTGTGTGTGTGTGTGTGTGTGTGTGTGTGTGTGTGGGGTTACCATAGATACGGCAGTGTGCGCGACACATGGAACAGTCGAAGCCTTCGTCGGCTGCCGTCTCTACGTCTTCATCACATGACAGACCCTCACATGATGCATGGACCCACCTGACACACACACACACACACACACACACACACACACACACACACACACACACACAATGACCAAAGCATGTGAAACATCCTCATTAAAAAAGCCAGTGCAGTGATTTAGTTAGTTTGAAGGTTACATGTAAAGATGTGCATCACACACACACACACACACACACACACACACACAATACCTGTCACATTGGCGACATTGCAGGATGAGGTCGTCGTGGCGATAGGTCAGGTGACACATGGGACAGTGAGACAGGCTGGCACATGGAGAACACAGTGTGTAGTTACACTGCCACTCTGACCGCACACCTGGTGTGTTGGACCCACACTGGACACACCACACACACCTAGAATAACACACACACACACACACATAAACAACAACGTAAACACATCGGCCCTCATTTATCAACATGGTGTAGACTGTAGACCAAATAATGGCCGTACGGCGAGATCGCCGCAACTTTGGGCATTTATCAATCTATCCTGACGTTGTCTTCAGCGTCCGGCCCTTTGGCTGAACCTGTTTGTTCCATTGTAGATCTGTCTGAGAGGCAACACATATCCACTCCTAAATGTATATCTAACACACTAATAAATAATCCCTAATAAATATAACATTTTCTAAACTCATTTAAACAACGCAATGTCAAAGCGACGCGTTGTGAGCTTGTAGATCTGCTATTTTCAAACTATACGAGCGCTTCTGCGAGAGCATTTTGAGGAGTTTGGACCGGGGCGGCGGCGCTGCTGTAATCTTTTCATGGCCATCGGGAGATCAGACATTTAACCCTCTGTGGTCCAACACACACCAGCCTTCATCCATTAATGTTCTCTCCAGGCTATCGCTCATTAACGTGGCGCGGCACAGGACTCGCCCGCCCGAGTCTCACTGGGAAATGGTAATATAATAATGGTAATATAATATGGTAATATAATAATGGTAATATAATAATGGTAATATAATATGGTAATATAATAATGGTAATATAATAATGGTAATATAATATGGTAATATAATAATGGTAATATAATAATGGTAATATAATATGGTAATATAATAATGGTAATATAATATGGTAATAGCCTACATGAGACAGGACTGCTTTATTTTAATGTAACTTGGACGCACACTGCTCGGTATGGATTAGATCAATTAATATACAAACGTATTCCATTCATGGCGATGTGGTATAGTATTTATATATATATATATATATAGTAATAGATGTGGTATCATGATTGTCTTTCCATGCTTTGTTTGGTCGTATTCTGGTTCTTCATGTCGTAAAATCGGGCGTTTCTTAATCAACATGCTATGTTGATTAATTGAATACATACATAGGACCACAATGGAAACAAGTCCTTCTAGCCTTAATGTCTGACTGTACCTCATTACATTTATGTTAATAAAGTGATCAATCAAAAGGAGGCGGGTCTACAGACATTTTAAAAGTCATTCATTGGACAAAGAGAAACAAATGATCATCCAACAGGGATGATTGACAGGTGAACCCACCATTTGCATTTCCAGGCTCCTTTGGGCACGGTGTGAAGGGGCGGGGCTAAGCAGTAGGTGTGGTAACTGATGTCACAGTCGTCGCAGAGCAACAGTCGCCCGGGGTCGCTGGCCTCGCCGCACGCCTCGCACACCGTGCACTCCAGACAGCGCCACCCTTTGGTCAGGATGACCCTGGTTATCTGTTCATTAGCATAATGTAACATAATTAACACCGTGCACTCCAGACAGCGCCACCCTTTGGTCAGGATGACCCTGGTTATCTGTTCATTAGCATAATGTAACATAATTAACACTGTGCACTCCAGACAGCGCCACCCTTTGGTCAGGATGACCCTGGTTATCTGTTCATTAGCATAATGTAACATAATTAACACTCTGCACTCCACATTAACACAGTAAGGATGGTAACATTGTCCACACAGTGTGTATATGTTTATATGGGTGTGTATGTAGTGTGTAGTACTAACCTTAACGTTAACACAGTAAGGATGGTAACATTGTCCACACAGTGTGTATATGTTTATATGGGTGTGTATGTAGTGTGTAGTACTAACCTTAACGTTAACACAGTAAGGATGGTAACATTGTCCACACAGTGTGTATATGTTTATATGGGTGTGTATGTAGTGTGTAGTACTAACCTTAACGTTAACACAGTAAGGATGGTAACATTGTCCACACTGTGAACAGGACAACAGTCGGCCCTCGGCTCCCCGACCGAAACTCCCACACACCACACACATGTCCTGTATGCAAATATATGTTAATTAACCTCATTGAATATGTTAAACTCCCACACACCACACACATGTCCTGTATGCAAATATATGTTAATTAACCTCATTGAATATGTTAAACTCCCACACACCACACACACATGTCCTGTATGCAAATATATGTTAATTAACCTCATTACATATGTTAAACTCCCACACACCACACACATGTCCTGTATGCAAATATATGTTATTTAACCTCAATACAATAAATATGTTAATAAACTCATTCATAAACTCCCACCAGAGCATGTGAGCGGAGCTGGAGTGGAGCGGGACGTTTTTTAACGTATCGGGGAGCGGGTTTATAAAAAGGTTGGAGCGCTACTCGGAGCGAGGACCGCCTGCCGCTCCAAGCCGCTCCGGCAGGGGCCGCGCACCACATGTTTGAGCATGCCCGGTCGCAAGGCCTCAGACACACAGACATCCAGATGTGCACAGTGCACGTCCTTATCAAGATGACATCCAGATGTGCACAGTGCACGTCCTTATCAAGATGACACCCAGATGTGCACAGTGCACGTCCTTATCAAGATGACACCCAGATGTGCACAGTGCACGTCCTTATCAAGATGACATCCAGATGTGCACAGTGCACGTCCTTCATCAAGATGACATCCAGATGTACACAACATGAGCGGATAGCGAGCGTGACAACAGCCCCCTGGAGCAACGAGCGGCATTACCCCCCGCTCACATGCTCTGATTCCCACACACCACACACACGACCTGTATGCAAATATATGTTAATTAACCTCATTAAATATGTTAATAAACGCATTAATAAACTCCCAAACAACACACGTGTGCTGTGTGAAATATCTGGTCATTAAAAATGTTAATAAAACCATGAATACACGTTCACACACATGTCCTATACACACACACACACACGTCCTATACACACACACACACACGTCCTATACACACACACACACGTCCTATACACACACACACACGTCCTATACACACACACATGTCCCATACACACACACACACACGTCCTATACACGTCCACACAGATGTCCTATACACACACACATGTCCTATACACACACACATGTCCTATACACACACACATGTCCTATACACACACACATGTCTTATACACACACACACATGTCCTATACACACACACACACACGTCCTATACACGTCCACACAGATGTCCTATACACACACACATGTCCCATACACACACACACACACGTCCTATACACGTCCACACAGATGTCCTATACACACACACATGTCCTATACACACACACATGTCCTATACACACACACATGTCCTATACACACACACATGTCCTATACACACACACACATGTCCTATACACAGAAATACATATTATTATAATTGAACTCATTCAATATGCAAATGAAACACAAGCTACACATGATATTAAACATTAGCGTTAGACCTGACACACACACACACACACACACACACACACACACACACACACACACACTGTAGTGTGTAGTGGTCAGAGGTTAGGTTTAGACCAATCTGGGAACCCAAATCCAACTGAAAATGAAAAACAGCGACCTCTGCTGTTTGTTCTATGTCTGTTGGCTCTGGGCGGAAGAAAACGTAACACCAGAGCGCAAGGAAACCGGGGTTTAGAGGTCTGCCTTCAGCTTTCACTTCCGGGTGGTGCCACTATGTTTTCATTCCCACTAACAATATTTCTACACGGAACACTAACACCACTTCTCCCAGAGAACATGGATCGTATTGGTTATAAGCCCACTTGTTTCTATGATGAAAGAGTAAGTTAAAATGTGAATATCTTTCCGTGGTTTTGTCTACTCCGAGGACGCTATTGTTAAATTAGTTTGGGTTTGTTTCGAGGGGGAAAGATCGACGGACATGTGAATCCCGCCCACTACATTTGATTGGGTAAAGCGCGGCCTGCTTCCTGATCTGAATGCGCACACGCTATGACGAACCTCCCCGACAGATTCCAAAAACACACACACACACACACACACACACATTCCAAAAATGACTTTTTGTTGCACTCCCTCATGGAGCTACTTGCGGATTATACTAGGGTCAGTCCACTCTAGGTGGACACGCACTGACCTTTTGCACCTTAATCCCTTGTATAACGCACTGACTTTTTTTGGTCTTTTTTTATTGTGCTCCTTTTCCTCTAAGCACCTTAACGTCCATTGTCTATCATGCACAGTATAAGTATAACATGCACAGTATACTATACAATACATTGCTGCTATGCTCAGGCACCTTAGTTTAGTTTTTTTTAGTTTTTTATTATCTCAGGTAATTTGTTTACCTTGTAAACCTGTGATGTGACAATAAAACTGATTCTGATTCTGATTCTGAACGCAGTGCAGAATCTGTTCTTGAGAGATTAGGTTTAGACAGACAGACAGACAGAGAGACAGACAGACACACAGACAGACAAGTACCTGTCTCAGGGTGTAGTGGTCAGAGGTTAGGTTTAGACAGACAGACAGACAGACAGACAGACAGGTACCTGTCTCAGGGTGTAGTGGTCAGACGTAGTGAACAGACAGACAGACAGACAGACAGACAGACAGACAGACAGGCAGACAGACAGACAGACAGACAGACAGGTACCTGTCTCAGGGTGTAGTGGTCAGACGTAGTGAACAGAACGGTCGTGTTGTGCATCGAGTTCTCCTCTTCATCCTTAGACTGCATGCACTGCTCTATGCTGGCCTGTAGGGGGAGACAAAGAGACAATGTTCTATAGACCCCTTGACTGATAAGAAGCAGTATGTATGTATGCACACAGAACCAAATGAACCAAATGAACCAAATGAACCAAATGAACCAAATGAACCAAATGAACCCCAAATGAACCAAATGAACCAAATGAACCAAATGAACCCCAAATGAACCAAATGAACCAAACAAAAAGAACGGCTGAGAATAGCAGACCTCCAAGCTCACAGCGGTCTCATCCACCACGCGGTTGTGAGCTTGTATGTCAGCTGTTCTCTACGCGCACCTCACTAGCCAACACACAGAGGAGGCTGAATGAACCCCAAAACAGCAGGTTTGGGGATCTGTTGGGAATTGATTAGATGAAAGTCACCTGTGCGTCCAATAATTGTCCTTTAATTTGTGATAATAAAATTAATAATTTGTCCTTTTTAATGTGACACATCTGCCATATCTATATACAACCCACAATATACTAGAATATACTCCATCAGTGTGTATAAAGTTCTAGCATCTGAAATCTAAAGTTTAAGTAGTCACATGAGTCAAACTGTACTTGTTTTCCTGTCTTGTGTCTGGAAAGTCCTTCTGAATTATGCCTTTTTTTTTTACTATAATAATGTTTGAAATTTATATTTATTTTTGTTTTGAAACTTTTGTTAATTTTGGAACTTTTGTTACTCTTCAAATTAGACTATGTAAAATTTGTCTTTTGCTTAGATTTGTTTTAGTTTTGTTAAAACAATGTTTGCCTAGATTTCTTTTCTCATTTTTTTTAGCTTACCGGTAGTCAAACCAATGTGTTACTACTTTTTATTTTATCTTCGAAACCAATTTTTTTTTCAAAAAGGGTAGGCAAATAAGCTTCGGCTTCATCCTACACCTTTTCGGTGCCACTTGTATAAGTGGACTCTAATGTATGTATTTTTGCTTTTTTAAATGGACCGAAATAAAGATTTACTACTACTACATGGTATATACGTAACAGACGCATCCCTTGAGGTTTTCAATACCCAGATACGTTTGTGTCTCATGTATCATTTTTTTAGGCTATTTATTTTGGATAATTATCCAAACAGCATCTTGCAAGACTATTTGTATATTAATACTAACCTGGAGAATTCACTAAGTAGTTGATAATGTCGGGATATGTCACTCCTCCATTTAGTTGGTTATTTCCCCAACTTACATTCAGGCAAGTTAAACAACAACAGTAAACCCACACGTTAGAATTTCTCATGTACAGTCGGAGCGCCGCGGAATAGAAGAACAGACAATTCATCAATGTGGATGATGGCCACATCGTTATCTTTATAGTTAACATTGTTGTGCAAAGCCATTTATTCCTGAAATAGTGAATGAAGCGCTAGGATATGCAAACTTGGAATCCTGACCCGTCCCTCTTTTTGCTCGTTCAGTCCCCAGACCTCTTAGACTCTTCTCTCTTCTCTAAAACACCCTGGACAACGCTCCACACGTCCTATACTCTTCTCTCTTCTCTAAAACACTCTGGACAACGCTCCACACGTCCTAGACTCCTCTCTTCTCTAAAACACTCTGGACAACGCTCCACAGGTCCTAGACTCTTCTCTCTTCTCTAAAACACTCTGGACAACGCTCCACACGTCCTAGACTCTTCTCTCTTCTCTAAAACACTCTGGACAACGCTCCACACGTCCTAGACTCTTCTCTCTTCTCTAAAACACCCTGGACAACGCTCCACACGTCCTAGACTCTTCTCTCTTCTCTAAAACACTCTGGACAACGCTCCACACGTCCTAGACTCTTCTCTCTTCTCTAAAACACTCTGGACAACGCTCCACACGTCCTAGACTCTTCTCTCTTCTCTAAAACACTCTGGACAACGCTCCACACGTCCTAGACTCTTCTCTCTTCTCTAAAACACCCTGGACAACGCTCCACACGTCCTACACTCTTCTCTCTTCTCTAAAACACTCTGGACAACGCTCCACACATCCTACACTCTTCTCTCTTCTCTAAAACACTCTGGACAACGCTCCACACGTCCTAGACTCCTCTCTTCTCTAAAACACTCTGGACAACGCTCCACACGTCCTAGACTCTTCTCTCTTCTCTAAAACACCCTGGACAACGCTCCACACGTCCTAGACTCTTCTCTCTTCTCTAAAACACCCTGGACAACGCTCCACACGTCCTAGACTCTTCTCTCTTCTCTAAAACACTCTGGACAACGCTCCACACGTCCTAGACTCTTCTCTCTTCTCTAAAACACTCTGGACAACGCTCCACACGTCCTAGACTCTTCTCTCTTCTCTAAAACACTCTGGACAACGCTCCACACGTCCTAGACTCTCCTACTTGGACAACCGGTGGGTGTGTGTGTGTGTGCATGTTTTCTTACTCCTGGTGACAGACTCATGCTGTCCTGCATCTTCAGTCGGCTCCGCCCCCTGCCTCCACGACCACCAATCCCTGCTCCTCTGGCCCGCCTTCTTCCTGGAAACCCTGACCCTCTGCCCTATAGGAGGAGAGCACAGCAGTGATGTCATCAGTGTGCGCCCATGTCATCTAATTTCCCACACACACACACACACACACACACACACACACACAGAGGTTCTAAACCTCTGGTCTGAGGACCTGCAGAGGTTCCACATGGACCCGGTCCCCGGACCAGCATTATACGGTGCGTTTTGATTGGTTTACCACTCTAGGGCTCCAGAGGGGTGTGTCCGCTGGGCGGGGCTTAGGGCTGTCACTCCCCCCCTCCCCCATAGAATCCTGGGAAGACAAAGGAGGGGGGCTGAGCGCCCTGCGACTCCTCCACCATGAGCCCTGATGAGGAGGGAGGAGACAAGGACATAGGAGAGGAGACCAGGAGGTAGGAGACAAGGACATAGGAGAGGAGACCAGGAGGTAGGAGACAAGGACGTAGGAGACAAGGAGGTAGGAGAGGAGACCAGGAGGTAGGACACAAGGAGGTAGGAGACAAGGAGGTAGGAGAGGAGACCAGGAGGTAGGACACAAGGAGGTAGGAGAGGAGACCAGGAGGTAGGACACAAGGACGTAGGAGAGGAGACCAGGAGGTAGGAGACAAGGAGGCAGGAGAGGAGACCAGGAGGTAGGACACAAGGAGGTAGGAGACAAGGAGGTAGGAGAGGAGACCAGGAGGTAGGAGACAAGGACGTAGGAGAGGAGAAAAGGAGGTAGGAGAGGAGACGAGGAGGTAGGAGATAAGGAGGTAGGAGAGGAGACAAGGGTGTAGGAGAGGAGATGAGGGTGTAGGAGAGGAGACAAGATGAGGGAGGAGGAAACAAGGAGGTGAAATGAGGAAAGGAAACAAGGAGATGGGGTGGGAGTAAAAACATGGAGGAAAATAAATGTCAGATAATGTTCAAAATGAAAATAAAACATTAGAATTATGATAATGATTCAAATAAAACTTTCACACACAAAACATTATGATCATGATTTATATAATATGATAAGACTATGTTTAAGATAAAATGATTTAAATACAATGATAAAACCATTTAGAGAGAGTGTGGGTGAAGTTTCAAACCGGAAGTAGGAACCAAATCGAAGAGAAAGTCTGTGGACCCACCAGTGGCTGGAGCAACGTGCACACAGAGCAACGTGCACACAGAGCAATGTGCACACAGAGCAACGTGCACACAGAGCAACGTGCACACAGAGCAACGTGCACACAGAGCAACGTGCACACAGCCATTCACTCTGGAGCAACGTGCACACAGAGCAACGTGCACACAGAGCAACGTGCACACAGAGCAACGTGCACACAGCCATTCACTCTGGAGCAACGTGCACACAGAGCAACGTGCACACAGAGCAACGTGCACACAGCCATTCACTCTGGAGCAACGTGCACACAGAGCAATGTGCACACAGAGCAACGTGCACACAGAGCAACGTGCACACAGAGCAACGTGCACACAGAGCAACGTGCACACAGCCATTCACTCTGGAGCAACGTGCACACAGAGCAACGTGCACACAGAGCAACGTGCACACAGAGCAACGTGCACACAGAGCAACGTGCACACAGAGCAACGTGCACACAGAGCAACGTGCACACATTCACTCTGGAGCAACGTGCACACAGAGCAACGTGCACACAGAGCAACGTGCACACAGCCATTCACTCTGGAGCAACGTGCACACAGAGCAATGTGCACACAGAGCAACGTGCACACAGCCATTCACTCTGGAGCAACGTGCACACAGAGCAATGTGCACACAGAGCAACGTGCACACAGAGCAACGTGCACACAGAGCAACGTGCACACAGAGCAACGTGCACACAGAGCAATGTGCACACAGAGCAACGTGCACACAGAGCAATGTGCACACAGAGCAACGTGCACACAGAGCAACGTGCACACAGAGCAACGTGCACACAGAGCAATGTGCACACAGAGCAACGTGCACACAGAGCAACGTGCACACAGAGCAACGTGCACACAGCCATTCACTCTGGAGCAACGTGCACACAGAGCAATGTGCACACAGAGCAACGTGCACACAGAGCAACGTGCACACAGAGCAACGTGCACACAGCCATTCACTCTGGAGCAACGTGCACACAGAGCAACGTGCACACAGAGCAACGTGCACACAGAGCAACGTGCACACAGCCATTCACTCTGGAGCAACGTGCACACAGAGCAACGTGCACACAGAGCAACGTGCACACAGCCATTCACTCTGGAGCAACGTGCACACAGAGCAATGTGCACACAGAGCAACGTGCACACAGAGCAACGTGCACACAGAGCAACGTGCACACAGAGCAACGTGCACACAGCCATTCACTCTGGAGCAACGTGCACACAGAGCAACGTGCACACATTCACTCTGGAGCAACGTGCACACAGAGCAACGTGCACACAGCCATTCACTCTGGAGCAACGTGCACACAGAGCAACGTGCACACAGAGCAACGTGCACACAGAGCAACATGCACACAGCCATTCACTCTGGAGCAACGTGCACACAGAGCAACGTGCACACAGAGCAACGTGCACACAGCCATTCACTCTGGAGCAACGTGCACACAGAGCAACGTGCACACAGAGCAACGTGCACACAGAGCAACATGCACACAGCCATTCACTCTGGAGCAACGTGCACACAGAGCAACGTGCACACAGAGCAACGTGCACACAGCCATTCACTCTGGAGCAACGTGCACACAGAGCAACGTGCACACAGAGCAACGTGCACACAGCCATTCACTCTGGAGCAACGTGCACACAGAGCAACGTGCACACATTCACTCTGGAGCAACGTGCACACAGAGCAACGTGCACACAGAGCAACGTGCACACAGAGCAACGTGCACACAGCCATTCACTCTGGAGCAATGTGCACACAGAGCAACGTGCACACAGAGCAACGTGCACACAGAGCAACGTGCACACAGAGCAACGTGCACACAGAGCAATGTGCACACAGAGCAACGTGCACACAGAGCAACGTGCACACAGCCATTCACTCTGGAGCAACGTGCACACAGAGCAACGTGCACACAGAGCAACGTGCACACAGAGCAACGTGCACACAGAGCAACGTGCACACAGAGCAACGTGCACACAGAGCAACGTGCACACAGAGCAACGTGCACACAGAGCAACGTGCACACAGAGCAACGTGCACACAGAGCAACGTGCACACAGAGCAACGTGCACACAGAGCAACGTGCACACAGCCATTCACCATTACATGTGTGTCTCACACACACACACAAACATTACCATGTGTTACACACACACACAAACACATTACCATGTGTTACACACACACACACACACATTACCATGTGTTACACACACACACACACATTACCATGTGTTACACACACACACACATTACCATGTGTTACACACACACACACACACACACACACATTACACACACACACACACACACACACACACACATCACCAAACGTCAGCTGTTTATTAGCGTTTTTATGTAGAAGAATGTCGCCATGGTTACGGCTGCCCAGCTGTGGGATGGCCCCGTGAGCTATGGGATGAATGGCTCCCGGGTTGCCAGATCATGTGCGCATATCCCCCCACGGGTATGGACTAGTGTTAAAATAGAGAGCTTGTAGATCGGCTATTTTCACTGAGCAACATGACATGCTGGTTCTATCTATCTATCTATCTATCTATCTATCTATCTATCTAACCCTAAGGGATCCTTATGGTGACTGAGAACTTTAATCCTTGTGGATGTACAGTAGAACGTACAGTAGAACGTACAGTAGGATGTACAGTAGAACGTACAGTAGAACGTACAGTAGAACGTACAGTAGGACGTACAGTAGAACGTACAGTAGAGAGCAGGGTACCTGTTTGACGGGCGGGCGTCCTGGGGAGAACTTCCTCTTGGAGATCGCTGGTTTTCCCATTCCCATCTTTGGAGTTAGAGAGATGATGGTGGTGGGAGGAGCCTAAACACACACACACACACACACAAGCTATAACCACCTTCCTCTTGCTTTTCAGAGTAATCCTTATCCTTTCTTCTATGCTAAAAGAAAGAAGGAGTCCGTGCTGGAGAACTGGTGATTTAATAACAATATATAATATAAATCCACGTGAACAGCCAGGGTTCTAAATGGTATCATCCGTATTCAATACAAAATATCACTTCCTCGCTTTTTAATGCGACCGCTTCCCTCTCCACTAGAACAGAAGTCCATAACAATAGAACCATCCCATAATACCTTTCGTCGGTGCGCTCTGCCCGCCACCCGCTTAAAGGAACATACCCCTGTTTTCTATCATAGGGTTACAAAGCTTGTCAATCATGCTGGTCTATATATTATATATATGTCACGGGGAGATTGAAGACAGAGCGCTTGTTTTTAGGCACGGGGCTTCGGGGCGAGGCGGGGCTTCGGGGCGAGGCGGGGCTTTGATGCGACGCGGACCAGTCTTTTGTTGTTCCCCCCACGTAGCAACCAGGAAGCTACGCTAGGGGAACGCTGAACACGCATTCACACGCACTTGATAATAGTTATTGTCCATGACGGAGGCGCGCCGACTCAGCAGAGCTTGAGGCCGAGGAGGCGCGCGGTGTGAGTGCCCGCGCTGAGCGGCCGATGCTCTGCTGAGTCGAATCAGCGCCGTCCGAGTTGTGAACCGATAGGGACAAAATAGTTCTTTTCATGGATCACTGTGTGTGTGTGTGTGTGTGTGTGTGTGTGTGTGTGTGCATGTGTGTGTGTGTCTGTCAGGGAGGAACTAAAACAAAAGCCAGAACACAATAAAAGTATCTTAACAGTCATGCTTTCAATAAACCAAATTGAAGAAAAAATCCTGGCTTGCGCGTGTGCGTGTGTGTGTGTGTGGACTGTGTGTGTGTGTGTGTGGACTGTGTGTGTGTGTGTGTGTGTGCACTTTAGTTGGGACGCCTGGCTCGTGGCTCCCTCTAGTGTTGTTTCTAAATTGAACGCATGAGCGTGTGTGCATGCGCGTGTGTGTGTGTGTGTGTGTGGTTGCGGCCATATATCTGTGTGCACTTTAGTTGGAAAGCCTGGCTCGTGGCTCCCTCTAGTGCTTTTTCTACAGAATTGCTGGTTGGGTGGTAAAAACGAGCGCAATCTCCCTGGTTCTTCAATCTCCCTGTAACATATATACTTGTTCATGACTTCCTCCCCATTGGCTGTCCTTTAAGCCAATGGGGAGTCCGCAATGCCGTCGCTAACGCTAACTGACAGTAGACAGACACACGCTACTCTAGTTATATTTATATATATACATATATATATATATATATATACACACATACTACTACTAGTTATATATATATATATATATATATATAACTGACAGTAGACAGACACACGCTACTCTAGTTATATTTATATATATATATATATATACACATACTACTACTAGTTATATATATATATATATATATAACTGACAGTAGACAGACACACGCTACTCTAGTTATATTTATATATATATAGATATAGATATAGATATATATATATATATATATATACACATACTACTACTAGTTATATATATATATATATATATATAACTGACAGTAGACAGACACACGCTACTCTAGTTATATTTATATATATATATATATATACACATACTAATACTAGTAATATATATATATAACTGACAGTAGACACAGACACACGATACTCTAGTCCGCCATTCAAATTCGGTGCCGTTCGGATCCTGCGTTCGTGATACATGGCGTTATATATACCCCCTATATAAACCTTATATAGGAGGTCCCCCTATATAAACCTTATATAGGAGGTCCCCCTATATAAACCTTATATAGGAGGTCCCCCTATATAAACCTTATATAGGAGGTCCCCCTATATAAACCTTATATAGGAGGTCCCCCTATATAAACCTTATATAGGAGGTCCCCCTATATAAACCTTATATAGGAGGTCCCCCTATATAAACCTTATATAGGAGGTCCCCCTATATAAACCTTATATAGGAGGTCCCCCTATATAAACCTTATATAGGAGGTCCCCCTATATAAACCTTATATAGGAGGACCCCCTATATAAGGTCTATATAGGGGGACCTCCTATATAAACCTTATATAGGAGGTCCCCCTATATAGACCTTATATAGGAGGTCCCCCTATATAAACCTTATATAGGGGTACCCCTATATAAACCTTATATAGGAGGTCCCCCTATATAAACCTTATATAGGGGGTCCTCCTATATAAACCATATATAAGGGGTCCTCCTTAGTGATTTATTTAAAGCAGCGATGTCAAACTGGTGTTTCGCGGGCCGTTTCTGGCCCGCGACGTCGTCAAATCTGGCCCGCGAGGTGATTTGAAAAAACGGCATTTAATACTACCTCTAATGGAAAAAAAACGAGAGAGAAAAAGTGTGTGTGTGTCTCTTTCTGAAATTAAATTGAAAGCAATAACTTCTCCAAAACGAAGGAATGGCAGGTCTGATGGACAAGAAATAAATAATCCTTTTGCACATCCGTGTTCTGTTCGTTTGTAAACAATGATCTAAATGGGAAGTTTATTTCAGCAGCTAGAATGTGACCGTTTTAGTCCGTTTTTTGGTGCGCAACACAGCCCTCGTTTAAGTGAATTGCTTTCACCTGCTATTGCTGTGCGTTGTGTGCGCAACAGGGCATATCTCCGCCAAGCCAGGGTGACCTACCCAGGCCCATGAAATTCATATGCAGGCATAGTAGCCAATTAGAATGAAATCTGCAAAAACTGACTCATATACTGATACAGAACCATATATTGGCTATATATTATCGTTGGAAATCTTGTATGTTCCTTTTTTATTATTATTTAAAACAATTTAAAATCGTGAAAATAGCCAAAATTACAACACCAAAGGCCAATTGGCCTTGCCCCTAAAATGACGAAATTCCAGGCCTGAACTGCAGACATTATATTGCCTTTTGTTTGGCTATTCAACGTTAGTTTTAATTTCTTTAAATCATATTTATTTAATTTGCAATACTTCAACTGTATGGCATGCTAAGGTTTTGAGACATATTGTATTATATTACTACACAATAGTAAATAAATAATTCTAAAAATATGCTTTAAATAACTGATCTAAGGATTATAGTTATGATAAGTGTTGCCATAATCATGTAGCTCTACAACAGAGGCATAGCCATGACAGCAATGGTACAAAATAATATTTAAGAAAATGTATATATATTTTTTTTAAATAATCATTTTCAGCCATTCGGCCAAATGTTTCCTATATTCGGTATTCGGTTACGGCCAAGTAGTGGAGTAGAGTAAAAGTACTGAAAAATACCTCAAATCTTTACTTAGGTACAGTACTTGAGTAAATGTAATTAGTTACTTTACATCACTGTTGTTCTATAAATCTAATTATTTAACCACCCACACACATTACCAGGTATTGTTTAACTTCTACTTAAAATGGTTTATTATTATTATTATCATTATTATTATTATTAATATTATTATTATTATTATTACAAATTGCATTGTTTGTTTTTAATGTCAATAATTAAAGTAGCTATTCTTCTTAATACATAAAAAAAAAAGTGGCATAGTTAGTAGCAGTATCTGTGAGCGCGCATGTGCGGCCGGAACCAGTTGCGGACGCACATGCGCGCTCACCCTTTAAATTTTAAAGGGTTAAACATATGAAGGTTAAAGGTTACCTTGGGGGGAGGTGGTGTAGAGGGAGAGGAGGGGGGCTGGGGGTCGTGGGGGTCGCGGGTGGGGGAGGTCTCGGGCGACGCCTCGGCGGAGAAGGGAGAGCCGCGGAGGCGGAGCGACAGGTCCTCCTGGGGGCGGGGCCCGGCGGACAGGGGGGGAGGAGCCGCTCTAAGGCTCCGCCCCCTGCTGCGGAGGGGAGGCGGGCTGGAGGAGGAGGCGGCCATGAGCTCCATCACCTCCTTGTCCAACAGCCTGACTCCTCCCCTTCTGTTCTCTGACTCCTCCTCTTCCTCCCTCTCTGCCTCCTCCCTCTGCTCCCTCTCCTCCTCTGTCTCCTTCCACTCCTCCTCCTCTCTTTCTTCCTCCTCTTCTCTTTCCTCCTCCTCCTCTCTTTCTTCCTCCTCCTCTTCTTCTTCCTCTTCCTTCTCGTCTTCTTCCTCCTCGTTTCCTGTTTCTAATCGTTTCTCATTGTTTAGTTTTTCTGTTTCAAGTCCTTCGTCTTCGTTCTGCTTTATTACTTCTAATAGTTCTTCTTCCTCCTGGTTTTTTATTTCTAATCTTCTCTTTTCCCTTTCTTCTTCCTTTTCTGTTTCTACTCTTAGTTCTCTTAGTCTTTCACTTCCTGTGTCCTTTTCTGTTTCTGCTCTTAGTTTCTCTGTTTCTAATGGTTTGTCTTCTTCCTGGTTTATTTCTGCTCTTAGTTTCTCTGTTTCTAAAGGTTCTTCGTCTTCTTCCTCGTTCTCGCCGGCGGTCGTGGACGGCGTGTCGCCGGCGGGCGATCGCTCTCCTGGCGAGGTTTCAGGAAGCGATAACTCCAGAGGCTCCGCCTCCCCTTCCTCTACAGGCACGCTGGTCTCCGATTGGTCGGTGTGTTCGGTGGCCGTCGTCGTGGCGACAGGGACGGGTTCAGCCGAGATAGTCTCTGATTGGCTGTCGTCGGTGGCGTCGAGGTCGTGGTGACCTGCAGTCTCTTCTGGCCCCGCCTCCTTCCCCGCTGATTCCCCATTGGTCGATTCTACTAGCTGGAGGCGGGGGAGCTCCGTTCTGAGTGGAGGGGAGGGAGGGAGGGGAGAGCGGGAGGTAGCCAATAGAGAACCAGCTCTAGTAGCACCTACACACACACACACGCACACACACACAGACACACACACACACACACACACACACACACAATTAGGGCATTTTTATGTTAACTCATTCAGTGCCAATGACCTGTAACACATCAGTGTTTTCAGTGTTTACGCTAGAGGGCGCTGTTCGCCAACCTATGAGTGATCCTATGACTTATGGAGAAGAAGAGTAGACCCGGAAATAATGTGATCACAACAAACCCAGCCATAACAGCCTGTGCTATGCTAACAGCCCTGTCCTAGATAACAGCCTGTGCTATGCTAACAGCCCCATCCTAGATAACAGCCTGTGCTATGCTAACAGCCCCGTCCTAGATAACAGCCTGTGCTATGCTAACAGCCCCGTCCTAGATAACAGCCTGTGCTATGCTAACAGCCCCATCCTAGATAACAGCCTGTGCTATGCTAACAGCCCCGTCCTAGATAACAGCCTGTGCTATGCTAACAGCCCCGTCCTAGATAACAGCCTGTGCTATGCTAACAGCCCCGTCCTAGATAACAGCCTGTGCTATGCTAACAGCCCTGTCCTAGATAACAGCCTGTGCTATGCTAACAGCCCCGTCCTAGATAACAGCCTGTGCTATGCTAACAGCCCCGTCCTAGATAACAGCCTGTGCTATGCTAACAGCCCTGTCCTAGATAACAGCCTGTGCTATGCTAACAGCCCTGTCCTAGATAACAGCCTGTGCTATGCTAACAGCCCTGTCCTAGATAACAGCCTGTGCTATGCTAACAGCCCCGTCCTAGATAACAGCCTGTGCTATGCTAACAGCCCTGTCCTAGATAACAGCCTGTGCTATGCTAACAGCCCCGTCCTAGATAACAGCCTGTGCTATGCTAACAGCCCCGTCCTAGATAACAGCCTGTGCTATGCTAACAGCCCTGTCCTAGATAACAGCCTGTGCTATGCTAACAGCCCTGTCCTAGATAACAGCCTGTGCTATGCTAACAGCCCTGTCCTAGATAACAGCCTGTGCTATGCTAACAGCCCTGTCCTAGATAACAGCCTGTGCTATGCTAACAGCCCCGTCCTAGATAACAGCCTGTGCTATGCTAACAGCCCCGTCCTAGATAACAGCCTGTGCTATGCTAACAGCCCTGTCCTAGATAACAGCCTGTGCTATGCTAACAGCCCCGTCCTAGATAACAGCCTGTGCTATGCTAACAGCCCCGTCCTAGATAACAGCCTGTGCTATGCTAACAGCCCCGTCCTAGATAACAGCCTGTGCTATGCTAACAGCCCCGTCCTAGATAACAGCCTGTGCTATGCTAACAGCCCCGTCCTAGATAACAGCCTGTGCTATGCTAACAGCCCCGTCCTAGATAACAGCCTGTGCTATGCTAACAGCCCCGTCCTAGATAACAGCCTGTGCTATGCTAACAGCCCCGTCCTAGATAACAGCCTGTGCTATGCTAACAGCCCCGTCCTAGATAACAGCCTGTGCTATGCTAACAGCCCCGTCCTAGATAACAGCCTGTGCTATGCTAACAGCCCTGTCCTAGATAACAGCCTGTGCTATGCTAACAGCCCCGTCCTAGATAACAGCCTGTGCTATGCTAACAGCCCCGTCCTAGATAAGAGCCTGTGCTATGCTAACAGCCCTGTCCTAGATAACAGCCTGTGCTATGCTAACAGCCCCGTCCTAGATAACAGCCTGTGCTATGCTAACAGCCCTGTCCTAGATAACAGCCTGTGCTATGCTAACAGCCCCGTCCTAGATAACAGCCTGTGCTATGCTAACAGCCCCGTCCTAGATAAGAGCCTGTGCTATGCTAACAGCCCCGTCCTAGATAACAGCCTGTGCTATGCTAACAGCCCCGTCCTAGATAACAGCCTGTGCTATGCTAACAGCCCCGTCCGATCTAATGTTAAAGGATTTAGAAAAATACATGTTCCTCTGCTTTCTTTTCTTTTCTGCGTTTTTGGCGAGAACAAGCTTTTCATATAGTCATAATGTCTAAGCTTTTCAATAAACATAGATACATAAATGATGATGTTTGCAGAAGACATTGAGATCTGTAGTGAGAGCAGTGAGCAGGTAGAGGAACATCTAGAGAGGTGGAGATACAGTATGCTCTGGAAAGGAGAGGAATGAAGGTTAGCCGTACAGAATACATGTGTGTGAATGAGAGGAACATGTGGAACAGTGAGGTTACAGAGAGTAGAGGTACAGAAGGTGGAGGATTTTGAGTAGTAGTAAGGTCAACATTCCAGAGCAATGGACAGTGTGGAAAAGAGGTGAAGAAACGAGAGCAAGCAGGTTGGAACGGCTGGAGAAAAGTGTCAGGTGTAATAGGAAAGTATCAGCAATGATGAAAGGGAAGATGTACAAAACAAGAGATAGTGGTGAGACCAGCTCTCCACTATGTATCACACCAAGTTAGTTAGTCTGAGAGAAGAGACAGACAGACAGAGGACATGAAGTTAGTTGGTGAGAGAGAAGAGGAGACAGACAGAGGACATGAAGTTAGTTGGTGAGAGAGAAGAGAAGACAGACAGAAGACATGAAGTTAGTTGGTGTGAGAGAAGAGGAAACAGACAGAGGACATGAAGTTAGTTAGTCTGAGAGAAGAGGAGACAGACAGAGGACATGAAGTTAGTTGGTGTGAGAGAAGAGGAGACAGACAGAGGACATGAAGTTAGTTGGTGTGAGAGAAGAGGAGACAGACAGAAGATATGAAGTTAGTTGGTGAGAGAGAAGAGGAGACAGACAGAGGACATGAAGTTAGTTGGTGTGAGAGAAGAGGAGACAGAAGACATGAAGTTAGTTGGTGAGAGAGAAGAGGAGACAGACAGAGGACATGAAGTTAGTTGGTGAGAGAGAAGAGGAGACAGACAGAGGACATGAAGTTAGTTGGTGAGAGAGAAGAGGACATGAAGTTAGTTGGTGAGAGAGAAGAGGAGACAGACAGAGGACATGAAGTTAGTTGGTGAGAGAGAAGAGAAGACAGACAGAAGACATGAAGTTAGTTGGTGAGAGAGAAGAGGAGACAGACAGAAGACATGAAGTTAGTTGGTGAGAGAGAAGAGGAGACAGACAGAAGACATGAAGTTAGTTGGTGTGAGAGAAGAGAAGACAGACAGAAGACATGAAGTTAGTTGGTGAGAGAGAAGAGGAGACAGACAGAAGACATGAAGTTAGTTGGTGAGAGAGAAGAGGAGACAGACAGAAGACATGAAGTTAGTTGGTGAGAGAGAAGAGGAGACAGACAGAAGACATGAAGTTAGTTGGTGAGAGAGAAGAGGAGACATACAGAGGACATGAAGTTAGTTGGTGAGAGAGAAGAGGAGACAGACAGAGGACATGAAGTTAGTTGGTGAGAGAGAAGAGGAGACAGACAGAGGACATGAAGTTAGTTGGTGAGAGAGAAGAGGAGACAGACAGAGGACATGAAGTTAGTTGGTGAGAGAGAAGAGGAGACAGACAGAGGACATGAAGTTAGTTGGTGTGAGAGAAGGGAAGACAGACAGAAGACATGAAGTTAGTTGGTGAGACAGACAGAGGACATGAAGTTATTTGGTGAGAGAGAAGAGGAGACAGAGGACATGAAGTTAGTTGGTGAGAGAGAAGAGGAGACAGACAGAAGACATGAAGTTAGTTGGTGAGAGAGAAGAGGAGACAGACAGAGGACATGAAGTTAGTTGGTGAGATAGAAGGAGACAGACAGAGGACATGAAGTTAGTTGGTGAGAGAGAAGAGGAGACAGACAGAAGACATGAAGTTAGTTGGTGAGAGAGAAGAGGAGACAGACAGAGGACATGAAGTTAGTTGGTGGGAGAGAAGAGGAGACAGACAGAGGACATGAAGTTAGTTGGTGAGAGAGAAGAGGAGACAGACAGAAGACATGAAGTTAGTTGGTGAGAGAGAAGAGGAGACAGACAGAGGACATGAAGTTAGTTGGTGAGATAGAAGGAGACAGACAGAGGACATGAAGTTAGTTGGTGAGAGAGAAGAGGAGACAGACAGAAGACATGAAGTTAGTTGGTGAGAGAGAAGAGGAGACAGACAGAGGACATGAAGTTAGTTGGTGGGAGAGAAGAGGAGACAGACAGAGGACATGAAGTTAGTTGGTGAGAGAGAAGAGGAGACAGACAGAGGACATGAAGTGAGTTGGTGAGAGAGAAGAGGACATGAAGTTAGTTGGTGAGAGAGAAGAGGAGACAGACAGAGGACATGAAGTTAGTTGGTGAGAGAGAAGAGGAGACAGACAGAAGACATGAAGTTAGTTGGTGAGAGAGAAGAGGAGACAGAAAGAAGACATGAAGTTAGTTGGTGAGAGAGAAGAGGAGACAGACAGAGGACATGAAGTTAGTTGGTGAGAGAGAAGAGGAGACAGAAAGAAGACATGAAGTTAGTTGGTGAGAGAGAAGAGGAGACAGAGGACATGAAGTTAGTTGGTGTGAGAGAAGAGGAGACAGACAGAGGACATGAAGTGAGTTGGTGAGAGAGAAGAGGACATGAAGTTAGTTGGTGAGAGAGAAGAGGAGACAGACAGAGGACATGAAGTTAGTTGGTGAGAGAGAAGAGCAGACAGACAGAGGACATGAAGTTAGTTGGTGAGAGAGAAGAGGAGACAGACAGAGGACATGAAGTTAGTTGGTGAGAGAGAAGAGGAGACAGACAGAGGACATGAAGTTAGTTGGTGAGAGAGAAGAGGAGACAGACAGAGGACATGAAGTTAGTTGGTGAGAGAGAAGAGGAGACAGAGGACATGAAGTTAGTTGGTGAGAGAGAAGAGGAGACAGAGGACATGAAGTTAGTTGGTGTGAGAGAAGAGGAGACAGACAGAGGACATGAAGTGAGTTGGTGAGAGAGAAGAGGACATGAAGTTAGTTGGTGAGAGAGAAGAGGAGACAGACAGAGGACATGAAGTTAGTTGGTGAGAGAGAAGAGGAGACAGACAGAGGACATGAAGTTAGTTGGTGAGAGAGAAGAGGAGACAGACAGAAGACATGAAGTTAGTTGGTGAGAGAGAAGAGGAGACAGACAGAGGACATGAAGTTAGTTGGTGAGAGAGAAGAGGAGACAGACAGAAGACATGAAGTTAGTTGGTGAGAGAGAAGAGGAGACAGAGGACATGAAGTTAGTTGGTGAGAGAGAAGAGGACATGAAGTTAGTTGGTGAGAGAGAAGAGGAGACAGACAGAGGACATGAAGTTAGTTGGTGAGAGAGAAGAGGAGACAGACAGAGGACATGAAGTTAGTTGGTGAGAGAGAAGAGGAGACAGACAGAAGACATGAAGTTAGTTGGTGAGAGAGAAGAGGAGACAGACAGAGGACATGAAGTTAGTTGGTGAGAGAGAAGAGGAGACAGACAGAGGACATGAAGTTAGTTGGTGAGAGAGAAGAGGAGACAGAGGACATGAAGTTAGTTGGTGAGAGAGAAGAGGAGACAGACAGAGGACATGAAGTTAGTTGGTGAGAGAGAAGAGGAGACAGACATAGGACATGAAGTTAGTTGGTGAGAGAGAAGAGGAGACAGACAGAGGACATGACTCAGAGGCTCAGAGAGTTCTTTCTCACCTTCCTCCTCAGGTTCTCCTGCTCCCTCCTCTTCCTCCTCTCCCTGATGGAGGGTCAGCTCCTCAGGCTCCTCCTCTTCTGTCTCCAGCTCCACCTTCTTCTCCTCTCCTACCTCACTTCTCCGCTGTGGAACTCCTCCTTCAAGCTCCTCCTCCTCCTTATCTAGCTCCTCCTCTTGTTTCTCTAGCTCCTCCTCCTCTCGTCTCTCTAGCTCCTCCTCTTTATGTAGCTCCTCCTTTTTCTCTAGCCCCTCCTCTCTCTCTAGCTCCTCCTCTTTCTCTAGCTCCTCCTCTTGTCTCTCTAGCCAATCCTCTTTCTCTAGCCCCTCCTCTCGTCTCTCTAGCTCCTCCTCTCCCTGTAGCTCCTCCCCCTCACAGATCTTTTCTTCTTCTCCTGTTGTTTTCGCAGCGTCTTCCTCTCTCTGCTCCTCTTCCTCGCTCACATCTGGACAAGCAAGCCAATCAGAGAGAAAACATCCTTTAATTAATAAATAAATTAAATTACCCACAACTTTCACTGTAAGCATAAAGCTGTCATTTCATCAAATGTAACCATTTAAACCACTACAACACCCCTGGTTTCCATTATGTGTCTATAACCATATAAGTATCCACTGATTGACTCTAGAACACCAAACACATCTACATAATGCGTCTGATTCTTTCTATGTACAACTTTACAACGTAGGCATTTAGCAGACGCTCTTAATCCAGAGTGATTTACAGTAAACAAGGTAAACACAAGGTAATACATCAAATACATAGAGACAGTGTAGTGTCTCAGTAAACTATAGGATCATAGAATACAGAGACAGTGTAGTATCTCAGTTACCTATAGGATCATAGAATACAGAGACAGTGTAGTGTCTCAGTAAACTATAGGATCATAGAATACAGAGAGACAGTGTAGTGTCTCAGTAAACTATAGGATCATAGAATACAGAGACAGTGTAGTGTCTCAGTAAACTATAGGATCATAGAATACAGAGAGACAGTGTAGTGTCTCAGTAAACTATAGGATCATAGAATACAGAGACAGTGTAGTGTCTCAGTAAACTATAGGATCATAGAATACAGAGAGACAGTGTAGTGTCTCAGTAAACTATAGGATCATAGAATACAGAGAGACAGCGTAGTGTCTCAGTAAACTATAGAATCATAGAATACAGAGAGACAGTGTAGTGTCTCAGTAAACTATAGGATCATAGAATACAGAGACAGTGCAGTGTCTCAGTAAACTAGGATCATAGAATACAGAGACAGTGTAGTGTCTCAGGATCATAGAATATAGAGACATTGTAGTGTCTCAGTAAACTATAGGATCATAGAATACATAGAGACAGTGTAGTGTCTCAGGATCTAGAATACAGAGAGACAGTGTAGTGTCTCAGTAAACTATAGGATCATAGAATACAGAGACAGTGTAGTGTCTCAGTAAACTATAGGATCATAGAATACAGAGAGACAGCGTAGTGTCTCAGTAAACTATAGAATCATAGAATACAGAGAGACAGTGTAGTGTCTCAGTAAACTAGAATCACAGGTAATCAAAGAACCTCTAAAAAGTATAATTTCAAAACAATAAAAACTAGAAAAAGTGCTCCTCGTAGCACAGGTCTCCGCCAGGTCAGGTAGGTTATTGTGGGCCAACAATGTTCGGAATTTGCCAATCAGGATAGAATATGAAAAATCGGACAGAACCATCTTGATCACTTGACTATAGAGATAATGGGTACCGATTTGCATGATGATTGGACACTCCTATTTGTAGGAGTAATAAAACAAAGAAAAGTATTGAAAAAATCGGCCTCCTGGTGGCGCTATAATAGGGCAATGTTAAAGGGTGACATTTGTTCTTCAACTTAGTGTGAATGTGCTTGTAAAGTGTCACCTCAATCGGACGCTGCGTTCATGATTTGTGGCATTTTGTTCAAAACGGGCCACTTCTGCAAACTTTAGATGTCATTGTTAGCCAATCAGGATGAAATATGAAAAATCAAACAGTTCCATCTTGATCACATGACTATAGAGATCATGTGTACCGATTTGTGTGAAAATTTGGATAAAATGTGAAGGCTTAAAGGGATACTCCACTTTCAAATAAAATAAACATTTAAAAAATATATTAAAAATAAATGAAAAAAGTAATGGAAAAATCACGGCCCCCTCACGCATTAGAGTGTCCTACTAATGTGTGAGGGGGCCGTGATTTTGCCATAACTTATTTCATTTTTTTTAAATATATTTTTTTAATGTTTATTTTATTTGAAAGTGAAATATCCCTTTAATATCCAAAAATGTGTTTTACATAAGTCGGCCTCTTGGTGGCGCTATAAAAGGCAAATGTGAAAAATGCAGGGCGGATGTTTTTCCTTGGCCTCTAGGGAGTGTGCGTGCAAAGTTTCACGCAGATCGGTGCAGTTATAGTTAAAAACACAAATCAGCCTTTTATAGCGCCACCATGAGGCTGATGTGAAAAATGTCAGGTGGCATTTCTTCCTCGGCCTAGTGGGAATGCGTTTGTGAAATTTCACGGAAATCACAAGCTGCGTTCATGATTTGAGGCATTTTGTTCAAAACGGACCAATCCTGCAAATTTTGGAAGGCAACCTTAGCCAATGAGGATGGAATATGGGAAATCGGACAGATCCGTGTTGATCACATGACTATAGAGATACTGTGTACCGATTTGCATGACGTTTGGATAAAATCTGTAGGAGTAATATTAAAAAATGGGTTTTGCACAAATCTGCCTCCAGGTGACGCTATAACAGGCCCATGTGAAAAATTTGAGGCAGAGGTTCTGAATTGGCATCCAGGGAGTGTGTGTGCACAGTTTCGCAGCAACCGGGCCAACGGTGCCGGAGATTAGCTGGTAACACACGGACAGGACACACACACGGACGGACAGACGGAAGGACGGACAGGGGGCAAAACATACTCTCTCGCCATGCCTTTCGGCCTGGCGGAGACAATAATATGCACATTGCAACTATAGGATGCCAGGTAAACAAAGGAACCATATGTCAATTTAACCTTTGCATAAGACGGCATGGTTGTCAAGGCTAGGGCAAGGTAGAGTCTGAAGAGGTGAGTCTTCAGACTACAAACAAAACATACACACAGTCAGTCACACACACACACACACACACACACACACGCACACACACACACACGCGCGTAAGGTTACTCACCGTTATCACACAGAGTGTGTTGCTGTTCACACAGAGGAGAGGAGCTACAGACAGCGCTAACAGGACCAACGCTAGCAGGACTAGCGCCTGGGCTGACATCTGGACTAGCATTGAAGGAGCTACTAGCTTGATTAGCGTGACAAAGACTCATCTGAGGAGAGCTACCTTGACTTGAGGTGATGTGTGTGGTGACGTTGTGGGCGCCGCTAGCCGTGGCACCGCTGTCCTGAGTGGGGCTACCATGCACAGCGTGAGGACGTACACAGCTAGCATCGGCAGGGCTACATGGCTCTGTCTGAACGGAGTGTGAAGTGGCAGTGGTGCTGTCCTGGATTTCTATTGGGCTAGTCAGTGTTTCGCTAGCATGGTTCACACCAGCCAGACAGACGCTAACTGAGGAAAAGCTGCGGTCTGCTGGGCTAACATCTGTTGGGCTATCACCAGGTAGGGTGGTATCTGTTGGGCTAGCGCCAGGTAGACTAGCATCTGTTGGGCTAGCGCCAGGTGGGCTAGCATCTTTTGGTCTAGCATCAGGTAGGCTAACATCTGTTGGTCTAGCGTCAGGCAAGCTAGCATCTGTTGGTCTAGCGTCAGGCAAGCTAGCATCTGTTGGTCTAGCGTCAGGCAAGCTAGCATCTGTTGGTTTAGCGTCAGGCAAGCTAGCATCTGTTGGTTTAGCGTCAGGCAGACAAGCATCTGTTGGGTTAGCATCTGTTGGACTAGCATCAGTCGAATGAACACTTGCCTCAACCTGAACACGACCAACCAGGAGAGAGCTCTGTAGCTCTGTGGCGCTAACCTCTGTTTCCGCGTTTTCTCCTGAGCTAGCAACAATGCAGCTAGCTTGTGTGTGATTAAGGCTATGTGTGGAGCTAACATGAGCTGGGCTACGAGTGGGACTACCGGGGCTTTCACTGGCCTGAGCTGGACTACTGTGAACAGGGCTGGCACAGACCTCAACGACGTGAAACAGGCTAGCAGCGCCCGTTAGGCTAGTGAGTGACAGGTTGCCGGGCGCTGAGTTGGGGCGAACAGGGCTACTGACTACTGAGTGATCTGGAGTTTGGTCGGCGCTACGCGGGGAGGACAGCGTGACGGGACTGGCCCAGTCCCTGGCTGGACGGGAAATGACACCAGTATGGTCAGAGGTGGCCAGGTGTGTGAGGCCTGGACAGGTGTGGATGACACTGACTTCAATAGCACTACAGTGAACGGGACTGGAGTCAACTGGTGGAGAGGTGGGGCTACCGTGTGATGAGCTACAGCTAGGGTCAACGCTTGGGGAGCTACAATGAACAGGACTGCTTTGTGTCCGACTAGCATGAGGAGAACATGAACTGATCTGTGAATGTTTAGGGCTAGTAGCCGTCAACACGCTACTGCTAGCCTGAGTATGAACAGGACTTAGGCCAGTCACACAACAGCTGACTGCTGGGACTGGGCTGCCAGTCACACTACAGCTGACTGCTGGGACTGGACTAGTATAAACTGGACTAACTGGACTAGCATGAACTGGACTAACTGCACTATCATGAACCGGACTAACCGGACTAGTATGAAGCGGACTAACTGGACTAGTGTGAACTGGACTAACTGAACTAGTATGAAACGGACTAACTGGACTAGTATGAAACAGACTAACTGGACTAGTATGAACTGGACTAGCTTGTGTCTGATTAGCATTGCCAGCACTGCCGACATCTATCTCCATCTCCTCGTCCTGAGGCAAAACGGAATGGATTGGGCTGGCCTGTAGCGTCAAGGAGCTGGCCTGTAGCGTCGAGGAGCTGGCCTGTAGCGTCGAGGAGCTGGCCTGTAGCGTCGAGGAGCTGGCCTGTAGCGTCGAGGAGCTGGCCTGTAGCATCGAGGAACTTGCCTGTAGCGTCGAGGAGCTGGCCTGTAGAACTAAGGAGCTGGGCTGTAGCATTGAGGAGAGAGTGCACATAGGGTAGAGGCTAGCAGAGCCGATATGTACTGGGCTCATCTCCACTGCACAGGGAATAGCAGGCATGGAGCTGACAGCAGGTTGGATATGTCTGGGCACAGCGTTAGCATCAACAGCTTCTAAGCAGCCAGAAGGGCTAGTAGGAGAGCAGGTTGTCTGAATGGGGCTCGTTGGGGCATCCATGTCCAGCGGTTGGCTAGCTGCTCCCAGCGGTTGGCTAGCTGAGCTAGCTGGTTCCACTGAGGTGCTAAGGTGTTCAAAGATTCCTGGTACAGATGTGTGTGTGGACTGAGCAGGACCTTCCAGAGGCTGCCCAGGATGGCCTGCAGGACTGAGCCGACCGGTAGGGCTACTTGGCTGTGATGTAAGACTAGCTGAACGAATGGGAAGCGTAAGGCTGAGCTGTGTGGGCCTGTTGTTCCCGGTAGGGCTAACGGGCTGTGATAAACTACCATGAACAGGATGAATAGGACTGACAGGACGCTGACACGGACTGCAGGGAGCAGAATGCCACTGAACGGAAAAAAGACTAGTGTTGCTGTAGCTAGCATGAACTAGACTAGCGTGACTGGAGCTAGCATGAACTGGACTAGCGGTAATGGAGCTAGCATGAACTGGACTAGCATGACCAGAGCTAACATGAACTGGACTAGCGTGACTGGAGCTAGCATAAACTGGACTAGCGGTAATGGAGCTAGCATGATCTGGACTAATGTGACTGGAGCTAGCATGAACTGGACTAGCGTGACTGGAGCTAGCATAAACTGGACTAGCGGTAATGGAGCTAGCATGAACTGGACTAGCGTGACTGGAGCTAGCATGAACTGGACTAGCGTGACTGGAGCTAGCATTAACTGGACTAGCGTGAATGGCGCTAGCATGAACTGGACTAGCATGACCGGAGCTAACATGAACTGGACTAGCGTGAATGGAGCTAGCATGAACTGGACTAGCGTGACTGGAGCTAACATGAACTGGACTAGCATCAGCGGAGCTAACATGAACTGGACTAGCATGACCGGAACTAACATGAACTGGACTAGCGTGACCAGAGCTAACATGAACTGGACTAGCATGATGGGAACTAACATGAGTTGGACTAGCATTGCTGGAGCTAGCATGAACTGGACTAGATTGACTGGAGTTAGCATGAATTGGGCTAGCGTGACTGGAGCTAGCATGAACTGGAGTAGCATGACTGGAGATAACGTAAACTGGACTAGCGTGACTGGAGCTAGCATGAACTGGGCTAGCGTGACTGGAGCTAACATGAAGTGGACTAGCCTGACTGGTGCTAACATGAATTGGGCTAGCATGACTGGAGCTAACATGACTGGAGCTACCATGAATTGGGCTAGCATGACCTGAACTTGCTTGTGAAGGACTAGCATTATCAGAACTAACATGAACTGGACTAGAATGATGGGAACTAACATGACCTGAACTAGCGTGTGAAGGACTAGCATTAGCAGAGCTAGCATGAGCTGGACTAGAGTTACCAGTGAAGACATGGGAAGGACTAGCATGTGCAGTGATATTTGCTGTCTCGGTAGGCGTACAGTAGGCTGGTGAAAGGCCTGTTGTCTCAGTAGGCCTACAGTAGGCTGGTGAAAGGCCTGTTGTCTCAGTAGGCCTACAGTAGGCTGGTGAAAGGCGTTCCTGGTACAGTGTTGATGTATCCCGCGTCTCCTCACGAAGCAAAGGGCCCAGAGAGGTGGCAGGATCGGTAGGCTTTAGCTGCTCTGTAGGGCTACTAGGAGACGTGGTAGACCTACTAGGAGAGCTGCCAGGCTCGGTAGGCTTTAGCTGCTCTGTAGGGCTACTAGGAGATGTGGCAAACCTACTAGGAGAGGTGGCAGGATCGGTAGGCTTTAGCTGCTCTGTAGGGCTACTAGGAGACGTGGTAAACCTACTAGGAGAGGTGGCAGGATCGGTAGGCTTTAGCTGCTCTGTAGGGCTACTGTCCGGTACACTAGTCTGTTCCAGTGTAGCTTCTATGTCCCGGGTAGGACTGTGTTCAGTAGGACTGTGTTCAGGTTGGGTAGGACTGTGTTCAGGTTGGGTAGGACTGTGTTCAGTAGGACTGTGTTCAGGTTGGGTAGGACCGTGTTCAGGCTGGGTAGGACTGTGTTCAGGCTGGGTAGGACTCTGTTCAGGTTGGGTAGGACTGTGTTCAGTAGGACTGTGTTCAGGTTGGGTAGGGCTGTGTTCAGTAGGACTGTGTTCAGGTTGGGTAGGACTGTGTTCAGTAGGACTGTGTTCAGGTTGGGTAGGGCTGTGTTCAGTAGGACTGTGTTCAGGTTGGGTAGGCCAGTGTTCAGGTTGGGTAGGATTGTGTTCAGGCTGGGTAGGCCTGTGTTCAGGTTGGGTAGGACTGTGTTCAGGTTGGGTAGGACTGTGTTCAGGTTGGGTAGGACTGTGTTCAGTAGGACTGTGTTCAGTAGGACTGTGTTCAGGTTGGGTAGGACTGTGTTCAGGTTGGGTAGGACTGTGTTCAGGTTGGGTAGGACTGTGTTCAGGTTGGGTAGGACTGTGTTCAGTAGGACTGTGTTCATGGACTTTAGGACTAGGCGGAGAGACGACTGGTGTAGGCCTACATGATGTGGAAGACTGCTGAATCCGTGTAGGACTAAGCTGGCTTGGCCCGGGGAGGGGGCTGAGACCCTGGGCCTCTGTAGGCCTTTGAGGGGGGTTGAGGTCACTTTCATGTGTAGGGCTACCTGAGGGAGGGGGGTGTTGGTCACTGTCATGTGTAGGGCTACCTGAGGAATGGGGGTGGTGAGAACGCGTAGGGCTACAGATGATACGAGTCGTCTGTGGATCTGTAAAGCTATGGACCTCTGTAGGGCTGCTTGTAGACTCTTCCCGTACGAATGGGTGAGTAGGACTATCGTAGGCCTGTTTGACACGACACGTGTCCGGTTCACACGAGTCTTGGGTAGGACTTTGTGACGAGCAGCTATGATATGAAAACGTGGGGCTGTGTGGGGCCAGTGTAGGACTAATACGCTGTGTTACTGCTAACGTAGGACTACATGGCATAGGGCTATGATGAGATGTAGGACTACAATGGCTCTGTGAATGACTGTGCTGGGTAGGGCTATGCCATGCAGGGCTGTGTGGGGTGGAACTGTGAGTAGGGCTACACTGGGCGGATGTGGGACTTTGCGTTGTGATGTGTGTTAGCTCTGAATGTGTGTGTGCGGTAAGACTATGTAATGTAGAGCTACTCTGGGCCTGCGTAGGGCTATGGGGCATGGGGCTGGCAAGTCCAGCATGTGTAGGGCTAACAGGGCTAGCATGTGTAGGGCTAATAGGGCTAGCATGTGCAGGGCTAACAGGGCTAGCATGTGTAGGGCTAAGAGGTCTAACAGGGCTAGCTTGCGTAGAGCTAACAGGGCTAGCTTGCGTAGGGCTAAGAGGGCTAGCTTTTGTACGGCTAACAGGGCTAGCCTGCATAGGGCTAACAGGGCTAGCCTGCGTAGGGCTAACAGGGCTAGCCTGCGTAGAGCTAAGAGGGCTAACTTGTGTAGGGCTAACAGGTCTAACAGGGCTAGTTTGCGTAGAGCTAACAGGGCTAGCCTGCGTAGGGCTAACAGGTCTAACAGGGCTAGTTTGCGTAGGGCTAACAGGGCTAACAGGGCGAACCTCCATAGGGCTAACAGGGCTAGCCTGCGTAGGTCTAACAGGGCTAGCTTGCGTAGAGCTAACAGGACTAGACTGCGTAGGGCTAACAGGTCTAACAGGGCTAGTTTGCGTAGGGCTAACAGGGCTAACCTCCATAGGGCTAACAGGGCTAGCTTGTGTAGAGCTAACAGGACTAGCCTGCGTAGTGCTGGCTGGTCTGAGCTCCTCTCCTGCGACGCCCTCCTCAGGTCGACAGACGAAGCACACGTATGAGTCTGACCCCGCCCACTCACTTCCTGCGTGAGCGCCTGACCCCGCCCACTCACTTCCTGCGTGAGCCAGGCACGCTGCATGGATGCACCTACAGGTCAGGGGTCAAAACCAAGGTCAATGGGGTCAAAACACAGGTCACTGATAGGTCACAACACATAGGACTGTAGGGGTACAACGGTACATAAGTATCAATATGAAAATAAATAGGGATCAATTATTAAATGATGGATAAGTTGGGATAAATCCATAGAGATACCTATTATCAGTGTTTGGAGGATAAACCCTATTATCAGTGTTTGGAGGATAAATCCATAGATACCTATTATCAGTGTTTGGAGGATAAACCCTATTATCAG
>NC_137623.1:387500-442500 GCF_963280865.1 Gymnoscopelus braueri
GTGTGTGTGTGTGTGTGTGTGTGTGTGTGTGTGTGTGTGTGTGTGTGTGTGTGTGTGTGTGTGTGTGTGTGTGTGTGAGAGAGAGTGTGAGTTACCTTACACCTCCAGGTGTGTGTAGTAGCAGTGTGTTCCAGAGGAGGTGTGAGACATTGTGTGTGAAAGGTTTTATCACACCGCTCACACACCAACGCACTGTCCTCTACCCGTAACCTAACACACACACAAACACACACACACACACACAAACACACACACACACACACACACACACACACACAGCTGAGATTTGATTAAATGGAAAAACGGGCTTCACTGTTAGGTGCACATGGTAATGTGTGTGTGTGTGTGTGTGTGTGTGTGTGTGTGTCTCCAGCCACTGAGGAGAACCGGACAGAACAATTCTGGCCTCACCACCACCAACCATGACAGACGTTTGTGAAATGTATTATTATTATTAAATTATTATCATACATATTTAATGGATGGTGAAAGGATATTACATGTGTGTGTGTATGTGTGTGTGTGTGTGTGTGTGTGTGTGTGTGTGTGTGTGTGTGTGTGTGTGTACCTGCAGTTGTGACAGCAGCGACACTGAGGACACGCCCACCCAGCTCTCCTCGCCATGGTAACGGCCACGGTGGGGTCCAGACAGTCGCCGTGGTAACGGTCACCACAGCAACAACACATCAACTGACCGCTGACATCACCCGCCCTGGAACACAACACACACACAGCTACACACACACACACACACACACACACACACACACACATATGATATTAAATACTACTATGTGCCAAAAGACAGGCAGTGTAGCAAAAATAAGCATAGACTTTTTTTTAAAAGGTGCTCCTCGGAGCAAAGGTCTCCACCAGATCAGGTAGGTTATTATGGGTCAGGTCAGGTAGGTTATTATGGGTCAGGTCAGGTAGGTTATTGTGGGTCAGGTCAGGTAGGTTATTATGGGTCAGCAATGATTGGTTTAATGACTATAGAGATACTGTGTACTGATTTGCATGATGTTTGGACAAAATCTGTAGGAGTACTGTCAAAAAAAGTGTTTTGCAAAAATCAGCCTCCTGATGGCGCTATAACAGGCCCATATGCCAACGTCATTAGTACAAGTTGTCCAGCGTTAAATAAGACTTGTTTCATACTTTCTTACCTAAATGTATAGCCTCCATGATTATGATGTATAACCCCAGTCAATGCTCATTGGACAGCTATACAAAAATGAATCCACGTTCTATATGTTTGTAATCCTTCTTCATTGCCAACTATATAATCCACGTTAATTTCTAATGTTAAACCACATTTAATGTTGTTTAACATTATAATTGGCTTTGGAGTTTCCATGTGCTTTGCAGAGTATACCGGTAACAACATGTTGATATTAACTAGATTATTTTACAATTTTTAACCATTAACCAAAGCGTTACGTTAATCGACAATATTTGATATAACTGGTGTATATAAATGAGTGGGTAAAATATGTCCAAGGATTCGTCAGTGATGTCATCAGATCGCCGACGAATCCTTGCTATCTTTAAAACAACTTCGAACATGGCGTAGCGTCCGTCGCTACTTCCTCGTTGCATAGTGACATCACTGTCGAATCCTTGGTATCTTTGTCCTAGCCTTTCAACGTGTGTGTTGATCAGCGCCGTTAATATGCGCTGTAGTCTTTGCTCGTGGTAGTGAAACACTAAACAGGATTATTATTTCATGTCACCATTCAAGTACAAGTAGGCTATCAGAAGATGTAACCCAGGTAAAGTAATGCGCCACTCTGCAAGTTTAACTAAAGTTTTCCACCTGTCCAAAGTTGTTCCTAATACAGACAGAGCCTTCGGTCAAGAAAGACGATCATCAAGGCTAATACAGACATAAATATGTTTTAATCATCCTATCCTTGTTAAAGGAGAGATCCGGACATTTTAAGTGTTATCTTTGATGTGTCGCTAATCACTCACCATCATTGAAATGGACGTTGAGTTATTTCAGAGAGTCCCGTGTCCTGCAGTCTGTCGACCCCCTCCGTTGGCATAATGGGAGCCCGTGTAAGAGTGAAATTCGTCTATTATAACCGATGCAAAGTTAGTTACGACGCTGGTTGCTTACTTCTTCCACAGAACCTGGCGTCTGTGGAAGTAGTAAGCAACCAGCATCATCTCGTTCTGCATGAACGATAGCTCGTTCGCGACTTTCAGTGCACGTTTGAGTATCATGAGACTCCACAATGAGCAGTAGTAGAGAAAATACTAACTTTGCATCGGTTATAATAGACTCTTACACAGGCTCCCATTATGCCAACGGACGGGGTCGACAGACTGCAGGACACGGGACTCTCTGAAATAACTCAACGTCCCTTTCAATGATGGTGCGTGATTAGCGACACATCGAAGATAACACTTAAAATGGGCGGATCTCTCCTTTAACTCATTGACTGCCAGAGTTAAAACCTCGTTCATAGCAGCCCTTGCCAGCGATTTTCGTGTTTTTTTGTTTCGTTATTTTGTTATTTAATTCACATATAGAAAGTCTAGCTTGACACTTGAATCGTTTTGATCGTTCCACCACTAGAGAGCAGCACATACCAAGCTTGATCGGCTCGCTGACACACTCGCCCCCTCCCAGACCCACTCACACAGTGAAACACATGAACCGGAAGTGAAATGTCTCAGATTCTGTTATCGGCGAAAATTACTTTGTGATACACAACGGGGATGACTGTTCGTCACCCAGACCATAGATTATAGGAGGGGAGGTCTCCGATCGTTTTTCATAGCGTGTGAAAAACCGTTTGTTTCCCTATTATGGTCGAAAATGACTGGGGGGAAAAATGTAAAACCGAAAACGGAACCCAAGTCATGGAACCGGATGCAGTGGTGGTTGAAGTAAGTGGAACCTGAAACTTAGCCTGATTCATAACAGAATAGCGTGATCAGAGCATAAAGATCAATAAAGACCATAGATCGCATTAACGCGATCCTGGCGGCCAGGCACGCTATTTATTAGATCGCGTTAATGCGATAATGGCGGCCAATGAGTTAATATATCGCCATTTAGGTGAATGATATAACGTTAATTATGTAGTGATATGATAATATAAATAGCAGCCAGTCATTGACTGCGTCACTGCCAGTCTGTCTTCTGAGCGACCTCCCTCCCTCCACCCGGGTATTAATGGAACCGTCCATTTCACAGTTTGAGCCCCGAGACCCCCCGCTCGCCGGGTCCACTCGGGTATTAGTGGAACCGTCCATTTCACAGTCGGAGAACCGAGAACCGAGACGGAGTCACTTCTTGTGAATGGACCCGTGACCGAGCCGGGTACGGGTCGGAACCCGGGTATTTCGGGTTACATGCCTAACCCGACGAGCTCTAGTGTGTGTGTGTGTGTGTGTGTGTGTGTGTGTGTGTGTGTGTGTGTGTGTGTGTGTGTGTACCTGTGTGTGTGTGTCTGGTACAGTGTGTGAGCCTCTGGCTCCAGTCTTGGTTCGTTCCCGCGGCAACAGCGCAGGGGAAGTGATAGCTCCGCCCACAGCCCGTCTCCCGGCAACGCAGCGAAGCTCCCAGGCGACGGCAGAACACACACACCTGTTCAGAGAGAGAGACACGTTACACACTGTAACACACACCTGTTCAGAGAGAGAGACACGTTACACACTGTAACACACTGTAACACACACCTGTTCAGAGAGAGAGACACGTTACACACTGTAACACACTGTAACACACACCTGTTCAGAGAGAGAGACACGTTACACACTGTAACACACTGTAACACACACCTGTTCAGAGACAGGTTAGTGACCTAATATGGACACTTCAATATGGACACTTCCTGTCATGATGTGACCTAATATGGACACTTCCTGTCATGATATGACCTAATAACTGACCTGTGTGCTTCCTGAGTCGATGGCTTTGTCCACGTAGAGCAGTGATTGGCCCTCGCCCGGACACACCCCCTCTGACCAGGCTGCACACTGGAGATGAGCACAACACTGACCTACACACACACACACACACACACACACACACACACACACACACAGTATATAGTCTCTGTCACATGTCCAAGGGTTGAAACGGCCATAGCTCTGGAATGGAGGATTGTGACCGGACAATGGTTTTCCCCTCTACTCTGTGTGTGTGTGTGTGTGTGTGTGTGTGTGTGTGTGTGTGTGTGTGTGTGTGTGTGTGTGTGTGTGTACCTGTGGGGTCAAACAGTGATTTGACATTGATATCGTGCGGCAACCCGATTGGACCGAGCTGCTCCAAGAACTCTGATAACTCCGCCCCCTCTGTTGAAACACATGTGTATTGCATTGAACTCTAGAACAGCTGTTCTCAAAGAGGGGTCCAGGGACCCCCAGAGGTCAGAGGTCCAGGGACCCCCAGAGGTCAGAGGTCCAGGGACCCCCAGAGGTCAGAGGTCCAGGGACCCCCAGAGGTCCAGGAGGTTCAGATTGATAGAATACTTTATTAACATGATTATTAACAGTACAGGTCAAAGGTTATACTAAAAGCATTGTTTCCATTGTGGTCCATTGTACTCAATTCATCACTATTACAAATAATACAACACAAAATATACTACAGAACATCATGGATTAAACCACTAGTTACAGACCCTTATGACCCATAAGGGTCTGTAACTCTGTGTTTACAGTCAGAGTTACAGACCCTTATGACCCATAAGGGTCTATAACTCAGTGTTTACAGTCAGAGTTACAGACCCTTATGACCCATAAGGGTCTGTAACTCTGTGTTTACAGTCAGAGTTACAGACCCTTATGACCCATAAGGGTCTATAACTCAGTGTTTACAGTCAGAGTTACAGACCCTTATGACCCATAAAAGGGTCTATAACTCAGTGTTTACAGTCAGAGTTACAGACCCTTATGACCCATAAGGGTCTATAACTCAGTGTTTACAGTCAGAGTTACAGACCCTTATGACCCATAAAAGGGTCTATAACTCAGTGTTTACAGTCAGAGTTACAGACCCTTATGACCCATAAGGGTCTATAACTCAGTGTTTACAGTCAGAGTTACAGACCCTTATGACCCATAAGGGTCTATAACTCAGTGTTTACAGTCAGAGTTATAGACCCTTATGACCCATAAGGGTCTATAACTCAGTGTTTACAGTCAGAGTTATAGACCCTTATGACCCATAAGGGTCTATAACTCAGTGTTTACAGTCAGAGTTACAGACCCTTATGACCCATAAGGGTCTATAACTCTGACTGTAAACACAGTTTAATAATGAATTAAAACACAGTTAGAAGTACTAATGTATGTTATAATATATAATATAAAATGTATGTTAGAACTCTACTCACCATCAGTGCTGCTGTCTGGGCTACTGCACCTACACGCACACACACACACACACACACGCACACACACACACACACACAGGGTTTATTTGGTTCTTACAGATAACTAGAGTACTGTAAGGGCAGGTACACACTGTAGGACTTTTAAAGTGGTCGGGGGTCGTCTGATCGTTACATGAGTCTATTTCCTGAAATCGTCTCTCACATATCCTTGTGGTTTTCACACTATACGATTGATCACCGACTAGGGATCACACACTGTAGGATAGTTCAATAGGATGCGATCCAGACCCCATACATACATTTGTTTTTATTCCAATTAATTCTAAGAGACGTCTCATGAAAAAGTGTTGTTGAAATTAAATAATTCTCTCTCTCTCTCTCTCTCTCTCTCACAGTGTTGCCATGTCCGCTTATTATAAGCAACTTTGGGCTTGTATTTCTGTAGAGTTGCTTGTAAATATTGGTTGTTGCGGGTTGCGTTTTTTGGGCTTATTTGTGTAGTTGCTTATTTGGCCTTGTTTCCTAATGTTTAAACCAGTGGTTTAAACAACACATAATATGTATTTGTCCGCAGACCCCCCCCACCCCCCCCTTCTGAAAATATGTTGTGCCATCATAGACCCCCCAAACAAGATTTGTGTGGATTTGGAAAATATTCCACAAGATTTTTCTTTGAAAATAGCTGCGACGCGTTGTGAGCTTGTAGATCGGCTATTTTCAAATATCCAGGTTTAAAGTGCTCAAGTGGCCTTTTGTTGGGCTTGTTCATAGACCTGGTTGCTTATTTCTCTCGCAACATCTGGCAACGCTGTTCAGACACACGGCGTGTGTCACACGCATGCTGCACACAGACACACACACACACACACAGAGCTCGCTCTCGCTCTCTCAGTCTCTCTCTGTGCAATTCCTCTCAAATAAACAGCCAACCAGGCTCGCTCACTCTCTCATTTTGTTAGCTTAACTTAATACAGGACTGGACGGTAATATTGCGGTAGGGACTGTTTGTTGTGGTCAGATCCAGCGACGCTCCCCTAGCCACGGTGGCAGTAATGTCCTCTCATTGGCTGTAGGGTGCATCTCCTCGCAGAGTGGCCTCAGCTCCTTTCATACTGTATGATATTGTCTGATGTCCAGTCTGCGACAGAGACGAATATCTAACCTGATAGATATTTGAAAACGGTCGGGAAGCCATCGCCGAGCGTAATTATCGTGGCCGTATCCTCTCGCAGAGCCTTTCACACACAGCGACCAAAACCTGCGTCAGATCGGGAGGTTTTGTCGCCGAGCGCCAAAAAAGGTCCCCGACAGCATAATCGGACCAAATATCCTGCAGTGTGTACCTGCCTTAAGGGTCCATTTGGTCTCTAGTCTACAGACCTGTAAGGGTCCATTTGGTCTCTAGTTTAAAGAAGACTTTCTTAGTCTTATAGTATAATCGTTTATCTATTTTAATGGATTTAAATGACTTTAAACTGGTTTAAAGTTTAAAGAAGACTTTTTAGCTTTCTCATATTTCTGGCCAAAACCTCTTTCACTTGGATGCTTCTGCTGGAACAGATCTACAATCTACTGAAACAACAGATCTACAATCTACTGAAACAACAGATCTACAATCTACTGAAACAACAGATCTACAATCTACTGAAACAACAGATCTACAATCTACTGAAACAACAGATCTACAATCTACTGAAACAACAGATCTACAATCTACTGAAACAACAGTTCTACAATCTACTGAAACAACAGATCTACAATCTACTGAAACAACAGATCTACAATCTACTGAAACAACAGATCTACAATCTACTGAAACAACAGATCTACAATCTACTGAAACAACAGATCTACAATCTACTGAAACAACAGATCTACAATCTACTGAAACAACAGATCTACAATCTACTGAAACAACAGTTCTACAATCTACTGAAACAACAGATCTACAATCTACTGAAACAACATATCTACAATCTACTGAAACAACAGATCTACAATCTACTGAAACAACAGATCTACAATCTACTGAAACAACAGGTCTATAATCTACTGAAACAACAGATCTACAATCTACTGAAACAACAGATCTACAATCTACTGAAACAACAGATCTACAATCTACTGAAACAACAGATCTACAATCTACTGAAACAACAGATCTACAATCTACTGAAACAACAGATCTATAATCTACTGAAACAACAGATCTACAATCTACTGAAACAACAGATCTATAATCTACTGAAACAACAGATCTACAATCTACTGAAACAACAGGTATACAATCTACTGAAACAACAGATCTACAATCTACTGAAACAACAGATCTACAATCTACTGAAACAACAGATCTACAATCTACTGAAACAACAGATCTATAATCTACTGAAACAACAGATCTACAATCTACTGAAACAACAGATCTACAATCTACTGAAACAACAGATCTACAATCTACTGAAACAACAGATCTACAACAGGTAAAAATGGTATGGGGTTCTGCGAGGACGTGATGTCAAACAGGGGGTGATGTCAAACAGGAAGTGATGTCAAACAGGAAGTGATGTCAAACAGGGGGTGATGTCAAACAGGAAGTGATGTCAAACAGGAGGTGATGTCAAACAGGAAGTGATGTCAAACAGGAAGTGATGTCAAACAGGAGGTGATATCAAACAGGAAGTGATGTCAAACAGGAAGTGATGTCAAACAGGAAGTGATGTCAAACAGGGGGTGATGTCAAACAGGAAGTGATGTCAAACAGGGGGTGATGTCAAACAGGAAGTGATGTCAAACAGGGGGTGAGGTGGGGCAGAGCTCTTACGCTGAGGCGGCCTGGTCGCCGTGGTAACAGTCGTCATGGCGATCGTCGTGGCGGTCGTCGGGGGGGCGTCGGCTTAGGACATGGGCGGGGATATAGCCGGGGGAGGGGCCAAACACCACCAGGGACCCCTGCCCCGCCACGAGGTCATCGCCACGGTTACAGAACGCACAGCGCTTCACCCTGCAGGGATACATCATTTAATACAATATTATATTAGTAATACATCCACACACGATACAATAATCAATAATTTAATACAATAATCTATTAGTTATACATCCACACATTATAAAACACAATCAATGTAATATTATATTAGTAATCCATCTCTAACTTTATCTATATACACAATTGAGAAAAGTCAGCACTTCCTGTCCCCAGCTGAGGCCACCCCTATCTATATATACAAACCCCCCTGGACAGGAAGTGCTGAGGTCAGACAACACACTCCATATTTGGGCATAGCTCCATTGGGAACATCTATTATGGCTTTATATATTATAGAGACCAACAAACACAAAGCGCTGCGCAGCGGGTAGGGCGACCCTCTAGTTTAATAACATAATCAATAATACTAGAGGTTTGGGCCGCTTCGCGGCCCTCACATCTAGGCCCAATCAAAAGATACTGTGGCCAGAAAAAAAGAAAAGTGGCTAAAATGTTAGGATGTAGTAGGAAATGTAGTTTTTCATTAACCGTACACTATGTAAGTACATTGAAGGCAGAGAAAGAAGCCTATATTATAGCCAAAGCTCTGATCAACAGTCTGGGGTAAGTTTCGGGGCAAGTGGAGTGTTCGTGTGTTGACCAACCCCTGACACATTTTGGAGGTCATTTCAATTAAAGTAGTAGGATAGGATAGGATATCTAAGCCTGAGCTCTGTTGTAGTGTCTATGTTCTATGTTTAGATTAAAATAGTTGTATTAACTGTAATAGATCTATTGTAGTGTGTTTCTAATGTATTATTTATGGAGCTGTCTAGGGCATTAGATACAGTTGACCATCACATTCTGTTCAACGTTACGGTGTCTCTGCTCACCGTCTCTTGGCATGGTGTCCAGGGGAGGGAGACAGGTGTCCAGGGGACAGGTGTCCAGGGGAGGGAGACAGGTGTCCGGGGCAGGGAGACAGGCCACCAGAGTCCTGGCAGGGAGACAGGCTGGGCTGGAACAGCGGGGACAGAGACCCCTCGTCTTCACCGGGGGGACTGAAGCGCCCCAGTCTGTCCTCAGGACTGGGACAGAGAGGGACACTAGGACCCAGTCTGTCCTCAGGACTGGGACCCAGTCTGTCCTCAGGACTGGGACCCAGTCTGTCCTTGGGACTGGGACAGAGAGGGACACTAGGACCCAGTCTGTCCTCGGGACTGGGACCCAGTCTGTCCTCGGGACTGGGACCCAGTCTGTCCTTGGGACTGGGACAGAGAGGGACACTAGGACCCAGTCTGTCCTCGGGACTGGGACCCAGTCTGTCTTCTGGACTGGGACCCAGTCTGTCCTCGGGACTGGGACAGAGAGGGACACTAGGACCCAGTCTGTCCTCGGGACTGGGACAGAGAGGGACACTAGGACCCAGTCTGTCCTCCAGACTGGGACCCAGTCTGTCTTCTAGACTGCGACCCAGTCTGTCCTCCGGACTGGGACAAGGACACTGGGCTGGACTGGGAGGACTGGGGCTCTAGAATAGAGAATGAAGAATGGTTTAGTTTGGAAAGACCCTCTACCATACTGTTGTAGTTAGGTTGATTAGTCACCTTTACAGCGAGGTACAGCTTGTAAGGATCGTTTGTGGAATGAGTAACACAGCTAAACGTGTGGGAAGCGCACCCCGAAAATGCCAAAATCCCCCAATATGGTTCTGTTGGTAATCGCTCTCGTTTTGAGCGACCTGCCATCACACCTGCTGAGAGGTGTGTGACTGGCACACAGTCACATGACCAACACTCATGTTCAGGTACCAGCAGAGTCCTGCAACGGGCCGGGTACCCGCAGGTACCCGCGTTTGACGGGTGAAAACGGGTGAAATTGTTACTTTGATAAGATCACGGGTACGGGCGGTACTGAACTAATCGCGGGCGGGTATCATTTTATTGTGAGAGCACTGTTTCCGCCCAAACAACGTCACTTGTGTAACTTAACACAGCACAACTGCATGGAGCATGCTGGTCAGTTATCTTAACTCACAAAAACACATTGAACATCCTGTTAAACCAAATTAAATGACGTAAACAACAACACATGTGTTCTGCGTAGATGCGCGTTCGCGCGTGGCTTAAGCTCGCTCCTCCGTCTTCACTTGACTTCTGTACAAACCTGACCACTGAATGTAGCGCTGTTGTTGAAGGCTGCTATCTTTTTCAACACACTTTTCAATAGGATTTACATTTTACACAGGTAAACGGGCGGACAACGGGTCGTTTATTTGACGGGCGGGGCGGTATTTTGAAATAATCACGGGTGAAGGGTCGGTCTACGGATCTGAGTATTGACGGGCGGGACGGGCGCGGGTTCTCAAAATTGGACCCGTGCAGGACTCTGGGTACCAGCCACATGACCAACACCCATGTTCAGGTACCGACTGGTACCTGAACATGGGTTCTGCAACTTTGTTGAGTTTGTGCTGATGCTCCAAGCAGCAACACTGCCCCCTCATGGAAAGATGCCATGTTAGTCCCTTCAGGATAAGACCCATGATGAAACAGGGCAAGAGAAACTGGTGTTCTGTTATGCAGAGACAGCCCTGGTACCATAATGTACAGTGTGATGTCACAGTGTACACTGTGATGTCATAGTGTACACTATGACATCACAGTGTACAGGACGATCACCATAATGATTCTTACCGTCCGTTGGTGTTGCTCCACGGGACTCACTCTGCTCTCTGGCGCCTCCTCAGGCACTGGACTGGAACTACGGGTCACCTCCATGGGGGCGGGGCTAACAGCAGGAGGGCTAGATGCTGTGGGGGCGGGGCTGGTTGTGTCCTCTGGCTTTGAGTCAGCAGTAGAGGGGACAGAGGGGACAGAGGGGGGGACAGAGGGGACAGAGGGGGGGACAGAGGGGACAGAGGGGACAGAGGGGGGGACAGAGGGGGGGACAGAGGGGACAGAGGGGACAGAGGGGGGGACAGAGGGGGGGACAGAGGGGACAGAGGGGGGGACAGAGGGGACAGAGGGGGGGACAGTAGGAACCAGGTCCAGGGGACGGGCTCTGGTCCTGGTTCTAGCTGGTTTGGGTTTAGAGGAGGGGGGGAGGGGGGGGACCACTTCTTCTGCCAGGTCGGGGTCAGAGGTCACGGGGTCAGGGTCAAGGTTTGATTTCCTCCTGGAGGTCGAGCGACGGCGACCGTCTGGCTTCACCTCTAGAGAGAGAGAGAGAGAGAGGGTTCTTAAAGTAGGGTCCGGGGACCCCCAGGGGTCTTTGAGGAGGTTCCAGGAGGTCCCCAGCTAAATGACTGACAGGTAGGAACCAAATGGACCCTGATGGTTTGAGACGATAATGTCTAAGTAATTAGTACTAATGAGCAGTAATGAGCAGTGGTGAGCTGTGGATTTTTTAACTAAGGGGGCTATATTTTATGACGTCACACGCACGCGCGCGCGCGCGCAGGCATGTGCACATAGCAACATGCCTGCATATCCAACATAGCAACATTATTTTCCTTTTTTTATATAAAAGCCCTTTACATATATTCACCCACACATAAGTACTTAAAATAATCAATCAACTTGTCTTTACTTGAATAACTTTTTTTTAAAGACTTACATTGCTTTTAAAACAGTGTTTTTTAAAACAAGTAAAAAATAAAAAAAATACCCTTTTGCTACTCACCAAAACAAAGACGGTTTTATGGAGTTGAAAGCCTACTTTACTAAATGGGAACACGTGAGTCCCCACCTCACGTCTAAAATACACTTTTTGGCCAGAAAAGAAAATATTTCACCGGAATTAAAACCTGTTTTTCGTTACTCCACAGTGCCCTCTACAGATCTGGTCAATGGAATTTTCCTATTAGACCAGATTCTTCCTTCCGGTGAAATATTTTCTTTTCTGGCCAAAAAGTGTATTTTAGACGTGAGGTGGGGGCTCACAGTGTTCCCACTTAGTAGAATAGGCTTTCAACTCCATTAAACCGTCTTTGTTTTGGTGAGTACCAAAAGTGTATTTTTTATTTTTACTACAGACGAGAGGCTGCGCTACCGCGGTGCGAGGGGAAAGAATCGAAAGTACCATAACGTTAAGGAGAACTCCTTCTAACGCTATGGACCAGAGCTAGACAGGGATAAGTTTGTGAGTGTCTGGCAGGCTACTAGCTCTTGTCCTCTGCTAAGCGATTAACCCTTTCACACTCCATGGCTTTAATGTTATGCAAAGCAGCCAGGTTGAGGCCATTGTTAAAGGTGTTAAAGACGGCTCGCCCCCATAGAGGTATAATATAGCTCGCCCCTGACGGTGCGTTGTTGTGTTAATGATTGACGGCTCGCGGGCGGCTGACGGTGAGTGCTCGCGCGTGCATGTGGAGCACGCGCGAGCCCCCAGCCTGGGAACTAAGGGGTCGACGACCCCCCGTAGCACCCCCTTCAGCTCAACCCTGGTAATGAGTAATAAAGAGTAATAAAGAGTAGTAATGAGTAGTAATGAGTAGTAACGAGTAATAAAGAGTAATAATGAGTAGTAATGAGGAGTAATGAGTAATAATGAGTAATAATGAGTAATAATTAGGGATGTTCCCAGTGGTTTCTTCACTGACGTGTACGCGTCATGTTTGCACTGGAATGATGTAATGAATGATTTGGGAGCAGGTGTGATTTGGGAGCAGGTGTGATTTGGGAGCAGGTGTGAATGATTTAATTAATGATTTGGGAGCAGGTGTGAATGATTTAATGAATGATTTGGGAGCAGGTGTGATTTGGGAGCAGGTGTGAATGATGTAATGAATGATTTGGGAGCAGGTGTGATTTGGGAGCAGGTGTGAATTATGTAATGAATGATTTGGGAGCAGGTGTGATTTGGGAGCAGGTGTGAATTATGTAATGAATAATTTGGGAGCAGGTGTGATTTGGGAGCAGGTGTGAATTATATAATGAAGGATTTGGGAGCAGGTTTGATTTGGGAGCAGGTGTGAATTATATAGTGAATGATTTGGGAGCAGGTGTGATTTGGGAGCAGGTGTAAATTATGTAATGAATGATTTGGGAGCAGGTGTGTAAGATTGTAATAGTATAAACATTTTAAATGGCTTTCATATCCTCTTAACACTTGCATGACTAAGCTATCAATATGATTTTGAGAATTTAAAGTGGATTATCTTCTCTCATGAAGCTAATCAATATGATTTTGAGAATTTAAAGTGGATTATCTTCTCTCATGAAGCTCTGAGAAAGTTCCCCTTTCATGACTTTTCCTAAATATTTGTTTCAAATCATCTCCGTTTTTTTTTTCTTCTGAAACGTATTATAAATATGAAATATATACCATATATACCATCCCAACCGTTATATTTCGGCTAAATTGACCGCTCTCCCCCTCTCTCCCTCAGGCAAGAGCAGTTGACACCTCTAGACCCCCCGCAGAGCGGCCCGTAGACGAGCAGACTCCCTACGCAGCAGCGAGTCCATGTTGCCATGTCTGCTTATTATAAGCGACTTTGGGCTTGTTTTTCGCGTCTTTCTATTATTATTAATATTATAATTATATATATAATTACATTATAATGGTAATACTTTCTACTCCACTACAGCTCAGAGGCAAATCTTGTACTTTTACTTCACTACAATTATTTGAAAACTTTAGTTACTAGTTACTTTGCAGATATAAATATATTTTCATACTTGTTTAGATTAGAGCTTCATGCATTTTTATTAGGTATATATTTATATAGAAAGGTCTAACCAGGGACTGGTGTTGCAAATTAGCCTCGGCTATTACCCTATTCATGCCTGTTTTCTCAGGGCACAACGACGCATGCAGTAACATTTTCATAGACCTGACTTATTTCTCTCGCAAAATTTGGCGACCCATTTTCCACTTTCCCTTTCACTGCAAAGCGGTGGAAAAAGATAGGATCTACAAGCATACAGCTTGTCACGCAGCAACTGTTTTATGCTTGAAGATCAGATATTTTGCGCAGGATTGAGCACATTTGTGGAACATAGCATTGTGTTCACTTGTTGCACTGAGGGAGGAGGAGAGGAGACGCGTTAGTCAGCGACGTGGACAGCTGATAGAATGAGACTTTACGCTCAGACAATAATGTGAATATTATTATTATGAATAATAATAATATAGGTTTGTCACTGGGTTGTTTACAAGTTACTATAGTTCGCTTGCTGCTACTAAATCGAAAGCAGCATTACATCACGGTCATATTATGACAGTCATGACGAAACTTCAACCTGTTTTTTGCACTTTCTCCATTTACAGCCCGTACATCTACATAAACGTTCGGATTTCAAATGTAAAGTTTTTATTCCGTGGCCACGGATGTTACAATTTACTTCGGGTGGGTATAAGTACCCGTAACTTCTGTATTGTTCAATGAAAAGCATTTTAATCCGATTGGCGGTCATTTTCTCATAGAGTTATAGTGTATCAGAGTGCAATTACACCTCCCAACCGATATAGGGTCACGTAGTTGAAAGCATGGAGAAAATACGGAGAAAATGGCCACCGATCGGATTTAAATGTTTTTTATTGGACAATACGGAGAATATGGGTACTTATGGGTTACCCGAATAGAATTGTAACATCCCTGGCCATGAGGTAAGCACTTTGTTTGAAATTTGAACGTTTGTGTAGATGTACGGGATGTAAATGGAGAAAGTGCAAACACCAGGTGTAAGTTTATCGCTACTCCTCTCCTCCTCCCTAACGTAAGTTCGTCAGCATTAGTTTGGGCACTTTGGGGTCGGATTAGTGTTTTTGTTGGAACATTAAGCCGACACGCAACACCACGTTTAATGTTACGTTGTAAACAACCACCACCAAACCTTTTGTTAACTTATAACTCGATCTCTTTGTGGTGAACGCTTGTGTCTCTACAAGTTGTTGCGTTTTTCCCACATTGCTTGCCTTCGGATAAAATCAAGCATTGTGTTTTGTTCTCCACATCGATGTAGCGAAAATGTGTCCATATCACCTCTTCTCTTTCTCCCGAGCCCCGTGCAAAGCATTTTACCGTTTTATTTTGTAAAGTTTCGCTCTGAAATCTGAATCCTCCTGCCATTCATTTGACGGTGGTGTGACTCTGTGTGTGTGTGTGTGCGTGCGCGGCTGCAACTTTAAAAGGGGGTGTGTGTGTGTGAGTGAGGAACAGCATGCCCTGCGCTGTGAGGAGACAGGGAGTGACAAAATCATATAATAAATATATGATATAATATTTCGTCTCGTCTTTGTTCGTGAACTAAAATGACCATAGAGTTTAGTCCAGTCTTTATTTAGTGAATTACATTTTCGTCTCGTCTTTATTAGTCAACGAAATTGCATAATGATTTAGTCCCAGTTATTGTTTATTCATGGGTGGTGGTCTCGTCTCGTCTTCGTCCTTTGAAAAATGTGCGTTGACGAACATATTTCGTTTCGTTTTCGTTAACGAAATCAACACTGCATGGAAGTAAAAATGAGATCCCCACATACACAAATCACAAATCATGATGACATATAGGAGACAGATAGAAATACACACTAGCCTACTGCCTACACTTTCATAGACCTGCCTGCTTATTTCTCTCTCAAAATTTGGCAACCCATTTTCAACTCTGAGCTTTTTAGAAGACAATGGAACCCCCCACTGTTTGGGGGAGAAAGTGTGAACTAGTCTGGAGAACAGAGGGAGACAGTGGCCAATAGGATAGCCTGATTTGGGGATCAAAATGATCTTTTTTCAGGCTTGGTGGAGGAGTATGAAACCTCAGTCATGCGAGTGTTAATATACTTTTCAAATGAGATTTGGCCTTATAGATGGAAATGTGCTCAGTTTAACAAACACACGTACCTGTTGTGTTGGAGGTCTTGCTGCTCGGTGTGACAGACTCCAAAACATCACGACCCCTCCCCCTACACACACACACACACAATAATGCAAAATGATGAAGTCATTATAAGAGACCTGAACAGTGTGTGTAGTTGTGTATAGACGTGGGTTGTGTAGTAGTTGTGTAGATTATGATGATTTAACTCTAAAAACAGCAGATCTACAGAACACATGAGTGAAAAACTGCAGATCTACAGAACACATGAGTGAAAAACAGCAGATCTACAGAACACGAGTGAAAAACAGCAGATCTACAGAACACATGAGTGAAAAACTGCAGATCTACAGAACACGAGTGAAAAACAGCAAACCTTTACAAATGATTTATAGACATAAATAATATTTTATTATATATAATATAAAATATTATTTTCCAGAGGTTTACTTTTATTGTTGCAATATGTTTTAGCCGTTTCATTCTTTGTTATATTTCCTGTTCCGTTTCTGCATCTGTATGTCATGTCTATAAATGTTTCATCTGTAATAGATTATTCCACATTGATGTCATTTTATCCTATGAATGAACACATATTCTTCTAAAGCCCCTGGAGGGTTTTTAGGACTCCTTCACATTTGTAAAGAATCTTTGTGAATCATTTTTAAAGGATCTACACCATGAATTTAAAATATATATATATATTTAATATCATATTGTTTATGTCCCTCAAATGTTTTTCAAAAGGTTTGAGCCTAAATCAAGCCTCAGATATATATAATATATTATATACATATATATATATATAGATATATTCATTCCAACTAACTTCTCTCTGGCTTATAAAACACTTTCACCTGCAATACCACATTGTCCTGTTTGGCACGGGGCGCTATTGAGCCAGTTTGTATGTATGTTATCTCCTGGTTCTGTGTGGAAAAAGTGAAAAAGTTGGAACTGAAAAAAGGGGAGGGACTTGTACCCTGACAATCAGTTTGGTCTGTTTTGAGACCAATTTACAGAAAACCCCAGATATGCTGTGAAAGCCTGAGTGTTCAAACTGGGGTATTTTTGGGGACAGAAGAGAGGTAGGGGAGACCAAAAACACACAAAAAAGAAGAAAAAGTTCAAATTCATGGTGTATCCCTTTAAACTCTCTTGTTAAGTGAAAATAAACAAACAAACACGCTCACAATACCAATAGTTTTGAAACATTTTAACACATATCTTGTAGGGGGGGGGTCCTATGGGGGGTTCTATGGGGGGTCCTATGGGGGTCCTATGGGGGGTCCTATGGGGGTTCTATGGGGGGTTCTATGGGGGGTCCTATGGGGGTCCTATGGGGGGTCCTATGGATAAAATGATGACTTTATGATACTAATTAATCAGACATGTCAACATGCAGCGTTCTCCTCTTATCTTCCTCTGCAGCAGCATGCACTTTACCCACTTCCTCTGTGTGTGTGAGTGTGAGTGTGTGTGTGTGTGTGTGTGTGTGTGTGTGTGTGTGTGTGTGTGTGTGAGTGTGTGTGAAACACTTCCTTCCTGCAGAGCGTTGATGCTGCGACCAGCGTTCTACCAACCACTCTCTGTAGCGGGGGGGTGGGGGGGTGGGGGTGGGGGCTGGGGGGGGGAAGGAGAGAGCCTGACATACGGCAGGAGGACAGTACTCCGTGGTGTAAAGTAATGCTTGGCGCTCGCATTGCCTGGGGGGGGGCATAGAGATCCAGTAGAACTAAGACTAGTGGAACAGAGATCCAGTGGAACTAAGACTAGTGGAACAGAGATCCAGTGGAACTAAGACTAGTGGAGAAGAGATCCAGTAGAACTAAGACTAGTGGAGAAGAGATCCAGTAGAACTAAGACTAATGGAGCAGAGATCCAGTAGAACTAAGACTAGTGGAGAAGAGATCCAGTAGAACTAAGACTAGTGGAGCAGAGATCCAGTGGAACTAAGACTAGTGGAGAAGAGATCCAGTAGAACTAAGACTAGTGGAGAAGAGATCCAGTAGAACTAAGACTAATGGAGCAGAGATCCAGTAGAACTAAGACTAGTGGAGAAGAGATCCAGTAGAACTAAGACTAGTGGAACAGAGATCCAGTAGAACTAAGACTAGCGGAGAAGAGATCCAGTAGAACTAAGACTAGTGGAACAGAGATCCAGTGGAACTAAGACTAGTGGAGAAGAGATCCAGTAGAACTAAGACTAATGGAGCAGAGATCCAGTAGAACTAAGACTAATGGAGCAGAGATCCAGTAGAACTAAGACTAGCGGAGAAGAGATCCAGTAGAACTAAGACTAGTGGAACAGAGATCCAGTGGAACTAAGACTAGTGGAGAAGAGATCCAGTAGAACTAAGACTAGTGGAGAAGAGATCCAGTAGAACTAAGACTAATGGAGCAGAGATCCAGTAGAACTAAGACTAGTGGAGAAGAGATCCAGTAGAACTAAGACTAGTGGAGCAGAGATCCAGTGGAACTAAGACTAGTGGAGAAGAGATCCAGTAGAACTAAGACTAGTGGAGAAGAGATCCAGTAGAACTAAGACTAGTGGAACAGAGATCCAGTAGAACTAAGACTAGTGGAGAAGAGATCTAGTAGAACTTAAGACTAGTAGAACTTAAGACTAGTGGAACAGAGATCCAGTGGAACTAAGACTAGTGGAACAGAGATCCAGTAGAACTAAGACTAGTGGAGAAGAGATACAGTAGAACTAAGACTAGTGGAGAAGAGATCCAGTAGAACTAAGACTAGTGGAACAGAGATCCAGTAGAACTAAGACTAGTGGAGAAGAGATCTAGTAGAACTTAAGACTAGTAGAACTTAAGACTAGTGGAACAGAGATCCAGTGGAACTAAGACTAGTGGAACAGAGCTCCAGTAGAACTAAGACTAGTGGAGAAGAGATCCAGTAGAACTAAGACTAGTGGAGAAGAGATCCAGTGGAACTAAGACTAGTGGAGAAGAGATCCAGTAGAACTAAGACTAGTGGAACAGAGATCCAGTGGAACTAAGACTAGTGGAACAGAGATCCAGTAGAACTAAGACTAGTGGAGAAGAGATCCAGTAGAACTAAGACTAGTGGAGAAGAGATCCAGTGGAACTAAGACTAGTGGAGAAGAGATCCAGTAGAACTAAGACTAGTGGAACAGAGATCCAGTGGAACTAAGACTAGTGGAACAGAGATCCAGTAGAACTAAGACTAGTGGAACAGAGATCCAGTAGAACTAATACTAGTGGAGCAGAGATCCAGTAGAACTAAGACTAGTGGAGCAGAGATCCAGTAGAACTAATACTAGTGGAGAAGAGATCCAGTAGAACTAATACTAGTGGAACAGAGATCCAGTAGAACTAAGACTAGTGGAGAAGAGATCCAGTAGAACTAAGACTAGCGGAGAAGAGATTCAGTAGAACTAATACTAGTGGAGCAGAGATCCAGTAGAACTAATAATAGTGGAGCAGAGATCCAGTAGAACTAAGACTAGTGGAGCAGAGATCCAGTAGAACTAATACTAGTGGAGCAGAGATCCAGTAGAACTAATACTAGTGGAGCAGAGATCCAGTAGAACTAAGACTAGTGGAGCAGAGATCCAGTAGAACTAAGACTAGTGGAGCAGAGATCCAGTAGAACTAATACTAGTGGAACAGAGATCCAGTAGAACTAAGACTAGTGGAGAAGAGATCCAGTAGAACTAAGACTAGCGGAGAAGAGATTCAGTAGAACTAATACTAGTGGAGCAGAGATCCAGTAGAACTAATACTAGTGGAGCAGAGATCCAGTAGAACTAAGACTAGTGGAGAAGAGATCCAGTAGAACTAAGACTAGCGGAGAAGAGATCCAGTAGAACTAAGACTAGTGGAACAGAGATCCAGTAGAACTAATACTAGTGGAGCAGAGATCCAGTAGAACTAAGACTAGTGGAGCAGAGATCCAGTAGAACTAATACTAGTGGAGAAGAGATCCAGTAGAACTAATACTAGTGGAGCAGAGATCCAGTAGAACTAAGACTAGTGGAACAGAGATCCAGTAGAACTAAGACTAGTGGAGAAGAGATCCAGTAGAACTAAGACTAGCGGAGAAGAGATCCAGTAGAACTAAGACTAGTGGAACAGAGATCCAGTAGAACTAATACTAGTGGAGCAGAGATCCAGTAGAACTAAGACTAGTGGAGCAGAGATCCAGTAGAACTAATACTAGTGGAGAAGAGATCCAGTAGAACTAATACTAGTGGAACAGAGATCCAGTAGAACTAAGACTAGTGGAGAAGAGATCCAGTAGAACTAAGACTAGCGGAGAAGAGATTCAGTAGAACTAATACTAGTGGAGCAGAGATCCAGTAGAACTAATACTAGTGGAGCAGAGATCCAGTAGAACTAAGACTAGTGGAGCAGAGATCCAGTAGAACTAAGACTAGTGGAGCAGAGATCCAGTAGAACTAATACTAGTGGAGCAGAGATCCAGTAGAACTAATACTAGTGGAGCAGAGATCCAGTAGAACTAATACTAGTGGAGCAGAGATCCAGTAGAACTAATACTAGTGGAGCAGAGATCCAGCCAGTCTACAACTCAGGCATCATGACGCCATCAAGGCTCAGGATACATTTTAGTGGAATAAAACGAGAGTAAAAAGTAAAACATTTCAGAGTAAAATATGACTGAGAATACGGGTCAGCGTGTTCTTCTTATAGACGCTGGACAAAGTGTTCTTATAGACGCTGGACAAAGTGTTCTTATAGACGCTGGACAAAGTGTTCTTCTTATAGACGCTGGACAAAGTGTTCTTCTTATAGACGCTGGACAAAGTGTTCTTATAGACGCTGGACAAAGTGTTCTTCTTATAGACGCTGGACAAAGTGTTCTTATAGACGCTGGACAAAGCCGGATGCATCGATTGGACCATAGATATAGAAACCTAGATACCTCATTGGACCATATATATAGAAACCTAGATACCTCATTGGTCCATATATATAGAAACCTAGATACCTCATTGGTCCATATATATAGAAACCTGGATACCTCATTGGTCCATATATATAGAAACCTGGATAACTCATTGGTCCATATATAAAGAAACCTAGATACCTCATTGGTCCATATATATAGAAACCTCATTGGCCTCTGCAGTTTATTGTAGCGACCTGTATCGTGGCCGCCATTTTGGAGAGGGCAAGCTTCCTGACTACTGGCCAATCCCAGCGTGTCTTTGCCGGGACTTGGCAGAATCCAGTTGTATAAAATAATCCTGTTATACAGACGCCTCAGAACCTTTATACGTCTATGAGATACAGACGCCTCAGAACCAGAGGAGGAGACTACCTTTATACGTCTATGAGATACAGACGCCTCTACCTTTATATACATCTATGAGATACAGACGCCTCAGAACCAGAGGAGGAGTCTACCTTTATACGTCTATGAGATACAGACGCCACAGAACCAGAGGAGACTCTACCTTTATACGTCTATGAGATACAGACGCCTCTACCTTTATATGTCTATGAGATACAGACGCCTCAACCGTTATACGTCTATGAGATACAGACGCCTCTACCTTTATACGTCTATGAGATACAGACGCCTCTACCTTTATATGTCTGAGATACAGACGCCTCTACCTTTATACGTCTGAGATACAGACGCCTCTACCTTTATACGACTATGAGATACAGACACCTCTACCTTTATATGTATATGAGATACAGACGCCTCTACCTTTAAACGTCTATGAGATACAGACGCCTCTACCTTTATACGTCTATGAGATACAGACGCCTCTACCTTTATACGTCTATGAGATACAGACGCCTCTACCTTTATACGTCTATGAGATACAGACGCCTCTACCTTTATACATCTATAAAGATACACACACCTCTACCTTTATACGTCTATAAGATACAGACGCCTCTACCTTTATACGTCTATAAGATACAGACACCTCTACCTTTATACGTCTATAAGATACAGACTCCTCTACCTTTATACGTCTATAAAGATACACACACCTCTACCTTTATACGTCTATAAGATACAGACGCCTCTACCTTTATACGTCTATAAGATACAGACACCTGTACGTCAGTGGCAGGATTGGTAAACGGGACAAATTACGTTTTTTACGTCAGTGGCAGTGAATGAGTTAATCACGCACCTTAGATATGGTGAAAGGGCCCTGGTATTTATCTAGGTATTATTACTATTATTACTACAACTGCCGAACACTATCCTGTCTGAGGGTCACAGTACTTATGGGTAGGATACGGTGCCATGCGGTCATAGGACTACTTCACACTGGCGTTGTGTCCATATACGGGCGTAGTACCGGATAGCGCTGTCCTTTGTAACATCTACCTTTATACGTCTATAAAGATACAGACACCTCTACCTTTATACGTCTATAAAGATACAGACACCTCTACCTTTATACGTCTATAAAGATACAGACACCTCTACCTTTATACGTCTATAAAGATACAGACACCTCTACCTTTATATATCTATAAAGATACACACACCTCTACCTTTATACGTCTATAAGATACAGACACCTCTACCTTTATACGTCTATAAGATACAGACACCTCTACCTTTATACGTCTATAAAGATACACACACCTCTACCTTTATACGTCTATAAGATACAGACACCTCTACCTTTATACGTCTATAAGATACAGACACCTCTACCTTTATACGTCTATAAGATACAGACACCTCTACCTTTATACGTCTATAAGATACAGACACCTCTACCTTTATACGTCTATAAGATACAGACACCTCTACCTTTATACGTCTATAAAGATACAGACACCTCTACCTTTATACGTCTATAAAGATACAGACACCTCTACCTTTATACGTCTATAAGATACAGACACCTCTACCTTTATACGTCTATAAGATACAGACACCTCTACCTTTATACGTCTATAAAGATACAGACACCTCTACCTTTATACGTCTATAAGATACAGACACCTCTACCTTTATACGTCTATAAAGATACAGACACCTCTACCTTTATACGTCTATAAAGATACAGACACCTCTACCTTTATACGTCTATAAAGATACAGACACCTCTACCTTTATACGTCTATAAGATACAGACACCTCTACCTTTATACGTCTATAAGATACAGACACCTCTACCTTTATACGTCTATAAAGATACAGACACCTCTACCTTTATACGTCTATAAGATACAGACACCTCTACCTTTATACGTCTATAAAGATACAGACACCTCTACCTTTATACGTCTATAAGATACAGACACCTCTACCTTTATACGTCTATAAAGATACAGACGCCTCAGAACCGGAGGAGGCTCTACCTTTATATGTCTATGAGATACAGACACCTCTACCTTTATATGTATATGAGATACAGACGCTTCAGAGCCAGAGGAGGCGTCTATGGATTGGAACCCAAAACCTCCGTGGAGGAGAAGGAGGTTTAAAGGGAGGTGGTACTCACTTCCTTCCTCTTGTAGATGGAGGAGCTGCAGACCCAGGATGAGGAGCAGCAGGAGGTGTTTTAGAGTCTCCATCTTTCACAGGTTTAGCAGGTGTTGTAGAAGCAGTGGAGCGGGGCTTGGTGGCAGGTGTGGCAGGTGTGGATCGGGGGCTGCTTCCATCTTTTCGAGGTCTAGCAGGTGTGGCAGGTGTGGTTGAAGGAGTAGATCGGGGTTTAGTAGCAGGTGTGGGAGGTGTGGCAGAGGGAGGTGCAGAACGGGGGCTGCTTCCATCTCTTCGAGGTTTAGCAGGTGTGGCAGGTGTAGTTGAAGGAGTGGAGCGGGGCTTGATGGGTGGCGTGGCAGGTGTGGCAGGTGTGGATCGGGGGCTGCTTCCATCTTTTCGAGGTCTAGCAGGTGTGGCAGGTGTGGCAGGTGTAGTTGAAGAAGCAGAGCGAGGTTTAGCAGGAGGTGCAGACCCAGGTTTGGTAGGAGGTGTAGCAGGTGTGGCAGGTGTAGATCTAGGGTTGCTTCCATCTTTTCGAGGTCTAGCAGGTGTGGCAGGTGTAGTTGAAGGAGTAGATCGGGGCTTGGTAGGAGGTGTGGCAGGTGTGGATCGGGGGCTGCTTCCATCTTTTCGAGGTCTTCCTCGCGGCCGCTTCTCGGGGGTGGAGCTAACGGCAGCGGCTTTGGCCAATAAGGCGCTCCGTCCGGCCCGGGTGACAGGAGGAGGGGGCGGGCCTCGGTCCCGAGGCTCCTGAGCTTCAGACGGCATTCTGGTATTGAAAATAAAAACTTTATTAGTTAATTAAACACATTAGAGTTAATTAATAGTAACTAAGGCTGGTAACATTAGTTAAGATAAGGGTCAGAAATAAGTTAAGGGTTAGGCAACGTTTTACTGAGATTAAGTCTAGGAGTAAGGTTAGGTTTAGACATCGTTTTACTGAGGTTAAAGTTAGGAATAAGGTTAGGTTTAGACATCGTTTTACTGAGGTTAAAGTTAGGAATAAGGTTAGGTTTAGACATAGTTTACTGAGGTTACGCTTACACCATCACATACTACTGTAGTGTGTTTCTATAGGTAAACACCACCACACTACTGTAGTGTGTTTCTATAGGTAAACACCACCACACTACTGTAGTGTGTTTCTATAGACAAGTAAGACGCGCGAACGCGGTAAGCGAACGCCAAAAAAAAAAAAATTTATGAAAAAAAAATATTTTAAAAAAAGTAACCAATAAAAAAATACAAAATAAATTAAAAAAAATCTGCGTTAAAAGGAGCATCTTAGAAAAATACAAATTCACAAAAAAAAAACGTTGAATGTTTTTGAACAATTCAACAAAGTGTTTGAAGTGCCTGTTTCACCCACTTCCGGGGGGCGGAGCCAAAATCCGAGCCCGAAGTATTTGTTCGTAGACCCCCACTTAGGGGGGGTAGAAAAAGTTTGGGAGCGATTCGGGCACTTTTCATTTAACATGGGGTTTCAATGGGGAGTTTTTAGGAGCCTTCTCCGGGGCGTGGCTTCCGGGGGAAGGGGCGGGCTTAAACGCAACCTTGACAGGTGTGTTCAGTTTTCAAAGACCTTTCATTTGATGTATGGTACGTCTATATTGGACATTTACTTGGCTGCACACAGGGCTGAGGATTTGAGCCACATACTGCACACAGAGATACAGAGACACGCACACAGAGATACGGAGATACGGAGACACAACCCGAGCACGGTTTCATAGTAAGCTCCACTTGCGCGGAGGCGCGCCTTCGGCGCGCCTCCTTCCGCTGCGTTCGCAATAAACACCACACTACTGTAGTGTGTTTCTATAGGTAAACACCACCACACTACTGTAGTGTGTTTCTATAGGTAAACACCACCACACTACTGTAGTGTGTTTCTATAGATAAACACCACCACACTACTGTAGTGTGTTTCTATAGGTAAACACCACCACACTACTGTAGTGTGTTTCTATAGGTAAACACCATCACATACTACTGTAGTGTGTTTCTATAGGTAAACACCACCACACTACTGTAGTGTGTTTCTATAGGTAAACACCATCACATACTACTGTAGTGTGTTTCTATAGGTAAACACCACCACACTACTGTAGTGTGTTTCTATAGGTAAACACCACACTACTGTAGTGTGTTTCTATAGGTAAACACCACACTACTGTAGTGTGTTTCTATAGGTAAACACCATCACATACTACTGTAGTGTGTTTCTATAGGTAAACACCACCACACTACTGTAGTGTGTTTCTATAGGTAAACACCACCACACTACTAAACTAAACACCAACTAAAGTTTAGTTAGTGTTTAGTGTTTAGTTTTAAACACTAAACTAAATCCATGTTCCAGACTCTCACCAACAGCTTCTCAAAGTGTGGTACAGGGACCCCCAGGGGTCGTTCAGGCCAGGGGGTCCCCAACTAATTCAGTCAATACATCACTTTAACCTGTAGGTCTACTATAACATCTGATATTTTAAAATAGCAGATCTACAAGCTCAGAACGCATCGCACGCAAGGTGACACGTTCTGAGCTTGTAGATCTGTAATGTATATGATAGTAACCTTTATTTGTTTTACATTAACCACTTGAACCCCAGCATCCCCATTCTGAGGGGAACGTTAGCCGAAAATAGCAGATCTACAAGCTCACAACGCCTCACATTAGATCTACTATTTTCAGCAGGTTTGGTGTAGATAGGAAAAAAAGAGCGGACCAAGTACAGAGGCCAAAGGTCAAAGTTGACAAAGTATTGAGGGTTTAAGTTGTTAAATGTGTGAAAATACACATTAACATGAATCCAACATTAAGCGGGGGTCCCTGATCCACCTCTCTCTCAGCTAAGGGGTCCCTGCTTCATCTCTCTCTCAGCTAAGGGGTCCCTGCTTCATCTCTCTCTCAGCTAAGGGGTCCCTGCTTCATCTCTCTCTCAGCTAAGGGGTCCCTGCTTCATCTCTCGCAGGGACCCCTTAGCTGACAGAGATGAAGCAGGGACCCCTTAGCTGAGAGACAGATGAAGCAGGGACCCCTTAGCTGACAGAGATGAAGCAGGGACCCCCTTTGTATTGTATAAAATTGTGTTTTAGATTAAACTTTTTTTGTTTACGTGGTCCGCTCTGTTTTCCCTCTAAACCCATTACCTCTTTGCCGAAAATAGCAGATCTACAAGTTCACCGTTGTGAGCTTGTAGATCTGCTATTTTCAGCTAAAGTTCTCCTCAAAAAAAGGTATGCTAGGGTTCAAGAGGTTAATGTAAAATAAATAAACATATCACAAAGACTTGGCAGACCCCCTGTAGTAACTCTGAGGACCCCCTAGGGGTCATGGACCCCCTGTAGTAACACTGAGGACCCCCTGTAGTAACTCTGAGGACCCCCTAGGGCTCCCGGACCCCTTGTTGAAGACCCCTGCTTTAACCCTTTACGCTCTGTTTATCGTTTTGTTTAGCTAACACAGCGTTAGCATCGTTAGCTTTAGCCTCACGCAGAGGGAAGCTATAATGGAAGCTAACGTGCTAAAGCTAACATGCTAATATGCTAACGCGCTAAAACGCTCTGGAATCAACGGCCACGTGACGTCATTGATCATAATCGATCATTAATGATCATTTAAGGATGATTTAAGTCAATAGATCATTAATAAAGAGATCAATCAGAGTCTGAATTCACCGCTACATCAACCGCCAGCTGCGGTGAAGCTAATGCTAATGCTAATGCTAACGCCGTTCCGTCCCTGTGTTTATAAACGGTTGTTTTTATTATCGATCATAAAACACATTCATAATGGATTAAAAACATTAATAATGGATTAAAAACATTAATAATGGATTAAAAACATGTAATAAATGATTAAAAACACGTCATAATGTATTAAAATAAACTCACCAGGTGGAATTAAGATGATTCTTTATTTTCTCCCCAAAAAAAAACAAAAACAAAAGAAGAACCTTAAAGCGTCTTTAAAGAATCTTCTTTAGAATTTAGATCCAGAATAAAACGCATTTATTCTCTTTATCAACTCATTCACATCCTAAAGTATATATATATATATATATATATATGTTATAACGCTTTGTTTTCTCCTCAAACACAAACAGAGGAAATGAACGTTAAGTTACTGTCTCTGTGTCCGCCATGTTGAACTGTCTCTACTCTGAGTACAAATACCATACTCTGAGTACAAATACCATACTCTGAGTACTAATACCTACACCATAACTCTGGTACTTCCCTGTTTCAATGAGTATAGGATGGGACGATTATCGTTAATATCGTTTATCGTGATAAAAAAAGGAAAACGCTCACAGGCATCGTATCGTAGAGATTTTAATTTATGGATATATGTATATAATACATTTTTCTCTGTCGTCGTCTTAATAATAATAATACAAATAAATGTATAAATAAATAAAATTATAATAATAATGATTTATCGTAAAATTGTCCTCCATCGTTGTCGTACAATAGGATGAATTAGCTTTATACATATACATATATATATATATATATATATATATATATATATATATATATATATATATATGTATATATATTATTTTATTTATTTTATTTTATTTTATTAAATATACAGTACATATATAACTTTTTTTATTTATTTCAAATTACACAAATCGATACGCCAAAAATAGCAGATCTACAAGCTCACAACGCGTTCCAACGCAACAGTCTTAAGCAAATTTGGATTATCGCGAATCGCGATAGTATCGTTGATCGCAATTATTTTTGCCACAATAATATAAACAACTCATATACTATATATAATATATAAATATATAATTCATATACTTCATTCAAACAGCTAATAAAGTATTCAATCAATCAATGGTTCTCATGGGAGCCATCATGATATTTAATATTGTTAGGAATTTAGTTTTGAAGCCGAATAAAAAAATAAAAACAACTTTAGTGGAAAAAAAAACGAGTTAAAAACTAAGCAAAAAAAAAAAAAAATCTAAAATGTAAATTTAAAAAAATTGGGGGATTTGAGTAAAAGTACTCGGATACTTCCTGCAGCACGGGTCGGTACAGGAAGTAGTTCCACCGAACATGTTAAAACCTTTTATAGCAGTCACGTGACCTTATTAATTATATGATGTGGTTAAATTAAGAGATTAATTAATTGCTTTTGTTTTGTTTTTTATAGAAATATATGACGAGAGGGGGCGGGGCGGGGGGCGGGGCGGAGGGATACGAGAGCAGCCGTTTAACTGTCATTATAATACTATAAAACCTGGACTGGACTCTCTATGAAGACTGGAATGGATCCTCTGTTTAACTGTCATTATAATACTATAAAACCTGGATTGGATTCTCTATGAAGACTGGAATGGATCCTCTGTTTAACTGTCATTATAATACTATAAAACCTGGACTGGACTCTCTATGAAGACTGGAATGGATCCTCTGTTTAACTGTCACTATTATACTTCTAAAACCTGGACTGGATTCTCTATGAAGACTGGAATGGATCCTCTGTTTAACTGTCACTATCATACTTCTAAAACCTGGATTGGATTCTCTATGAAGACTGGAATGGATTCTCTGTTTAACTGTCACTATCATACTTCTAAAACCTGGATTGGATTCTCTATGAAGACTGGAATGGATCCTCTGTTTAACTGTCACTATAATACTTCTAAAACCTGGATTGGATTCTCTATGAAGACTGGAATGGATCCTCTGTTTAACTGTCACTATAATACTTCTAAAACCTGGATTGGATTCTCTATGAAGACTGGAATGGATCCTCTGTTTAACTGTCACTATAATACTTCTAAAACCTGGACTGGATTCTCTATGAAGACTGGAATGGATCCTCTGTTTAACTGTCACTATAATACTATAAAACCTGGACTGGACTCTCTATGAAGACTGGAATGGATCCTCTGTTTAACTGTCATTATAATACTTCTAAAACCTGGACTGGATTCTCTATGAAGACTGGAATGGATCCTCTGTTTAACTGTCACTATCATACTTCTAAAACCTGGATTGGATTCTCTATGAAGACTGGAATGGATCCTCTGTTTAACTGTCACTATAATACTTCTAAAACCTGGATTGGATTCTCTATGAAGACTGGAATGGATCCTCTGTTTAACTGTCACTATAATACTTCTAAAACCTGGACTGGATTCTCTATGAAGACTGGAATGGATCCTCTGTTTAACTGTCACTATAATACTATAAAACCTGGACTGGATTCTCTATGAAGACTGGAATGGATCCTCTGTTTAACTGTCACTATAATACTATAAAACCTGGACTGGACTCTCTATGAAGACTGGAATGGATCCTCTGTTTAACTGTCACTATAATACTTCTAAAACCTGGACTGGATTCTCTATGAAGACTGGAATGGATCCTCTGTTTAACTGTCACTATAATACTTCTAAAACCTGGACTGGATTCTCTATGAAGACTGGAATGGATCCTCTGTTTAACTGTCACTATAATACTATAAAACCTGGACTGGACTCTCTATGAAGACTGGAATGGATCCTCTGTTTAACTGTCACTATAATACTTCTAAAACCTGGACTGGATTCTCTATGAAGACTGGAATGGATCCTCTGTTTAACTGTCACTATAATACTTCTAAAACCTGGACTGGATTCTCTATGAAGACTGGAATGGATCCTCTGTTTAACTGTCACTATAATACTTCTAAAACCTGGACTGGATTCTCTATGAAGACTGGAATGGATCCTCTGTTTAACTGTCACTATAATACTATAAAACCTGGACTGGACTCTCTATGAAGACTGGAATGGATCCTCTGTTTAACTGTCACTATAATACTTCTAAAACCTGGACTGGATTCTCTATGAAGACTGGAATGGATCCTCTGTTTAACTGTCACTATAATACTTCTAAAACCTGGACTGGATTCTCTATGAAGACTGGAATGGATCCTCTGTTTAACTGTCACTATAATACTTCTAAAACCTGGACTGGATTCTCTATGAAGACTGGAATGGATCCTCTGTTTAACTGTCACTATAATACTTCTAAAACCTGGACTGGATTCTCTATGAAGACTGGAATGGACCCTCTGTTTAACTGTCACTATAATATTTCTAAAACCTGGACTGGATTCTCTATGAAGACTGGAATGGACCCTCTGTTTAACTGTCACTATCATACTTCTAAAACCTCGACTGGATTCTCTATGAAGATTGGAATGGATCCTCTGTTTAACTGTCACTATCATACTATAAAACCTGGACTGAACTCTCTATGAAGACTGGAATGGATCCTCTGTTTAACTGTCACTATAATACTTCTAAAGCCTGGACTGGATTCTCTATGAAAACTGGAATGGATCCTCTGTTTAACTGTCACTATTATACTTCTAAAACCTGGACTGGATTCTCTATGAAGACTGGAATGGACCCTCTATTTAACTGTCACTATAATATTTCTAAAACCTGGACTGGATTCTCTATGAAGACTGGAATGGACCCTCTGTTTAACTGTCACTATCATACTTCTAAAACCTGGACTGGATTCTCTATGAAAACTGGAATGGATCCTCTGTTTAACTGTCACTATTATACTTCTAAAACCTGGACTGGACTCTCTATGAAGACTGGAATGGATCCTCTGTTTAACTGTCACTATAATACTTCTAAAACCTGGACTGGATTCTCTATGAAGACTGGAATGGATCCTCTGTTTAACTGTCACTATAATACTTCTAAAACCTGGACTGGATTCTCTATGAAGACTGGAATGGATCCTCTGTTTAACTGTCACTATAATACTTCTAAAACCTGGACTGGATTCTCTATGAAGACTGGAATGGATCCTCTGTTTAACTGTCACTATAATACTTCTAAAACCTGGACTGGATTCTCTATGAAGACTGGAATGGACCCTCTGTTTAACTGTCACTATAATATTTCTAAAACCTGGACTGGATTCTCTATGAAGACTGGAATGGACCCTCTGTTTAACTGTCACTATCATACTTCTAAAACCTCGACTGGATTCTCTATGAAGATTGGAATGGATCCTCTGTTTAACTGTCACTATCATACTATAAAACCTGGACTGAACTCTCTATGAAGACTGGAATGGATCCTCTGTTTAACTGTCACTATAATACTTCTAAAGCCTGGACTGGATTCTCTATGAAAACTGGAATGGATCCTCTGTTTAACTGTCACTATTATACTTTTAAAACCTGGACTGGATTCTCTATGAAGACTGGAATGGACCCTCTGTTTAACTGTCACTATAATATTTCTAAAACCTGGACTGGATTCTCTATGAAGACTGGAATGGACCCTCTGTTTAACTGTCACTATCATACTTCTAAAACCTCGACTGGATTCTCTATGAAGACTGGAATGGATCCTCTGTTTAACTGTCACTATCATACTTCTAAAACCTGGACTGGACTATCTATGAAGACTGGAATGGGTCCTCATGTTACTGTATGTTTAACTGTCACTATTGATTGATTGATTGAAATTTGTATTAGGCAAAAGAATGTAAAACAACACAGTTATATTTATAATACTTTTTTCTAAAAGGTCCGACCAAAAAAGTCTTGCAGACTTGTTTCCGTTGGGGTCCTTGAATTAATTTCATAGACATATATAGTAGCAATCAAACAGTTCAAATCAACATAAAATACAGGAAAAAAATACCACTATGTACAAAAAAAAAATCACACCCTGTGTGAAGTGGGCGGTGTCTTCCTAGCTAACCACAATACTGAATATTTATTGAAACACTCTTTATGATGGACAAAACCATAACTTAAAAAAAAACCAAGTTATGGATTTTTTTAAGTTATGGTTGCTTATATAGGGCTATGCACATGTGTCATGTGTGTGATATAGTGAGGTTACTTTATTACTGCTAACTTGGGGAAGCAGCCAGTCCAGCAGGGGGCATTGACACACTGTCTGGGAGCTGGGGGTTTGCCTTGGGGAATGACGTTAGACCAGGACCCGGATGTATAGCTCAGTTCAGTTTGCATGCTACGAGTGCAATGTTGTTGTTTGTACCATGCTGAAGTATCGAAGTAAAAAGGATTATTGCACAACACCCGTGTGGTTATTCAATGTGACGATATAACATCTTTTGGCGACGAGGATCAAAACATGGCTACCATTGGCACGGTGGGGGCGTTTGATGAGAAGTCCCAGACGTGGGAAGAGTATTGCGAGATCCTGGAGCAGTTTTTTGCGGCAAATGGAATTGATGACGGGGACAAACAGCGGGCTATACTGATAAGTGTAGTAGGTCCAGCACCCTACAGGCTGATGAAGAGCCTTCTCAGCCCTGAAAAGCCAAAGGACAAGACATACCAGGAACTAGTACTACTTCTAAAGAATCACTATGATCCAAAACCCAGTGAAATTGTGCAAAGGTTCAAGTTTGATTCACGCAATCGCAAGACGGAGGAGGCGGTAATGGACTATGTGGCTGAGCTGCGTCGGCTAGCTCAGGACTGTAACTACGGTGCCACTTTACAGGACAGATTAAGAGACAGGATTGTCTGTGGAATAAATGACGACAGGACACAGAGACGTCTCCTGGCGGAGGCAGGTCTCACTTTTGAGAAGGCGTTACAGATCGCCATATCGGTGGAGACTGCAAACAAGAATGCTCGGGATCTTCAAAATGTGAGTGACACAGGGAAGTGTTTCAACGTTAACGCTGGCCCAAGCGAGGCTCGGGCTGCGTTCAAAGGTGACGTCAAGGAGTGTTACCGGTGCAAGGGAACCAGACATACGGCAGCCGACTGTAAGTTTAAACAGGAGAAATGTCATGCATGTGGTAAAGTGGGGCACATATCCAGGGCGTGCCTGAGCAAAAATAAAAATTACCAAGGGGGCAGAAGACCGACGGGGGGCGAAAAGAGACAGAGTGCCAGTTACCGCTCACACAAGGTGCATGAAAATCAGGATGAGGGCGAGAGTAACAGCTCGGGAGAGGACACATTCTCAATGAGCTGCATGACATTCAGACTCGGGCGCATGAGTGAAGGGCACCTGAGAAAAGTAGACCCTTACATGGTGGGGATGAAGCTGAATGGGAAAGAGGTTAACTTGGAAATAGATACAGGCTGCAGTCTTACAGTGATGAACGAAAATCAGTTCAAAAGTTTGTGGATTGAAAACAAAAGGCCAAGTGTAAAGCCCATCAGAGTCAAGTTGGAAACTTACACAGGGGACCCTGTTGGAGTAATAGGGGTCGCCCAGGTCAAGGTTGCATACAAGCAGCAAATAAAGAAACTGCCCCTCGTTGTGGTGGAGGGGGAGGGCCCCAGCTTGTTGGGACGTGGCTGGCTGGAGGAGATACATCTAAGCTGGAAAGAAATAAAGGCCAGACCCGGAGCACGATCAGCAGTGCAAAACATAAAAGTGGAGGACAACACAACACTGCAGCAGGTGTTGAGCCAACATGAGGAAGTGTTCAAGGAGGAGTTGGGCACCCTTATAGGTACTAAAGCCACCATCCATGTGAAAGCGGAGGCTAGTCCAAGATTCTTCCGTCCAAGGTCTGTTCCCTATGCTATGCGCGCAAAAGTAGATGAGGAAATAGACAGACTGTTGAAAGAAAATATTATCACACCGGTGAAATATGCTGAGTGGGCTGCACCTGTTGTCCCGATTCTGAAGCCTACAGGAGCCATAAGGCTATGTGGGGACTACAAACTCACTGTGAACACAGTCTCATCCCTGGAACAGTATCCCATACCCCGAGTGGAAGACCTGTTGGCAGCCCTGTCCGGAGGACAGCGGTTCTCAAAATTAGATATGAGTCATGCTTATCAGCAGATCCTCATGGATGAGGAGTCCAAGAAATATCTGACAGTCAACACACATAGAGGACTGTTCACATACAACAGGCTGCCGTTCGGGGTGGCGTCAGCACCAGCCATATTTCAGCGGACTATGGAAAGTCTGTTAAGAGGAATCCCATTTGTGGCTGTGTACTTGGACGACATTTTGGTCAGTGGAAAAAATGAGGCTGACCACCTTGCAAACCTTGACACTGCATTGACCAGGTTGAAAGAGGCCGGGCTGAGATTAAGAAGGAGTAAGTGCACATTCATGCAGGAGGCAGTAGAGTATCTGGGCCATAGAGTGGATGCCCAGGGGCTTCACCCTGTACAAAAAAAAGTGAAAGCCATAGTGGACGCCCCTGCCCCGACAAATGTCACAGAGTTAAAGTCCTATTTAGGGCTCTTGAATTACTATGGCCGCTTCTTGCCAAATTTGTCAACCTTGCTGGCCCCACTACATGAACTATTAAGAAAGGATGTGCGTTGGGCATGGAAGAGGAACCAGGAGGAGGCTTTTCAAAAGTCCAAGGCCCTGCTGACCACTGCAGCAGTCCTGGTGCACTATTCAGCTGACCGGAAATTAATTCTTTCTTGTGACGCTTCTCCATATGGAGTGGGCGCTGTTCTGTCACACCGGATGGAGGATGGAGGCGAGCGACCTCTGGGCTTCATGTCGCGCACACTAGCCCCTGCTGAAAAGGGATATTCGCAACTGGACAAGGAAGGCTTGGCTGTGATGTTTGGAATAAAAAAGTTTCACAAGTACCTGTATGGACGTACTTTCACCATCTATACGGATCACAAGCCACTGATCTCTCTTTTCGATGTGAGGAAGGCTATCCCACAAATGGGCTCCCCCAGAGTACAGAGGTGGGCGGTTCACCTGAGCGCCTATGAGTACAACATTGTGTACAAAGAAGGGACAAAACATGCAAATGCTGACGCCTTAAGCAGGCTGCCCCTGCCTGAAACAGGGAGTGACAAAGTGGAAACAGAACAAGTTTTAATGATGGATTTACTGGATGACTCACTGGTCGACACCCAACAACTGAAGCGCTGGACGGCGAGAGATGTGATCTTATCACAAGTCCATGAATATGTATTGAAGGGGTGGCCTAAAAAAACAGATGCTCAATTCCAGCCATTTCACCAGAGAGAGATGGAGCTGAGTGTGAGAGACGGCTGTGTGCTCTGGGGAGCCAGGGTGATCATTCCCACAAAGGGAAAGGTTAAGATACTGAAGTTACTGCACCAGTCCCACTCGGGCATGTCTAGGATGAAAAGCCTGGCGAGATCATATGTATGGTGGCCGGGCATGGACCAGGATGTGGAGAATGAAGTGAGGGCGTGTGAGGAGTGTCAAAAACACCAGAAGTCACCACCCAGTGCACCGCTACATCCATGGGAGTGGCCTGAGTCACCGTGGTCGAGAATCCACATAGACTATGCAGGGCCTTTCTTAGGAGCAATGTTCCTGGTGATAGTGGATGCTCACTCAAAGTGGATGGACGTCTACCCCATGAAAACATCCACGTCCCAAGCCACCATAGAGAAGCTGCGCCAGAGTTTCAGTATTTTCGGCTTACCAAAAATGTGCGTTTCGGATAATGGCAGCTGTTTCACGAGCGAAGAGTTCGAGGCATTCATGAGGAACAATGGCATTCAGCATGTGAGGTCAGCCCCGTTTCACCCATCCACTAATGGGCTGGCCGAGAGGGCCGTCCAGACTTTTAAAGACGGAATGAAGAAGATCACAGAAGGGACTATACAAACCAGAGTTTCAAGGTTCCTATTCAACTACCGCATCACACCGCATGCCACAACCGGTGTGTCACCGGCGGAGTTAATGATGGCCAGGAGGCCCCGTTCTCAATTCGACCTGCTCATGCCAGATGTAACGGCGAAAGTGCAGCGAAAGCAGCAGAAACAGAAAGAGTGTCATGACACAACCAAGAGACTGAGATGTTTTGCGCCTGGAGATAAGGTGTACATCAAGAACTACTCCTATGGTCCCAAGTGGATCCCTGCCGTCATCCATAGCTCATCAGGCCCCGTGTCCTATACGGTCATTGTTGGAAATGGCCACATCGTAAAGAGGCATGTGGATCAGGTCCGTGCCAGGCTGATGGACACTGTGCCCAGCGGGATGCCAGAGGCGGGAGCAGTGGAGTCAGAGGACACTAGTGGCGGCGCTGTGGGCCCCCCGCCTGCAGTGATGGAAGCCAGAGAGCCTGCTCTGAGTGAACCAAGGGACACTCAGCCGGAGCCGGAGATTCCGGTCCCATCAGACCCCCCTGCAGTGTCAGAGGTGAGACGGTCGGGGCGGGAAAGGCATGCGCCCGAGCACCTCAAAGACTTTGTTACTTAGAGTGAGATTCGTTCCAGAAATAGAGCAACAATGCGCTCTGATCTCACTGGAAGGACGTTCCTTCCTAGTTTAGGCCTTTCTTTATTACAAGTAAAAGGACAATTTCTGCATTTAAAAAAAAAAAAAAAAAAAAAAAAAAAGAGAGAGAAAAGGGAAATGTTTGTGTTTTCACAGTGGCTGATTTTTGAAATATTGTTTTCTGGTTGAAATGGGTTAACTGGGTGATACTGCTGGCTGTTTACTTAAAGGGGAGGAAATGTGATATAGTGAGGTTACTTTATTACTGCTAACTTGGGGAAGCAGCCAGTCCAGCAGGGGGCATTGACACACTGTCTGGGAGCTGGGGGTTTGCCTTGGGGAATGACGTTAGACCAGGACCCGGATGTATAGCTCAGTTCAGTTTGCATGCTACGAGTGCAATGTTGTTGTTTGTACCATGCTGAAGTATCGAAGTAAAAAGGATTATTGCACAACACCCGTGTGGTTATTCAATGTGACGATATAACAATGTGACACTGGCCAATCACAGTCCTGAATAGATTGTGATTGGCCAATCACAGCGCAGGATAATTGTACAAATTTCCAAACCTCACTTTTAGGGGCGGTTTCACTGCCCAGGATATTTGTACATTTTTCCAAATCTCACTTATAGGGGCGGTTTCACCGCCCAAAAAGCATGACAAATAAAAAATATGTATACAAAAAAAGGGGAGGGGGGTCGTCTGTCTACCGGGAAACTGGTACTACCTCCTCTTATGGCCTCCAGAAAGATGAGTTTTTAGGGCTGTTTTAAACTTTTTGAAGGTTGTTGGCAGAGTTACACTGCAACGATCTGCATGTGTACCAAAATACTTGGGTGAAATGTATACAGACGAAGGAATAAGGAGGACAAGGAGACATCAGGCATCATCTCAACCCATTCAACTAGAACTGGGTGTGTTTATTAAGTCAGTCAATTTATACACGTCAGGCTAACAAGCACTTCCGGTTGTGCACTTCAAAATAAGAGCACATACAATGGAGAGCATTATGTCAACACCCCCACTTGATCTCACATTGGATAGATTTTTCAATGAAAATAAAAATACAATAAATCAAACTTAAATACAATAATCCAATTCAAAACGTGTATGTTACTCTCCAAACATAAATCTTTCAAAACTTTTCAGCTTAAACTTTGTAGCTGGTTTGGTCATAACATCAGCCACCATGTGTTCTGTAGGACAATACTCGAGAACCATTTCCTCATCATTAACAGTTGACCTTACAAAATGATATTTTATGTCAACCTGCTTTGACCTTTGTCTCTGTACAGGATTTTTAGCTAAAGCTATTGTACCTTGATTGTCCTCATAAATCTTTGGCTGCATGTAATGAAATCCATCAATACCTCGTAACAATTGAACCAAATACAAACACTCTTGTAGGGTTGCAGCTAAAGCCATGTACTCTGCTTCACAAGTAGAGAGTGCTACAGTTGGTTGCTTCTTAGATCTCCATGAAATCAAAGGACCATCTTGGTTTAAGCTGACACAATAACCACTAGTGCTACGTCTGTCCCTTGCATCTTCTGCCCAGTTTGCATCACTGAATGCTTGCAATCCTAGTTACTCGTCACTCTTTCTGTAGCATAACTGCTTGTCAATGGTGCCCTTCAGATATCTAAGTACATGTTTTACAGTGGTCCACTGTTCTTCTGTTGGCTCAGAAAAGTATTGTGAAAGTTTACCAACTACAAAACTCAGATCTGGCCTGGTACATGTGGTCAGGTAGATTAGGCTGCCTACAGCCTCTCTGTACTTCCTGACATCACACATTACCTCAATATTATCAGTGTAGTTAAGTTTGGCCTCACAAGGTGTCACTCTTGGCTTGCAATCTTGCATGTCAAACCTGGCAAGTATTTTCTCAATATACTTTTTCTGTGACATCTTTACACAGTGATCACTTTGTTCAAAATCAATACCAAGAAAATGTTTCAATTTTCCCAAGTCTTTCATTCTGAACTTGGCTGCGAGCATCTCTTTGACATCTGTCATCACATTTTCATTACTGGTTGCAATAATGATATCATCAACCCAAAACAAAATGAACACTTTTTGGTTTCCATTTCCCTTGTGTAAACACAATGATCAGCTGGGTTTTGAATAAACAGATTTTCAGTCAAACAATCATGCAACATCCTGTTCCAATTTCTACCCGATTGTTTTAAACCATACAGAGATTTCTTCAATTTACACACCAGCATGTCACCATTTTCAGATGCAACTTCATAACCCTCTGGTTGTTTCATGTAAATCTCAAAATCTATTGGAGCATGTAGGTAGGCTGTTTTGACATCCATCTGATGTAAAATCCAATTCTCTTGGTCACTTTACCACTTTTGGGATAGTAAACCAAATAGGCTGGGCTATTTTTGTCATACCCAACAAAAATCCCTTTGTCACACCTTGCATCAAGTTTCTTCTTCTCCTGTTTGTAGGCATAACACTTTGACCCAAACTTATGCATCCTAGACATATTTGGTCGTTTTCCTGTCAGCATAAAATAAGGTGTCTGTTTTGTGCGGTTGTTAAAGCACCGGTTTCTAATAATAGCAGCTGTCTGTACTGCGTGGGTCCATAGCCCTTTTGGTAACTGGCTTTCTATTAGCATACACCTTGCCATGTCAAATAAGGTACGCCAGTTTCTCTCTGCTGTGCCATTCTGATGTGGCGAGTATGGAGCAGATGTCTCATGTTTGATACCATTTCTGCTGAGTAATGACTGGTAGTTATTACCCATAAACTCTAACGCATTGTCAGACCTGATGCGTTTAACCTTCCCATAAGGGGCTGTATCTGCAAGGAATTTCTCAGTAGCTTGTACAGCATCACTTTTGTTTTTCAGAAAGTACACAAATACTGCACTCGAATAATCATCTGTGAATGATATTGCATATTTATGGCCATCTTTAGATGCTGGGTCTACTGGCCCTGCCAAATCAGTGTGTACCAATTCTAGAGCTGCTTCGGCTCTTACATCTGGCTCCCTGCTCCTAGTTTGAACAAACTTTCCCTCAGTGCATACATCACATTGCAAGACAGATTTGCCATTTTTATCATTGATTGACATGCCTTCAACAACACTCGGTAGTTTTTGAATATCACCATAATTGCAATGTCCTAGGATCTCATGCCACGTCTGCATATTGTGCAGACGTTGTGCAACACGCATTACACTGGTCATCATCACAATCATTGTTCACTGTGTTCAAATAGTACAGTCTGTTGTACACATGGATGTTGAATTGTGTACCATCTCTGTACTTCAGAACATTTTTACCTTTCGTGAAGATGACAGTGGCACCTCTGGTGGTTGCTGCTTGCACAGAAAAGATGTCCTGTGGATATGTGGGGATGTACAACGCCTGTGTCAAGGTGGTTGTGTGGTGTTGCCCCCTGCTGTCGATCAAGATAACCTCAGCATCTCCTCTGCGCTCAGCCACTCCATTGCATCTCGTACCGTCAGCCAACTCCATGCAGTGTGTCTTTGACTGGAATCTGTCGTCGAACGTCGTGAACTTAGTGATGTCTGTGATGATGTGGGAAGTCGCTCCCGTGTCGACCATCAGACCTGTCTGCTGAATCCGGGCATCACAGTCACTCGCTCGGAATGAGTACTCGCTACCGCCGTCCTCCTCCGACACTCTCTGCACATCATCTCGCCGCTGCGGTCTCCTTCTGCAGGCTGCGTAACGGTGTGTGGAACTCCGACAGCGGTTACACCACTGCTGCTCGCGGCATATTTTAGCTAGGTGCCCCCTCATGCCGCATCTGTAGCACACCACATCACCGCTCCCAGCTCCTCGCCGGTCACCTGCACTCGTCCGCTGTACAGTCGGTTGCACCTGGGTCTTCATTACGTTGTCGCCTGATGCTGCTGCTCTGCACATCTTCTCAGTGTCCTCGAAACTCCTGAGCTTAGTCTTGAACTCGGAAAAGGGCACTGGCTCCTCACTTTGTGATACATGTATTGCAAATGGTTTGAAAGTTTCAAGGAGTCCCTTCAAAACCATTGCCACCAATAGTCCATCACTCAGTATCTCTCCCGCATTTCTCAAGGCTGTTATAGCCGTCTCGGCACGGATCACATAGTCTGTCACACTTTCACTGGAGGACTTCTGTAGTGAAGTCTGTTCGGTGTATAAGCAAATGATCCGCGGCTTACCTTTACCTGCATAATAGTCTCTCAGGATTCTGAGTGCCTTGCGTCCATCATCAGCTGCTTCTCGCATAACCAGCGACAAGCTCTTGTCGTCCAAAAACTGGATCAACTCGGCGTATGCCAAGGCATTTTTAGCCTCGTCAGGCATGTCTTCACCGGCATCACCGGCATCACCATCACCCTCTTCATTCTCTTCGAGGGGCGGCTCTGGATCATTTAGAATAGTATTCTTTAATCCTTGTAGTAACAAGTGGCCCAAGAACTTCGTCTCCCAAACCTCATACCTCTGCTCGTCTCCGTCAAAACACAGCCTGGACCAGCGACTACTGGAGTCACCTCGCATGGCCATGCTGTTATCCTGTTAGCCTTAGCACGCCAACAAACATTTCACCTAAAAACTAAATGTGGTAACTCTGGGCCCATAACCTGTTGGCAGTGTTACACTGCAACGATCTGCATGTGTACCAAAATACTTGGGTGAAATTTATACAGACGGAGGAATAAGGAGGACAAGGAGACATCAGGCATCATCTCAACCCATTCAACTAGAACTGGGTGTGTTTATTAAGTCAGTCAATTTATACACGTCAGGCTAACAAGCACTTCCGGTTGCGCACTTCAAAATAAGAGCACATACAATGGAGAGCATTATGTCAACAGAGGTATTTAGACGATATGCGGGTAGCCTAAAGGGGGCATTTCGGGGCAAATCTGCATTTACAATTTTGAAGACCAGTCTCATTTTTTGTTGTTTAACCCTGTCTTCCTAGCCTGGTAAACCCTCCCTCCGGAAAATGATTTCAGGAGTGAAATCAAATGGAAATGAGATTTCCGGAGGGAGGGTTTACCAGGCTACTGTCTTCCACCCTGAGCCAGCCTAGGCTGGCAAAGTGAGTGGGAGAGAGGTGGGTTTGATTGATTGATTGATGTACTTTATTTAGTAAGACATGTGAACAGTACATGACAGTACATAACAGTACATGGAAGTACAAATTCACAATACAAGGTCTACTAAACTGGAAATCTCATTAAGCACTGAGCTTGTTTAAGATGAGAACCCCATGCACACAAATCATGATGACATATAAGAGACAGACAGATATACACACTACTATACATATAAGAGACAGACAGATATACACACTACTATACATATAAGAGACAGACAGATATACACACTACTATACAGAATGTCATACAATCAGTTTACAGGTTACTGGTATGAAGAGTGAAAAATATGTACAAAAGAAGAAAGAGAGAGGAGGGGAGGTAGGGGGGTAGGTTAGGTTAGGACATGGGGTTAGGGTTAGGACTTGGACAGGGGCCATTTTTGAATTGCAGCCTCCTGAAGGTGTATCTTTAGGGCAGTTTTGAAAGTGAGTAGGGTTTTACACTCCTTTACTCCTTTTGGTAGGGTATTCCACATTTTTGATGAATAGCATGAGAACGAGTTCATTCCCTTTGTTGAGCCAAATCTGGGTTGAACATGATTTGTGGAGCTGCCTCTGGTGTTCATGGACTTCATTAACATTTTGGAAGTATTTTGACAAATACAGGGGGATCCCAATGTTGTGGTGTATCTTGAAGACCAGGCCCATAGCAAGTTGCTGTACTCTGTCCTCAACCCTAAGCCATCCAATCCTAGCAAAATGATCAGGGGTTAGATGGGTTTTGTGATTGAGGGTCACTATCCAGAGATAATGTGTAAGGCTGGTTTGTGAGAGTTTTGAATGATTTGAAAAGATTGTGTGAATCTTCTTTTTTTCACGGTAGAACCGACGGTTGAAGACTTCTAGGCCAGCATGTGAAGTGTCTGTCACAGCACCACCATGTGATATACTGTATAAACAGTAGATAGACTGTTATTATTTACTCGTTATATTAACTGTTGTGATAGTTATATACTGTATAAACAGTACATAGTATATATATATATATATATATATTTATTATTGTGTAATTTTAAAGATGGCGTCCAGGAAGGCTGCCGGGATCTTTAAATTGCTTTGTCTCAATTGAAAAAATATATAGAAGAGATTTTAAATTCATTTTGGTACCTCTATGCATGCTTAAGAACAGACTAAACACCTACGAAATTATACCTCCAGGAAAGGCGTAATTTTCAGGATGGTGTCCATGATGGCTGCCGGGAGCTTAAAATGTCTAAATCTCAAATACCTCTCAACCTAGAAAGGTACTTTTGGTGTCTAAGTCTAACCCTAGGGTTTAGGGCACAGAGAATGTGACTGAATCAGTGAAATTACCATCATTTCATTATTTATTGTTTAATCCAAGATGGTGTCCGTCCCAAGATGATGTCCCATTGTACTAATTTGAAAAGATTTTAAGTATTTAAAATGAACATAATGACTGTCACAAGTAATGTAAAAATGGTTAACATTTTTGGAAGCATGCATCTATTACTAATGCAATTACTTAAATAACCATAAAATTAGTCAAGCATTACTTGACATTATTACAGAGTGTTTTGCAGGCAGTGGATAGTTTACATTTTATTCAACACTATTACAATTTACGAGTTTACATTTTATTCAACACTATTACAATTTAATAGTTTACATTTTATTCAACACTATTACAATTGAATAGTTTACATTTTATTCAACACTATTACAATTGAATAGTTTACATTTTATTCAACAATATTACAATTGAATAGTTTACATTTTATTCAACAATATTACAATTGAATAGTTACATTTTATTCAACAATATTACAATTTTACAATTTAATAGTTTACATTTTATTCAACAATATTACAATTCAATAGTTTACATTTTATTCAACAATATTACAATTCAATAGTTTACATTTTATTCAACAATATTACAATTTAATAGTTTACATTTTATTCAACAATATTACGATTGAATAGTTTACATTTTATTCAACAATATTACAATTTAATAGTTACATTTTATTCAACAATATTACAATTTTACAATTTAATAGTTTACATTTTATTCAACAATATATTACAATTGCATAGTTTACATTTTATTCAACAATATTACAATTTAATAGTTCACATTTTATGCAACAATATTTCGTCATCATGACACATTGTCTTCCTGAAACAATAGAATAGAATAAAAAGCAGAGGTCAGGATGCCTCTCATTCTATTCTACGGACTGTGTCGCCCTCTAGTGGACAAACTCTACTCTCGTCTCCTCTAGGTATAGTATTAATAACTATGACGCTGTGACTCAACAAACACTATTTATGGATATTTAGTCCATTTAATCATTTTATAGAGAGCATCACCATAATAAGATGATGATTTGTATTGTTAATTCCTCCTCCACTCATTGGTTTTGATAGTTTATTGCTGCATAAAGCAGCTGCTAGCTGCTAGCTAGCCGCTAGCTACATAAACAGACACACGTCACACATGACGTCGGCAACACGTTGTCATGTCAAACGTTGAACGTAACGTGGCCATAAGAACTACATCTACGAACTACATGTTCCATCCACCATGGGTGGCTAGAAGAACTACAATTGACTACTACATTTCCCATACTACACTACACCATGGGTAGCTATCAGGACTACATTTAAGGAACTACATTTCCCATCCATCATCGATAGCCAGAAGAACTACATTATAAAAGACTACATTTCCCAAACATGGAGTGTCATGCTTCACACAGAACGCCACGTAAACACTTCCGTTTTCTCTTCAAAATAAAACACGTGACGTGACAAGCCTCACACACAACGCAACGCGAGAGCTTCCGTTTTTTTTTCAAAATACAACCATTTTAATTCTTAAATACTTTGTTCTACGACGGTGTCTCACGCCGAAAATAACCGATCTACAAGCTCATTGTGAACTTGTAGATTTATTCATGTAGAAACTGACGTCATGCTGCGTTCATCTTATTTTAATGTTTTATAAACAGATCTACAAGCTCACAATGTGTCTCATTGTGAGCTTGTAGATCTATTCATGCTGCGTTCATCTTATTTTAATGTTTTATAAACAGATCTACAAGCTCACAATTTGTCTCATTGTGAGCTTGTAGATCTATTCATGCTGCGTTCATCTAGTTTTAATGTTTTATAAACAGATCTACAAGCTCACAATGTGTCTCATTGTGAGCTTGTAGATCTACTCATGCTGTTCATCTTATTTTAATGTTTTATAAACAGACTTCCACTTATATTTACTCATTTTGTCCACATGAGGGCGACAAAGACCCTTGAATACAGACAGATGAACGGAGTCAGATGTTTGTAAAGTGATTACAGTCAGTTTTAGTTTATAGTTAGTCAGTTAGTTAGTTAGTTTATAGTTAGTCAGTTAGTCAGTTAGTTAGTTTATAGTTAATCAGTTAGTTAGTTAGTTAGTTAGTTTATAGTTAGTCAGTTAGTTAGTTAGTTAGTTTATAGTTAGTCAGTTAGTTAGTTAGTTTATAGTTAGTCAGTTAGTTAGTTAGTTTATAGTTAGTCAGTTAGTTAGTTAGTTTATAGTTAGTCAGTTAGTTAGTTAGTTTATAGTTAGTCAGTTAGTTAGTTAGTTTATAGTTAGTCAGTTAGTTAGTTAGTTTATAGTTAGTCAGTTAGTTAGTTAGTTTATAGTTAGTCAGTTAGTTAGTTAGTTTATTGTTGGTTAGTCAGTTAGTTAGTTAGTTTATTGTTGGTTAGTCAGTTAGTTAGTTAGTTTATAGACAAGTTAATCAGTTAGTTAGTTAGTTTATAGTTATTTAGTTATATAGTTTATAGTTATTTAGTTTATTGTTGGTTAGTCAGTTAGTTAGTTAGTTTATAGACAAGTTAATCAGTTAGTTAGTTAGTTTATATGTTACCCCGCTAAATAAATGTAAGGTAGACCAAAGTGTAGGTTATAAAAATAGCAAGTATTTTATTATAGAAAAGCTTACAAAATGGTACTCTCATTTAATTGCATATATATAAATGGTTAAAAGTGTTGTGAGCAAATATAAAAGGGAAAAGACTGGTACAAAAAATAAAGTAAATCAAACATAAATCAAAGGGAAAAGGAACAGCGGTCCTTAAAGTGCCGCTTGTTCATAAGGTAGATCTACAATCAATGACAAAAGCACATTGGTCAGTTAATAATATGCACATGGCATGACATCATATAACATCAACACAATATCTACAAAATGTCACAGGTACATTACAATAGGCAAACCAATAAAAGGAATACCTTACCATATAGCTCTTAGGTTTATACTCCGATTTGGACCTGTCCCCCCTCCCTCTGCCTGCACTTTCTTCATTTGAATGTCTTGGATTCAAATGCAAACCACCTTCCATTATGACAGTTTTACTTATTTACCGGCCACCTAAACCAAACTCACTTTTTATTTCTGAACTGCACGATCTCCTCACAACACTCTGTACTACTTCCTCCAATATCCTGATATTAGGCGATCTGAACATTCATGTTGACTCCCCCTCCTCCCCCCCTGCATCCGAACTACTACAACTACTGGACTGCCTCCACCTCACACAGCACGTTGATGTCCCAACACACCACAAAGGTCACACATTGGACCTTGTCATCAGTGACTCTGCCCTGATCAGCAACCTACAGGTGTATGACATGGGTGTGTCGGACCACAGGGTCATCTCAATGGAGCTCCCATTCCCCTCCCCCCACAATAAGCCAAAACGCCAAATCCATTTCAGGAACATAAAAAACATTAACCCTGACGCCATAGCCCTGGACCTCCATCACTTCTCCTCTGCAACCCCCTCATCAGCCACTGAATCAGTTGACCTGTATAATAACACCCTGAGCCGTCTCCTGGATCTTCACGCCCCTGTCAAAACAAAAACAGTCTCTTTCTCACGCTCCTCCCCTTGGTTCACCAGTGAGCTGCGGAAATTGAAGGCAGCAGGCCGTATCCTTGAGCGCCGCTACATGGCGTCAGGGCTCACTGTCCACAAGCTGATTTACAGAGAGCACCGAAAGGCCTATTCAACGGCCCTCAGAGACACACGGTCAAAATTCTATTCTAACATCATTAATAACAGTTCCGGTAACTCCAAGCAACTTTTCTCCACCATAAATAACTTCCTTAAACCACAATCACCCACCCACACTGCCACCACAGAGGATCAGTGCAACAATTACCTGGATTCCTTCAGATCAAAGGTAAATACCATCCGCTCTGTTCTCTCTGCCTCCCCCACTCTACCTGTCCTGATTGCTGCCCCACAGCCAGTGATCTCCCAGCCTCTCCGCTGTTTTGTTGATATCACACAGCGAGAGGTTGAGGACACCATCCGCAAGATGAAATCCTCCACTTGCGCCCTTGACCCCTTCCCCACAGCCCTGGTAAAAACCAACATCAGTGCCATAAGCCCTCTCATCACCACAGCCATTAACCACTCCCTCCAAGCCGGCCACGTCCCACCTGCTTTAAAGACTGCCATCATTACACCCCTCCTGAAAAAACCCACCCTTGACCCGGAAGTCTTCACCAACTACAGACCCATCTCCAACCTGCCCTTCCTCTCCAAGGTGCTGGAAAAGGTTGTCGCCACTCAACTTCAACAACATCTTCAACACAATAATCTCTTCGAAACTTTTCAGTCAGGGTTCCGCTCAGCCCACAGCACAGAAACGGCGCTGGTCAGGGTCACTAATGACCTTTTGATGGCAGCTGATGCCGGCTCCCCCTCCCTCCTTATCCTCCTGGACCTCTCGGCGGCTTTTGATACAGTCGACCACAATATTCTCCTCAACCGTCTTCACTCCACCATAGGACTCTCCGACTCCGCACTACACTGGTTCACCTCCTACCTCACAGACAGAACCGAGCGTGTCTCCCTGGGAGGGGCAAGTTCCCGGACACAGCCTGTCACCTGTGGCGTCCCCCAAGGTTCTGTTCTCGGCCCCACCCTCTTCACACTTTACATACTCCCCCTTGGTCGTGTCATCAGCCGGCATGGGATTTCCTACCACTGCTACGCTGATGACACCCAACTTTACATCAGGACCAACCCAATCCACTCTGCCTCCTTGCCGTCACCATCTTCAACACCATCATCCACACTGACCACCTGCCTTGAGGAGATCAAGGCGTGGATGACTCAAAATTTCTTACAACTAAACAGTACAAAAACAGAGGCCATTCTAATCGGCACCCCACACCAGGTCAAATCATCCCCAATAACCAGCATCACTTTCTCCAGCCAGATCCTTTCACTCTCACCCGTAGTCACCAACCTCGGTGTTAAAATGGACCCCCACCTGACTTTCGATTCCCATATTAAAAACCTCTGTAAAACCTCATTTTTCCACCTCCGAAATATAGCCAGACTCCGCCCCACACTCACTCTGCCAGATGCCGAAAAACTCATCCACGCCTTTGTCTCCTCAAGGCTTGACTACTGCAACGCACTTCTCATCGGGATCCCTAGCAAGAGCATCCAAAAGCTCCAGTACATCCAGAACAGTGCTGCTAGGATCCTGATGAGAGTGCGGAAATACGAACACATCACACCCATCCTCCATTCACTACACTGGCTCCCCATCTCCGTCAGAATCGAATACAAGGTCTCCCTCCTCACTCATCAGTGCATCTACAGCAATGCCCCCTCCTACCTAAAGGAACTCATAAAACCCCCGAACTCCACCCGCTCCACCCGCTCACTCCGCTCCAGAAACTCAAACGTACTGGAGCCCCGCACGACGAATCTCCGCACCATGGGGGATCGGGCCTTCTGCTCAGCTGCTCCTCGACTGTGGAATGCCCTCCCGGACCATCTGAGAGCACCACAGTCGATTGACACTTTTAAAAAGGGCCTAAAAACCTTCCTTTTTAACAAGGCATTTGCTTAGACAGAGATGTAGTTGTTTTATCCTTTTAAACTTCTACTGTGCCTGATGACTTGATCTGAAGTTTATTCATTTCACTGTTTTACTTTTATTGTTGTTTTCTTTTTTCTTTTTATGTTTTTAATCCTGTAGCACTTTGAGATTTGTTTCAAATATAAAGTGCGTTACAAATAAAATTTATTATTATTATTATTATTATACTCAGTGGTGTCACAGGCAAAACCTCCCTCTCAACAGGTTATACACACACACACACACACACACACACACACACACACACACACACACACACACACACACACACACACACACACACACACACACACCACAGAACATGGTGTGCATGCTTAAGAACAGACTAAACACCTAGGAAAATATACCTCCAGGAAAGGCGTAATTTTCAGGATGGTGTTCATGATGGCTGCCGGGAGCTTAAAATGTCTAAATCTCAAATACTTCTCAACCTAGAAAGGTACTTTTGGTGTCTGAGTCTAACCCTAGGGTTTAGGGCACAGAGAATGTGACTGAATCAGTGAAATTACCATCAGTTCATTATTTATTGTTTAATCAGTCAGACTAGGCTTGCACCTCCTGGTACTCAAACACCTCAGTGTCACTGAAGACTAAGCTTCAAACCTCCCAAAACAAACTGATTCGGCTACTCCTCGGATTGGGGCCCATGACCCACCTCTCTCCCACCCATTTTGCCAGCCTAGGCTGGCTCAGGGTGGAAGACAGGGTTAAACAAAAAATGGGACTGGCCTTCAAAATTGTAAATGCAAATTTGCCCGATATGCCCCGCGTCCCGCATATCTGAGTAAATACCTCCAAAAGGTTAGCGACACCCACAGTCACAATACCAGAGGGAGCGTTAACAACAATTTGGTACCACCCACCCATAAAACAAACATGGGCAAATTCTCCTTCTACAGCACTGCCACCCAGGATTGGAATAGTCTAACTCCATCCCTCAAAAAATGCAGTTCGCTGGGCTCATTTAAAAGAGCCTTAAAAAAATCACCTTTCAGGAGGCCAAATGAGGAGGTAGTACCATTTCCCCGTTAGACAGTAGACCCTCCCCCCCTGTTCTTGTACATATTTTTTTTCCCCCTCTTTTTTATTTATTTTTTGTACATAGTGTTATTCTTTTTGCTGTTTATTTTGTAATGATATTTGAACTGTGGTGCCACTATATATGCCTATGAATTGAATACCAAGGCCCTCATTGGAAACAAGTCCGCAAGGACTTTTATGAACGGACCTGTATTTTAAATGTAACTGTGCTGTTTTAAATTTTTTGCCTAATAAAATATTCAATCAATCAATCAATCCAAGATGGTGTCCGTCCCAAGATGATGTCCCGTTGTACTAATTTGAAAAGATTTTAAGTATTCATATAATGAATAATGACTGTCACAAGTAATGTAAAAATGGTTAACATTTTTGGAAGCATGCATCTATTACTAATGCAATTACTTAAATAACCACAAAGTAGTAAAATAGGGTTACCAGACCATTATGCACGTGACTTATACAGTCACTATTTTATATATATATATATATATATATATATATATATATATATATATATATATATATATATATATATATATATGTTACAGGGTGAATGGAGAACCAGGTAGATTGAAGAAGGCGCGTTCGTTTTTACCACCCACCCAGCAATTCTGTAGAAGCAACACTAGAGGGAGCCACAAGCCAGGCTTGTGCACAAACATGTATATGGCTGCGACCACACACACACAGTCACACAGTCACAGTCACACACACACACACACACACACACACACACACACAAGCGCACACACACGCGCACACGCTCATGCTTTTTTGGTTTATTGAAAGCAGGACTGTTAAGATACTTTTATTGTGTTCTGGCTTTTGTTTTACTTTCTCCCTGACACACACACACACACACACACACACACACACACACACACACACACACACACACACACACACACACACACACACACACACACACACAGTGATCCATGAAAAGAACTATTCTGTCCCTATCGGTTTACAGCTCAAACGGCGCTGAGTCGACTAGTAGAGCATCGGCCGGTCAGCGCGGGCACTCGCGCCTGGAGGCGCGAGGGCGCGCTTCCTCGGCCTCAAGCTCCACAAGTCGGCGCGCCTCCGTCGTGGACAAGCGTGTGCGTGTGCACGCGTGTTCAGCGTTCCCCTAGCGTAGCTTCCTGGTTGCTATGTGGGGGGGAACAACAAAAGACAGGTCCGCGTCGGCACATCAAAGCCCCGCCTCTCCGCGTTCTCCTTCTCCTCCTCCTCGGAGGAGAAGGAGGACGGTTTATTTCGTGAGGAGGAGCTCCTCCTCGCGAAATAAACCGTCGAGAAGGAGGAGGACGGTTTATTTCGCGAGGAGGAGCTCCTCCTCGCGAGCCTCACGTAATAAACCCCCGCCTCGCAGCGTCCTCCTTCTCCTCCTCCTCCTCGCGAGCCTCGCTAAAATCCCCGCCTCGCCCCGAAGCCCTGTGCCTAAAAACGAGCGCTCTGTCTTCAATCTACCTGGTTCTCCATTCACCCTGTGACATATATATATATATATATATATATATATATGTCACAGTACGATTGGAGAACCAGTACGATTGAAGACAGACCGTTCGTTTTTAGGCATGGGGCTTCGGGGCGAGGCAGGGCTTTTCGAGACAGGGTTTATTAGCGAGGCTCGGGAGGAGGAGAAGGAGGACGCGGTGCTGCGAGGCGGGGGTTTATTACGCGAGGCTCGCGAGGAGGAGGTTCCTCCTCCTCCTCGCGAGCCCCTCGCGAGCCTCACGTAATAAACCGTCCTCCTTCTCCTCCTCCGAGGAGGAGAAGGAGAACACGGAGAGGCGGGGCTTTGATGTGCCGACGCGGACCTGTCTTTTGTTGTTCCCCCCCACATAGCAACCAGGAAGCTACGCTAGGGGAACGCTGAACGCGCGCGCACACGCACACGCACACGCACACGCACACGCACACGCACACGCACACGCTTGTCCACGACGGAGGCGCGCCGACTCAGTAGAGCTTGAGGCCGAGGAAGCGCGCCCTCGCGCCTCCAGGCGCGAGTGCCCGCGCTGACCGGCCGATGCTCTACTAGTCGACTCAGCGCCGTTTGAGTTGTAAACCGATAGGGACAGAATAGTTATTTTCATGGATCACTGTGTGTGTGTGTGTGTGTGTGTGTGTGTGTGTGTGTGTGTGTGTGTGTGTCAGGGAGAAAGTAAAACAAAAGCCAGAACACAATAAAAGTATCTTAACAGTCCTGCTTTCAATAAACCAAAAAAAGCATGAGCGTGTGCGCGTGTGTGTGCGCTTGTGTGTGTGTGTGCGTGTGTGTGTGACTGTGTGTGTGTGGTCGTGGCCATATATGTTTGTGCACAAGCCTGGCTTGTGGCTCCCTCTTGTGGCTCTTCAATCGTACTGGTTCTCCAATCATACTGTAGCATATATATATATATATATATATATATAGCCATCCTCAGTCTCCTCTGGAAGAAACATAATTATGGATTGTTACATTCCTCAAGTTGACACAGCTCATAGACATTATAACAGAGTTATTATAATGTAATGACCTTCAAGAGACGTTTGCAGCAACATTCATACAGGTTCCATCCATACCCTCTTATTCTCCCATCCAGATCAAGCTCTAAGACAGTGAAGTTTGGTAGCAGATTCAATTGAGGCAGACGTTCAGGCGTTACAAGCGACAAAGCTGAAGGTGTTACAGTGCAATGTTACAGGCCAGGGAAATCTGTGCACTTTCCACTGAAGAGGACAGACATTATTTGGCATCCAAGGTTCAATCACCTCTTTGGTCTGGTTAGGGGCAGTGAACGCATTGGCACAGAGTCTGGTTAGGGGCAGTGAATGCATTGGCACAGAGTCTGGTTAGGGGCAGTGAATGCATTGGCACAGAGTCTGGTTAGGGGCAGTGAATGCATTGGCACATAGTCTGGTTAGGGGCAGTGAATGCATTGGCACATAGTCTGGTTAGGGGCAGTGAATGTATTGGCACAGAGTCTGGTTAGGGGCAGTGAATGCATTGGCACAGAGTCTGGTTAGGGGCAGTGAATGCATTGGCACAGGGGGAAAGGGCTGCAACCTTAAAAGCCTCCCCCATAATACAGATGCTGGGGTTTAAATGGTTAAACAAACCAGTGAGCACAGAGTGAAGGTGACAAGTCTTTATTAACATTCCAAGCAGTCAAAACCAGCTCATAATATCTGATCTGTACAATTACATAGTTTCTCTGAAAGCTGACAAAAATAACGCTTTTCAACAATCACTTAATAAAACTAAATAAATAAGTTCCTCTGCACCGAGATGTCAGACCATGCAGACACTACACTGCAGCCAGTCTGACACCTCAGCGTTTTAATATTCAACTTTATATGTATCTGTTTATATCTCTGTTCTCTTTGTTTACTTATATCCGTCATAAACTATTATTTACTTTACAAAATATATATATAGACAATCTGAATGCTGTAGCGTTATGGAACACAGTGCACTGTCCCTTTTGATATGAAAAATATATGCTAGCTGACATGCTACCATGCTAGCTGTCAGGCTAGTCATGTCTACAGAGTTATTTTTAAACTATGATGATTTAATGAGACACACTGTAACTTTTAATCTAATAATTTGACTTTAAATGTGCTAACAGGCTAACTGGCTCGTAAGCTAAAATACCTTGACATTAGCAGGCTACAGCTAGCTGTAACTGTTTAGCTATAGCAGGCTGCAATAATAGCATCCTAGTTGTAGCAGTGCAGCTATAGCAGGCTACAATGCTAGCATTCTAGTTGTATCAGTGCAGCTATAGCAGGCTACAATGCTAGCATCCTAGTTGTAGCAGTGCAGCTATAGCAGGCTACAATGCTAGCATTCTAGCTTTAACTGTGTGGCTATCGCAGGCTACATTGCTAGCATTCCAGCTGTAACTGTGAGGCTAGCAGGCTACAATGCTTGCAGCGTAATTGTATGTCTAAAAGGCTACAATGCTAGCACTGTAGCTGTAACTGTGTAGCTAGTAGGCTGCAATGCTAGAAACATAGCAGTAACTTTGTAGCTTAGCAGAATACAATACTAACATCTTAGTTGTAATTGTATGTCTAGAAGGCTACAATGCTAGTATCCTAGCATAGCTGGCAGGCTACAATGCTGGCATCCTAGCTGTAGCTAGCAGGCTACAATGCTATCATCCTAGCTGTAGCTAACAGGCTATAATGCTAGCAAGCTAGCTGTAGCTAACAGACGAGCTGTCTGTAGAATCATATTTAAATGTAACGTGAAGCTAACAGGCTAAGCTTAATGTTAAGCTAACAGGCTAACTTTGTGTTTATTAAAATAACGCTTGGGTGCATCCTAAATCCACCTTGATGCTCTCCACGGTCATGGACCAGTGGCGGGGGGGTGTAACTACACGTCTGCTCTGTCCCTGATTGTGTGAAAAAGCCGTTCATGCTGCAACAGCAGGTGAAACCAGCTTGATTTCCTCTTAAAGAGATGGTCAGAAAATGACATTTACAATCTCTGCACTGTTGGTCTTCATCAAAACAACTTATAACGGTCAACTAACAACACATTTAAGCGCTTAAGTTACTTAAACTCCAGATGTAGAGCGTAGCTAATTTAACCACGGACTCGGCGGTGAACGTGACGCCGCCGTCTGGCCACACCCACCATTAATGCACCCCCCCCCCCCCCCCCCCGTCGTTTATAAATCCGATGACTCTGCGTTTATCCAACCCGATCTCCAGAGATTACCGTAACATTGCACGGAACGAGTGCACTTCATTCCGTGGATAGCCGCCTCGGAACTCCCGAATTGCGTGCATATGGTACGGCGCTGCCTTTGTGACAAAACCTTTTCGGAGGCGCGCAGTCACAGGCGAATTGTCCCCCCGTGAAGGACCACCGAGGGAGCTAAGGCGACCGAGTTGCCGTCCTGAACGGTGGGACATTCGCCTGTGCCTACTCAGCGCCGTTTGAGTTATGTACCGATAGGCACAGAATCGTAAATTTTATTGTGCGGACTGCTCTGCTTCCGGGTTTTTCCGTGTTGCGACTGGTTACGCCCACCGTGGGACTCGCCG
>NC_137623.1:447500-452500 GCF_963280865.1 Gymnoscopelus braueri
AATGATATAGTGACCTCAGTGTTCTATAGATTAATGATATAATGACCTCAGTGTTCTATAGATTAATGATATAATGACCTCAGTGTTCTATAGATTAATGATATAATGACCTCAGTGTTCTATAGATTAATGATATAATGACCTCAGTGTTCTATAGATTAATGATATAGTGACCTCAGTGTTCTACAGATTAATGATATAGTGACCTCAGTGTTCTATAGATTAATGTATTAATGATATAATGACCTCAGTGTTCTATAGATTAATGATATAATGACCTCAGTGTTCTATAGATTAATGATATAGTGACCTCAGTGTTCTATAGATTAATGTATTAATGATATAATGACCTCAGTGTTCTATAGATTAATGATATAATGACCTCAGTGTTCTATAGATTAATGATATAATGACCTCAGTGTTCTATAGATTAATGATATAATGACCTCAGTGTTCTATAGATTAATGTATTAATGATATAATGACCTCAGTGTTCTATAGATTAATGTATTAATGATATAATGACCTCAGTGTTCTATAGATTAATGATATAGTGACCTCAGTGTTCTATAGATTAATGATATAATGACCTCAGTGTTCTATAGATTAATGATATAATGACCTCAGTGTTCTATAGATTAATGATATAATGACCTCAGTGTTCTATAGATTAATGATATAGTGACCTCAGTGTTCTATAGATTAATGATATAGTGACCTCAGTGTTCTATAGATTAATGTATTAATGATATAATGACCTCAGTGTTCTATAGATTAATGATATAATGACCTCAGTGTTCTATAGATTAATGATATAGTGACCTCAGTGTTCTATAGATTAATGTATTAATGATATAATGACCTCAGTGTTCTATAGATTAATGATATAATGACCTCAGTGTTCTATAGATTAATGATATAATGACCTCAGTGTTCTATAGATTAATGATATAATGACCTCAGTGTTCTATAGATTAATGTATTAATGATATAATGACCTCAGTGTTCTATAGATTAATGTATTAATGATATAATGACCTCAGTGTTCTATAGATTAATGATATAGTGACCTCAGTGTTCTATAGATTAATGATATAATGACCTCAGTGTTCTATAGATTAATGATATAATGACCTCAGTGTTCTATAGATTAATGTATTAATGATATAGTGACCTCAGTGTTCTATAGATTAATGTATTAATGATATAATGACCTCAGTGTTCTATAGATTAATGATATAATGACCTCAGTGTTCTATAGATTAATGATATAATGACCTCAGTGTTCTATAGATTAATGATATAATGACCTCAGTGTTCTATAGATTAATGTATTAATGATATAGTGACCTCAGTGTTCTATAGATTAATGATATAATGACCTCAGTGTTCTATAGATTAATTATATAATGACCTCAGTGTTCTATAGATTAATGTATTAATGATATAGTGACCTCAGTGTTCTATAGATTAATGATATAATGACCTCAGTGTTCTATAGATTAATGATATAGTGACCTCAGTGTTCTATAGATTAATGTATTAATGATATAATGACCTCAGTGTTCTATAGATTAATGTATTAATGACATAATGACCTCAGTGTTCTATAGATTAATGTATTAATGATATAGTGACCTCAGTGTTCTATAGATTAATGTATTAATGATATAATGACCTCAGTGTTATATAGATTAATGATATAATGACCTCAGTGTTCTATAGATTAATGTATTAATGACATAATGACCTCAGTGTTCTATAGATTAATGATATAATGACCTCAGTGTTCTATAGATTAATGTATTAATGACATAATGACCTCAGTGTTCTATAGATTAATGTATTAATGATATAATGACCTCAGTGTTCTATAGATTAATGATATAATGACCTCAGTGTTCTATAGATTAATGATATAATGACCTCAGTGTTCTATAGATTAATGTATTAATGACATAATGACCTCAGTGTTTTATAGATTAATGTATTAATGATATAATGACCTCAGTGTTCTATAGATTAATGTATTAATGATATAATGACCTCAGTGTTCTATAGATTAATGTATTAATGACATAATGACCTCAGTGTTCTATAGATTAATGTATTAATGATATAATGACCTCAGTGTTATATAGATTAATGATATAATGACCTCAGTGTTCTATAGATTAATGTATTAATGACATAATGACCTCAGTGTTCTATAGATTAATGATATAATGACCTCAGTGTTCTATAGATTAATGTATTAATGACATAATGACCTCAGTGTTCTATAGATTAATGTATTAATGATATAATGACCTCAGTGTTCTATAGATTAATGATATAATGACCTCAGTGTTCTACAGATTAATGATATAATGACCTCAGTGTTCTATAGATTAATGATATAATGACCTCAGTGTTCTATAGATTAATGATATAATGATATAATGACCTCAGTGTTCTATAGATTAATGTATTAATGATATAATGACCTCAGTGTTCTATAGATTAATGATATAATGATATAATGACCTCAGTGTTCTATAGATTAATGTATTAATGATATAATGACCTCAGTGTTCTATAGATTAATGTATTAATGATATAATGATATAATGACCTCAGTGTTCTATAGATTAATGTATTAATGATATAATGATATAATGACCTCAGTGTTCTATAGATTAATGTATTAATGATATAATGATATAATGACCTCAGTGTTCTATAGATTAATGTATTAATGATATAATGACCTCAGTGTTCTATAGATTAATGATATAATGACCTCAGTGTTCTATAGATTAATGTATTAATGATATAATGACCTCAGTGTTATATAGATTAATGATATAATGACCTCAGTGTTCTATAGATTAATGATATAATGACCTCAGTGTTCCATAGATTAATGATATAATGACCTCAGGGTGGAAGAAGATCTCAGGACCCAGGAACCTCTCGTATCCCACATCGATGTTGAAGTGAGTCTGACTCACAGAGTTGGTTCCTCTGAACTGTTTGATCCATTTAGCAGGTTCTGTGTCGTACTTAGAGAACTCCTTCACTATGTCTGGACAGATGTAGCAGAACCTCTCCTACACACACACACACACACGCACACGCACACGCACGCACACGCACACGCACACGCACACGCACACGCACACACACACACACACACACAATTTACAATTAAGCATTTGTAAGCAGCTGGACCTGTTACTAAGGCATTATCAGCCAGGTGCTCCTTGTTTCTAATCAAGGGTGTGGTCTATAGACAGGGTTTATACACAGGGTTTATACACAGGGTCTATAGACAGGGTCTATAGACAGGGTTTATACACAGGGTTTATACACAGGGTTTATACACAGGGTTTATACACAGGGTCTATAGACAGGGTTTATACACAGGGTTTATACACAGGGTTTATACACAGGGTCTATAGACAGGGTTTATACACAGGGTTTATACACAGGGTTTATACACAGGGTCTATAGACAGGGTTTATACACAGGGTTTATACACAGGGTTTACAGACCTTTACTGTCTTGGCGGTCTCCAGTGATTGGTCGGTACATACCTTCATTGTCTTGGCGGTCTCCAGTGATTGGTCGGTACATACCTTCATTGTCTTGGCGGTCTCCAGTGATTGGTCGGTACATACCTTCATTGTCTTGGCGGTCTCCAGTGATTGGTCGGTACATACCTTCATTGTCTTGGCGGTCTCCAGTGATTGGTCGGTACATACCTTCATTGTCTTGGCGGTCTCCAGTGATTGGTCGGTACATACCTTCATTGTCTTGGCGGTCTCCAGTGATTGGTCGGTACATACCTTCACTGTCTTGGCGGTCTCCAGTGATTGGTCGGTACATACCTTCATTGTCTTGGCGGTCTCCAGTGATTGGTCGGTACATACCTTCATTGTCTTGGCGGTCTCCAGTGATTGGTCGGTACATACCTTCATTGTCTTGGCGGTCTCCTGTGATTGGTCGGTACATACCTTCACTGTCTTGGCGGTCTCCAGTGATTGGTCGGTACATACTTTCACTGTCTTGGCAGTCTCCAGTGATTGGTCGGTACATACCTTCACTGTCTTGGCGGTCTCCAGTGATTGGTCAGGGGGGATCCCGACCTCTCGGTCTCTCAGCAGCTGTTGGATGAAGAAGGTAATGTCCCTCCCAGCGATGGGAATGTGTTTAATGCAACTACCAATCACATAGCCTTCTGCCTGGAAACACACACACATCAGCCAATCAGATTGATCGATTGATTGATAGAATACTTTATTAACTAGTCGTCCCCCCAGGAAAGCATGGAGAAAAAGTCTTGATTCCGCGGAGAGCAATTCTTGATTCCGCGGCTTATCGTTAATATTCTGCGGGCATTAAAAAACAACCTGAAATGACCAGTTATCAAGCAAAAATAGATTAAGTTTTAATAATCAAGTAAATTCCATAATGAAATAGATACAATGAATTGTTATACCATTCTAAAACACTAAAATACCGTGGAACATAGTAATTGAGTCAATGTTACTGGTTATAAATAGAGGTGGTCCGATCAGGCCGATAGCAATCACCGATCCAATCATTTTTTATTTTTTATCATTTTTGTATTTATGCATGTAGAATGCATTTTTACCATTTATTTTGTAACAATACAAGACAATATGTCTCAAAACACTGGCTTACAGTTGAATTATTGGCGACTAAAGAAATATGAATTAAAGAAATTAAGACAAATACTGACTGCCTCTGAACATTGGCTTGCAGTTATTGCACATAGCCAAATGCAATAATAATAGTCTTGTCATTCAGGATGGGAAATAATAAAGTTGTCCTTTTGAGGAGAAGTAGAACTTAGAAGTCACACATGAAGTTGAACATGAGGGAGAGGGTCCCTCTACAGGGAATTACTTGATATCTAGGCTGCACGGACAGACACAAGAATCACAGCTGCCATTAATTAGTGCTGTTCAGTGTTGATTGCCTAATGGTCAAAT
>NC_137623.1:460000-470000 GCF_963280865.1 Gymnoscopelus braueri
CAGCAATAGAAAACAATCGTTCGTACAACTAGTTAACAACAAGTAGGCCAGGCAGAGAGGAAGGGTAGTGTTTCCTGAAGAGGTGGGTTTTCAGCCTGCGGCGAAAGATGGGCAGTGACTCTGCTGTCCTGACATCAGTGGGAAGTTCATTCCACCACTGTGGGGCCAGAACAGAAAAGAGTCGTGACCGTGTGGATCGGCCAGAAGGACCCTTGAGTGACGAGGCAATCAGTCGCCCCGAGGTGGCAGACCGAAGTGGTCGGGCAGGGGTGTAGGCATCGACCATAGCCCGGAGGTAAGAAGGAGCTGTTCCTTTCACTGCCCTATAGGCTAGCACCAGGGTTTTAAACTGGATGCGAGCCGCTACGGGGAGCCAGTGTAGAGAACGGAGAAGGATAGTTGTGTGGGAGAACTTGGGGCGGTTGAACACCAGACGAGCCGCAGCTTTCTGAACAAGCTCCAGAGGTCTGATGGCAGAAGGCGGAGCACCAGCAAGGAGGGAGTTGCAGTAGTCCAGGCGGGAGATGACAAGAGCCTGGATGAGCACCTGGGCTGCCTTCTCCGTGAGGAAGGGGCGAATCCTCCTGATGTTGTAGAGGAGGAATCTGCAGGACCTTGTCACTGATGCAATGTTTGAGAGAACGACAGTTGATCGTCCAGGGTCACACCCAGATTCTTTGCAGTCCGAGTTGAGGTCACCACAGCATTATCAATGGTGATGGCCATGTTTCGGTGCGGACAGCCCTTCCCCGGGAGGAACATCAGCTCGGTCTTGTCCAGGTTGAGCTACAGGTGGTGCGTCGACATCCACTCCGAGATGTCAGCCAGACAAGCAGCAATGCGTGCCCACTTGTGTGTCAGAGGAGGGGAAGGAAAGGATCAGCTGGGTGTCATCGGCATAGCAGTGGTAGGAAAAGCCATGGGAGTGGATGACAGCACCAAGAGATGTAGTGTAGAGAGAGAAAAGAAGAGGACCCAGAACCGAGCCTTGGGGAACCCCGGTAGTGAGTCTGTGTGGTTCTGACACAGACCCTCTCAGCATCACCTGGTAGGAGCGACCCGTCAGGTAGGATGCAAACAGGGAGAGTGCAGAGCCTGAGACACCCATCCCCTCAAGGGTGGAGAGGAGGATCTGATGGTTCACTGTGTCGAACGCTGCAGACAGGTCCAGGAGTATCAGGACGGAGGAGAGAGAGTTCGCTCTAGCAGCATGGAGCGACTCCGTCACTGCCAGGAGGGCAGTCTCGGTCGAGTGACCCACTTTGAACCCAGACTGGTGGGAGTCCAGGAAGTTGTTCTGGTGGAGGTACGAGGACAGTTGTTTGAACACAGCACGTTTGAGAGTTTTAGATAGGAAGGATAGAAGGGAAACCGGTCTGTAATTCTTGATCTCAGAGGGGTCAAGTGTCGCTTTCTTCAGGAGGGGGGTGACTCTGGCAGTCTTGAAAGCAGAGGGAAAGTAGAGAGGTGTTAATAAGGTGGGTTAAGAAGGGAAGAAGTTCAGGTGCAATAGACTGCAGCAGAGTGGATGGGACCGGGTCCAGGGAGCATGAGGTGGGGCGACTAGAGGTAACAAGGAGAAGGACCTCGTTAGGGGAGAGGGGAGAAAAGTGGGATAGAGAAGGGGAGGGAAAAGGAGTAGATTAAGATAGAGAGGGAGGGGTGGAAGGCAGACGGGTGTGGGTAGTGCACAGGGCACCAGCCGGGGGAGGAGGGAAGGAGGATCCAACTAACACCCTGACTGACTGACTGACTGACTGACTGACTGACTGACTGACTGACTGACTGACTATAAACTAACTACCACTAACAATAAACTAACTTACTAAATAACTAACCAACTATAAACTAACTAACTAACTGACTAACTATAAACTAACTAACTATAAACTAAATAACTAAATAACTAACTAACTATAAACTAACTAACTAACTGACTAACTATAAACTAACTAACTAACTAACTAACTATAAACTAACTAACTGACTAACTGACTAACTATAAACTAACTAACTAACTGACTAACTATAAACTAAAACTGACTGTAATCACTTTACAAACATCTGACTCCGTTCATCTGTCTGTATTCAATGGTCTTTGTCGCCCTCATGTGGACAAAATGAGTAAATATAAGTGGAAGTCTCTGTTTATAAAACATTAAAATAAGATGAACGCAGCATGAATAGATCTACAAGCTCACAATGAGACACATTGTGAGCTTGTAGATCTGTTTATAAAACATTAAAATAAGATGAACGCAGCATGAATAGATCTACAAGCTCACAATGAGACACATTGTGAGCTTGTAGATCTGTTTATAAAACATTAAAATAAGATGAACGCAGCATGACGTCAGTTTCTACATGTATAAGTATATAAATACATCTACAAGTTCACAATGAGCTTGTAGATCGGTTATTTTCGGCGCGAGACACCGTCGTAGAACAAAGTATTTAAGAATTAAAATGGTTGTATTTTGAAAAAAAAAACGGAAGCTCTCGCGTTGCGTTGTGTGTGAGGCTTGTCACGTCACGTGTTTTATTTTGAAGAGAAAACGGAAGTGTTTACGTGGCGTTCTGTGTGAAGCATGACACTCCATGTTTGGCAAATGTAGTCCTTTATAATGTAGTTCTTCTGGCTATCGATGATGGATGGGAAATGTAGTTCCGTAAATGTAGTCCTGATAGCTACCCAGTGTAGTGTAGTATGGGAAATGTAGTAGTCAATTGTAGTTCTTCTAGCCACCCATGGTGGATGGAACATGTAGTTCGTAGATGTAGTTCTTATGGCCACGTTACGTTCAACGTTTGACATGACAACGTGTTGCCGACGTCATGTGTGACGTGTGTCTGTTTATGTAGCTAGCGGCTAGCTAGCAGCTAGCAGCAGCTTTATGCAGCAACAAACTATCAAAACCAATGAGTGGAGGAGGAATTAACAATACAAATCATCATCTTATTATGATGATGCTCTTTATAAAATGATTAAATGGACTAAATATCCATAAATAGTTTTTGTTGAGTCACTGCGTCATAGTTATTAATACTATACCTAGAGGAGACGAGAGTAGAGTTTGTCCACTAGAGGGCGACACAGTCCGTAGAATAGAATGAGAGGCATCCTGACCTCTGCTTTTTATTCTATTCTATTGTTTCAGGAAGACAATGTGTCATGATGACGAAATATTGTTGCATAAAATGTGAACTATTAAATTGTAATAGTGTTGAATAAAATAAAAATAGTAATAATATTGAATTGCATTTTTATGGCGCTTTTATAAGTACTCAAACTTACTCAAAGCGCTTTACAATGGTTCATTCATTCATACAGGGGGGGGGACATTGGGAAAAATGTAAACTATTAAATTGTAATAGTGTTGAATAAAATGTAAACTATTAAATTGTAATAGTGTTGAATAAAATGTAAACTATTACATTGTAATAGTGTTGAATAAAATGTAAGCTATTACATTGTAATAGTGTTGAATAAAATGTAAACTATTAAATTGTAATAGTGTTGAATAAAATGTAATCTATTACATTATAATAGTGTTGAATAAAATGTAAACTATTACATTGTAATAGTGTTGAATAAAATGTAAACTATTAAATTGTAATAGTGTTGAATAAAATGTAAACTATTATAATGTAATAGTGTTGAATAAAATGTAAATACTATCTGCCAAACCATGTATGTTTCGATGGACTGTTTATTTTATACCGAAGTGTAAATAGTGTAGATTACATCAGTCATTGAACAAACATAATTAGACAAACCATACACAAAGAAATATTGGAAACAATTAAAAGTTATTTAAAAAACACTGATTTGTGTATCATTGGTGATTGTGCAGAATTAACAGTCAACCTGTGAATTTAAGCACAATGTCAGTCTGTGAATAATAGATGCATTCTATTTTATTTTATTTTAGGTCATGGGTGTGATTGTGTGTATTTAATGTTCTAAACACTGATTTAAAAAATGTGAAATTATTTTTCGTGATGTTTTTGGCAGAGCAGACCTCCCATTCTGTAGACCTTAAGACCAAATTAATAGATAAAACACAAACAAAACGTACAGCATGCCATCAGGGTTATGGTTAGGCCATCACAGGCCCTGACTGTGTTCTCTGGGTTCATTTTGGTCACATTTCAATAAATGTAAACATCTTTATTTTAAAAGTATATTGATAAATGGCCTGAATGCTTTACACACTTTAATAATACTTTAATCTAATAAAGAAAATCAGTAATAAATAAAGTATCCCAAATAATGAGAAGTAAGCACCTCGTGCCTTGCCTTCTACCATTTAATAATTTTACCATATGAATGTGTCAATCATATGTATTAATGTAATTGATTGATTGATTGAATACTTTATTTATAATTGATTGATTGATTGATGTACTTTTATTTAGTAAGACATGAGAATCACAGTACATGGAAGTACAAAATTCACAATACAAGGTCTACTAAACTGGAAGACTCAGTTAAGCACGCAGCTTGTTTAAGATGAGAACCCCATGCACACAAATCATGATGACATATAAGAGGCAGACAGATATACACACTACTATACAGAATGTCATACAATCAGCTTTCAGGTTACGGTATGAAGAGAGAAAAATATATATACAAAAGAGGAAAATGAAAGAGGGGGGGGTAGGGGGGGTAGGTTAAGACTTAGACACGGGCCATTTTTGAATTGCAGCCTCCTGAAGATCTTTAGGGCAGTTTTGAAAGTGAGTAGGGTTTTACACTCCTTTACTCCTTTTGGTAGGGCATTCCACATTTTTGATGAATAGCATGAGAACGAGTTCATTCCCTTAGTTGAGCCAAATCTGGGTTGAACATGATCAGTGGAGCTGCCTCTGGTGTTATGATCATGGACTTCATTAACATTTTGGAAGTATTTTGACAAATACAGGGGGATCCCAATGTTGTGGTGTATCTTGAAGACCAGGCCCATAGCAAGTTGCTGTACTCTGTCCTCAACCCTAAGCCATCCAATCCTAGCAAAATGAGCAGGGGTTAGATGGGTTTTATGATTGAGGCCAAGAAGTAGCCTTACAAGTTTGTTTTGGGATGTTTGGAGCCTTGTTTTTAAGGCCTTGGAGGTGTTGTGATACCATGAAGTGCATGCATAATCATAATGACCATAAAGACATGGTAACATTACATGGAAGTACATTTCACAATACAAGGTCCTCTAAACTGGATCACTCATAAAAGCACAAATAAGGCTTATTTAAAATGAGATCCCTGTGCACTCACATCATGATGACATTTAAGAACACAGACAGATATACACTACTATGCAGAACGTCATACAGTCAGCTTAAAGGTTACTGTATGAAACACAAGAAATATGAACATTAAACAGTTCAAGGAGGGGGGGCGGGGTTAGATTAAGACTTCACATTTTAACCCTTTATTCTCAGTCAAACTGACCTGGACCACTTTATCCATCAATACAAAATCTGTGTTGTTATTGTTAAGGTAAAAAAGAAAAAGGTACTTTTACTCAATAATAATATTCTACACTGACTGTGTGTGTGTGTGTGTGTGTGTGTGTGTGTGTGTGTGTGTGTGTGTGTGTGTGTGTGTGTGTGTGTGTGTGTGTGTGTGTGTGTGTGTGTGTGTGTGTGTGACCAGTATGTGAGAGAGCTTGCACGCTCATCTCTGTTCTTGGACCAAAAACGACGTAAGGTCCCCCTGGCATGTGGCTCGGATCCTAGCTTCCTATAGGCTTCAGGAGGATCCTAGCTTCCTATAGGCTTTAGGAAGAAACCTAGTGGAAAGCTAGACAGTCACTCTCCCGGCTTCGGTGTGTGGTCAGACTGGCCGGACTTAAACGATCTGTGCTGTTGGGCTGATGTTACCTTGAAGTGTAGGGTCTAACTCTGAGGCGATGGCTGTCTCAGAGGACTTTATATCTGACTCCAGTATCTCTGACAGAGCATCTATGACTGTGTGTGGAACATAACACCAACTCCCACTGACTAATGCCCGAGGTCGCCTCTTATGGGAACAACAGCATAGTGGCAGCACTGGACCGAGCTAAGACTGCAAGGGAAGACTGCATGTCTCCCTGCTGCGGACCATTCTGTCTCTCACTCTCTGTTCAAAAATGTTGCTTTAGACGAATGCATTGTTGCGAACGCAGCGGAAGGAGGCGCGCCGAAGGCGCGCCTCCGCGCAAGTGGAGCTTACTATGAAACCGTGCTCGGGTTGTGTGTCTGTGTGTCTGTCTGTGTGCAGTATTGTGTGCGTGCACTGCCTGTGTGCAGCCGCCAGAGTGCGCCAGAGTGCACTACAGTGTGGCTGAAATCCGCCTGCCCCTGGGTGACTAATTACACTCCTCTGAGAGAAATATAGCAGCTACAGTCAAAAATAACACATCTAAAAGCATCTAGACGAGAATGGGGCTAGCGGTATGGAGCCTTCTTGTGGCGGCCCTGTTCTCACTAATTTCACTGTACCACCCACTTCTCTACAATTGCTCATTCCTTTCGATTCTTCTTATTGTTATTTTCGAGCTGCGTTCGCTTCCCGCGTTCGCGCGTCTTACTTGTTATCTTTACTCTGAAAGCGAGGTTGCAGGTTTTACCATCTAAATGTAACCTCTCCATCTGGTTTCCAGGCAACCATGCTCCTCACTGTATACATCATGGTCATGAACAAATAGCTGAAACCATGTCCCACATCCTAAACGGGTGCCATGTATACAGGGGACTCTACATAAGTAGGCATGACACAATAGTGGATCTGATATCAAAAGATATCTCTTAAAATGTTCAGGTCCTCCATCATGCTGTATAAACATTCTACTGTGAAGAATATGTTTAGCCTTTGTAATGATGATTCTGTGTTCTCTAACATTTCAGCTAAGACCCCTGATGTCATTGTTGTTAATGAAAACCATAGGGAGGTGTTCATTCTCGAGGTCGGCTGTACTTTTGATTACAGCTTAGAGGAAGCCTTCCTAACCAAAGTGCTAAAATATCATCAGCTAGAGCAGACCATCTCTCAGCTAGGCTACAGATGTAAACTTTTGGTTTTTGTCTTTGGTAGTCTATAGGGCACAAGTTGGTTGTGAGCGGCCTTCAAATGTCCGGCCTCTCCAAAGGAGGGCTAAACAATTAGCAAGGTAGGCCTACTGCTCAATATCAGCTATTATGGGAAGCCACTCAATTTGGAGGAGGGGTTGTTTCTTATTACCCATGATTGTTGTCCGCTGTGTTCGACAAATATGCGCGCGCGCGTGTGTGTGTGTGTGTGTGTGTGTGTGTGTGTGTGTGTGTGTGTGTGTGTGTGTGTGTGTGTGTGTGTGTGTGTGTGTGTGTGTGTGTGTGTGTTTTCAATAGCCAGCCCAGTAGACATTGTAAAATGGAATAAGTTACCATAACATTATGTTTCCTCTGTCTGTCTGTCTGCACTAACTGTCTGTCTGTCTGTCTGCCTGTCTGTCTTGACGTTGTCATGACGACACATGTTGATTACATAGTGATAGTGGGACATAGAGGGGTGTAGTTACTGTGTGTGGCCACAAGGAGGCAGTGCACGACGTCTGGCGGTGGAGAGGATGTGGCTCGAGCTCTGGTTCTAAAAGTGAGGTCGGGTCCAGTCCACCGTCCAGGGACCCCCAGGGGTCCTTGAGGGGGTTTAAAATGGACCCTTACAGGTCTGTGACTCTGAGAGTGTAAACATGGAACCAAATGGACCCTTATGTATGCACATGCATACATACATACATTATTGTGTGTATGTGCATACACACAAGAATGCAAAGGCGCAAGTACACACACACACACACACACACACACACACACACACACACACACACACACACACACACACACACACACACACACACACACACACACACACACACACACACACAGACTGACTGACTGACTGACTGACTGACTGACTGTATCTTCTTAGAGAAACACTTAGTGTGTAATCATGTTGATTCAATACTGAAACACTATCTGTGTGTGTGTGTGTGTGTGTGTGTGTGTGTGTGTGTGTGTGTGTGTGTGTGTGTGTGTGTGTGTGTGTGTGTGTGTGTGTGTGTGTGTGTGTGTGTGTGTGTGTGTGTGTGTGTGTGTGTGTGTGTGTGTGTGTGTCTGTGCACACGTGCGTGGGGGGGGGCTAACAGTGTGTAATGTAGAAACAATTTAAACATCTCTATCTGCTCTTTACATTGTCTCAGACAGACAGACAGACAGACAGACAGACAGACAGACAGACAGACAGACAGACACAGACAGACAGACAGACAGACAGACAGACAGACAGACAGACAGACAGACAGACAGACAGACAGACAGACAGACAGACAGACAGACACAGACAGACAGACAGACAGACAGACAGACAGACAGACACAGACAGACAGACAGACAGACAGACAGACAGACAGACAGACAGACAGACAGACAGACAGACAGCCAGACAGACAGACGTCATTGGCTGATTGCATTATGGGGTGGTTGCTATAGTAACGGGTGATGGAGGGATCGTTTAGACTTTAGAGGAGTGAGCAGACATCACTCTTCAGTCTCTTCTACAAGAGTCTTGTTTTCCGTCTTGAGTCTTGAATCACCCATTCTGTCCTATCAAACCATTTAAAATTATTATTAATTAACACAGTAATTTAAAAAAAAGTTTGGTGAAAATATATTCTTAAAAGAAGTTATATATGAATTACATAAGATTTATACAATGTTTTGGTCTGATGTCCTCTTTTTTTTTACATCTAAACTTGCACTCTGCCAGAAAACACTCTTGTCTAAGACAAGGATTCACAACTTCAAACATTTTGTTTTATTTTGTTAAAAGCATAAAAGACCTAACCATGTGTATTGATAACATAGGTATAAGAATGTACTTTTGCCATCAAATCATTTTTTTTTGTGTTTTTCTTTGTAAACGTTTTTTCCCTTTAAAGTTGCGTCCAAGATCGTTGTCAACTCCGTCAGATTTCTACCAAAAACATGATTTAATCAGGAATAAACAGATTTTAGCTACAGTATATAATATCATTCTAAGGTCCCCTGTCTCACTTCTGGTTTAAAAAAGGCGTGAAAGCGGCGAAAGCTCTGGTAACCTTTTATTTTTTGATAAATGCACCAAATAATATTACTTTCTGATGTGTCCCAACCATTACATCAACGTCAACTCCGTCAGTCTAAATCCAAACTAAAATAAATAAATTGTCAACTCACTACGACTGTGCTGTGAATGAACAAAAAAACAGCATTTCATCAACTCCGTCAGACTCAGTCAGATGTCAACTCCGTTAGATATGCCATCTTATGGAGTTGACATCTAAAATAAAAACTGTGGGAGGTTGGCCCATTATATGGTTTAATAGTCATTATATGGTTTAATAGTCATTATGTGGTTTAATAGTCATTATATGGTTTAATAGTCATTATATGGTTTAATAGTCATTATGTGGTTTAATAGTCATTATATGGTTTAATAATCATTATGTGGTTTAATAGTCATTATGTGGTTTAATAGTCATTATATGGTTTAATAGTCATTATGTGGTTTAATAGTCGTTATGTGGTTTAATAGTCATTATATGGTTTAATAGTCATTATATGGTTTAATAGTCATTATGTGGTTTAATAGTCATTATGTGGTTTAATAGTCATTATATGGTTTAATAGTCATTATGTGGTTTAATAGTCATTATGTGGTTTAATAGTCATTATATGGTTTAATAGTCATTATGTGGTTTAATAGTCATTATGTGGTTTAATAGTCATTATATGGTTTAATAGTCATTATGTGGTTTAATAGTCATTATATGGTTTAATAGTCATTATGTGGTTTAATAGTCATTATGTGGTTTAATAGTCATTATATGGTTTAATAGTCATTATGTGGTTTAATAGTCATTATATGCTTTAATAGTCATTATGTGGTTTAATAGTCATTATATGGTTTAATAGTCATTATGTGGTTTAATAGTCATTATGT
>NC_137623.1:497500-522500 GCF_963280865.1 Gymnoscopelus braueri
GTGGTTCATTTTATAATATATATATAAATATATAAAGTGTTTCATTTTATAATATATATATAAATATAATTTACGTATGTTTTTTAATAATAAGTAACCAACCTCATCTTCATATGATTGGTCCTCACTATATATCATTATAAGATATAGCATAAAATAATATCATAATGAGCATTTGTGAGGACCAATTATATGAAGATAAGATTGCAAATGGATGAATTGCTCCTTTAAGTATTCACAAGTCTTCTTTTTTCAGCTCACCTCGCACCAAGACCGGCGTCAACCAATCAACTCTGTGGATTTCCAACACGCCAAAGGCAGACAACAGCATGGAGGTCTGATTGGCTGCCGGGCCTATGACATCACCCCATATGACATCACAATGTTGTCATTGTGACGTCATAGCAGACAGCTTTAGTCCCCGCCTCCCCTTCAACAGGAAGCTGTAATATGAAAATAGTTTGTAAATCTCTTTTCCAGCATGAAGTACACAGAGCGCCTCGTATCAATAACTGATCAATAACTGATCAATAACTGATCAATAACTGATCAATAACTGATCAATAACTGATCAATAACTGATCAATAACTGATCATATCTGCTTCTGATTGTGATTGTGATGAGGTCAGGTCAGGTCATAATAGAGTTGTTTTCACATGGATCTGTGAGAGAGCTGACGCTGGCACGTGCTGTCAAACATTCTGTCATGTGTCAATCAAAACTTCTGTCATGTGTCAATCAAAAATTCTGTCATGTGTCAATCAAAAATTCTGTCATGTTTTTGTTGAGTTTGTCTTGTAATTAAATGACAATAAAAGCACTGAGATAGTGATGTCACTAATGTGATAAACACCACCACACTACTGTAACCACACTACTGTAGTGTGTTTCTATAGGTAAACACCACCACACTACTGTAATGTGTTTCTATAGGTAAACACCACCACACTACTGTAGTGTGTTTCTATAGGTAAACACCACCACACTACTGTAGTGTGTTTCTATAGGTAAACACCACCACACTACTGTAGTGTGTTTCTATAGGTAAACACCACCACACTGTAGTATGTTTCTATAGGTAAACACCACCACACTACTGTAGTGTGTTTCTATAGGTAAACACCACCACACTACTGTAGTGTGTTTCTATAGGTAAACACCACCACACTACTGTAGTGTGTTTCTATAGGTAAACACCACCACACTACTGTAGTGTGTTTCTATAGGTAAACACCACCACACTACTGTAGTGTGTTTCTATAGGTAAACACCACCACACTACTGTAGTGTGTTTCTAGGTAAACACCACACTACTGTAGTGTGTTTCTATAGGTAAACACCACACTACTGTAGTGTGTTTCTAGGTAAACACCACACTACTGTAGTGTGTTTCTATAGGTAAACACCACACTACTGTAGTGTGTTTCTATAGGTAAACACCACCACACTACTGTAGTGTGTTTCTATGGGTAAACACCACCACACTACTGTAGTGTGTTTCTATGGGTAAACACCACCACACTACTGTAGTGTGTTTCTATAGGTAAACACCACCACACTACTGTAGTGTGTTTCTATAGGTAAACACCACCACACTACTGTAGTGTGTTTCTATAGGTAAACACCACCACACTACTGTAGTGTGTTTCTATAGGTAAACACCACCACACTGTAGTATGTTTCTATAGGTAAACACCACCACACTACTGTAGTGTGTTTCTATAGGTAAACACCACCACACTACTGTAGTGTGTTTCTATAGGTAAACACCACCACACTACTGTAGTGTGTTTCTATAGGTAAACACCACCACACTACTGTAGTGTGTTTCTATAGGTAAACACCACCACACTACTGTAGTGTGTTTCTAGGTAAACACCACACTACTGTAGTGTGTTTCTATAGGTAAACACCACACTACTGTAGTGTGTTTCTAGGTAAACACCACACTACTGTAGTGTGTTTCTATAGGTAAACACCACACTACTGTAGTGTGTTTCTATAGGTAAACACCACCACACTACTGTAGTGTGTTTCTATGGGTAAACACCACCACACTACTGTAGTGTGTTTCTATAGGTAAACACCACCACACTACTGTAGTGTGTTTCTATAGGTAAACACCACCACACTACTGTAGTGTGTTTCTATAGGTAAACACCACCACACTACTGTAGTGTGTTTCTATAGGTAAACACCACCACACTACTGTAGTGTGTTTCTATAGGTAAACACCACCACACTAGTGTGTTTCTATAGGTAAACACCACCACACTACTGTAGTGTGTTTCTATAGGTAAACACCACCACACTACTGTAGTGTGTTTCTATAGGTAAACACCACCACACTACTGTAGTGTGTTTCTATAGGTAAACACCACACTACTGTAGTGTGTTTCTATAGGTAAACACTACCACACTACTGTAGTGTGTTTCTATTGGTAAACACCACACTACTGTAGTGTGTTTCTATAGGTAAACACCACCACACTACTGTAGTGTGTTTCTATAGGTAAACACCACCACACTACTGTAGTGGCTCATAACTCCTGCTACAGAGGTAAATTGATGATGGGTAAAATATGGGAAAAATCATAGAACATTAATTTTCAGTTGATAATCCATTCCATAGTTATGGCCAGTTGAATCGGTTTACCCTGTTGTAATTTAAACACAGGATACATCTGAAGTAGCTGTAGAATACAACTCTCGTAGAAGTATTTATGATTCTGACGTTTTCAATCTATGAGAGTTGTAGCCATGGACACAGACTTTCATCTCCTAGCCCGTAGATCTCCAAACATGTACAAATGCAAAAAAATTAAAGTGCTTACCTCCATACCCCAAATGTTAACTCTTTCTACGGGGTAGTAGTGCAATGTAATAATCCATATCTTTCAATAAAGAAGTGTTTTAATAGGCTACCGTCTGTGGCCGATTCTGTCTGAAGTTCCCAATGGGTGGTATTCACGGGGCGCATCCGGTGAAACCCGGAATTACACTCAATGTAAACAGAAAGTAAACGAGGGTGAAAAAATGGCGTTCGGCCACATAAGGATAATTCCTTTTAACAGGACGTTCATGAAAGTCCTTGCGGGCTTGTTTCCAATGAGGGCCTGTGAGCAATTAGGGGTTAAGAGTCTTGCTCAGGGACAAATTTCATTTCATCGACATATGCTGGCGTGGCCTGGAATCGTACCTGGGGCAACCAGGGCCTCTGGCTCCCTAGGCGGGCTCACTAACCACTCAGCTATGGCCGCCCCACAGATGGGTTTAAAACACTTCTTTATTGAAAGATATGGATTATTACATTGCACTACTACCCCGTAGAAAGAGATAACATTTGGGGCATGGGGTTAAGCACTTTTTTTTCTTTAGCATTTTACATGTTTTGAGATCTACGGGCTAGGAGATGAAAGTCCCTGTGTCCATGGGAGATCAACCCTACAACTCTCGTAGATTGAAAACGTCAGAATCATAAATACGAGAGTTGTATTCTACAGATACATCTGGAGAATCTGGAGTGTTGTAACCAGGAAGTGCTGTTAGAACAACAGCGTTTGTACTTATTTTATTATTTTTTGAATTATTTTTGTCTCTTCCTTTTTGTGCATCTTTAATAAAAGTATATGAATAAGATGTTGATGTGTCACACGCACACACACACGCACACGCACACGCACACGCACACGCACACACACACAAACGTAAACATGCATGCTTGTACGCACGCACACATAAAAAAAAAAAGAAAACCGCAAAAAAAAGGGTATTTATTAAATATAGTATCTATTAAATATACAAACATATTTTGACACAGATGTTGTGACATGTTTTATGGTCATGATTCACCAGAAGCCTGGCTGGTTTGGTTCCAGGCTTAAAATAATGTATATATATATTTTCAGAAATCTCTATGGGAAATATTAATATGACAATATGACAATATGACCCTATAATCCTAGGATATATATATATATATATATATATATATATATATATATATATATATATATATATATATATATGCGCTCTACTAGCATTGTAAAATGATGGGTACAATTTCATCCATTAAAGCGCTAAAAGCTTACTTTTAAAAGTAGTACTAACAATGTGTAGTAGTAATTAAAAGCACTAACAATGTGTAGTAGTAATTAGTAATTAAAAGCACTAACAATGTGTAGTAGTAATTAAAAGCACTAACAATGTGTAGTAGTAATTAGTAATTAAAAGCTCTAACAATGTGTTCATGTTAACAACACTTTGTTCTTCTGTTTGTATTCCAAGGCCTTTGTCGCCCTCATGTGGACACAATGAATCACTACAAGTTGAAGTAAATAAATCCACTTTTCACTCAGTTCATAAAATAACAACGAGATGACGCAATATGACGACACAATGAAACGCGTTGTGAGCTTGTAGATCTCCTATTCTGGGCGAGGGACACGTTGTAGAACAGCACATAAAGTAAACATTAAAGGAGCTACACCATGAATTTAAAAAAAATATTTGATATTTAATATCATATGGTGTATGTCCCTCAAACCTTTTTCAAAAGGTTTGAGCCTAAATCATCACTCAGATATACTCATCCCAAGTCAATTGTCTCTGGCTTATACAGCACTTTCAGCTGCAATACCAAAACGTCCTCTTGGGCAGGGGGGGGCTACTGAGCAATTCTGTTAATACAAAATTCTGTTAATAAAAAAAGATATAAAAAAAAAAAAAAAAAAATGGAAAAATTCTGCATAAAAAGAAGCATCTAAGAAAAATACAAAATCGAAAAAAAAACACTTTGAACATTTTTGAACAATTCCACCAAGTGTTTGAGGTGCCTGTTTCACCCACTTCCGGGGGGCGGAGCCAAAATCCGAGCCCGAAGTATTTGTTCGTAGACCCCCACTTAGGGGGGGTAGAAAAAGTTTCGGAGCGATTCGGGCACTTTTCATTTAACATTGGGTTTGCCATCAAAAATGTTTATGACCTCATAAACATTGCCATTCTGAGATCGCCTGTTCAGACACGCCCATTCTGGAAATCCATGAAATGAGAAGGAATGACTGAATTAAAAAAAAAAACATTTTTTGGGGTACAAGAGACACTGGGGACCCCAAAAAATACAAAAAAACAAGATTTTCATGGTGTAGACTCTTTAACATGATTTTATTTTGATAAAAGAGCGGAAGTGTTCGTGTTGCGTCTGGTGCGAGATTTGACACGTGACGTGGTTTTATTTTGACGTGAAAAAGGAAGTGATCACGTGGCCTACGATGTAAAGCATGATTCATGATGTATGGGAAATGTAGTCTTTAAATGTAGTCCTTATGGACACATCCGGTTTTATTTTGAAGGTAAAACGGAAGCTCTTGCGTGGTGTTCAAAGTGAAACATGACACTTTATTACTTTATCTTGAAGAAAAAACGGAAGTGATCACGTGGTTTTTAACGTTTGACTTTATGCAGCGATTGGTTTTATTTTCTGTTTAACGTGTTAAATGATGCTCTGTTCACCTAAAATAGCAGATCTACAAGCTCACAACGCGTCTCATTGTGAGCGTGTAGATTTTAACATCTTACATAGTAGAAACTAGCTCCATATTGCGTCATCTCGTTGTTATTTATGAACTGAGTGAAAAGTTACATTATTGACGACTTCCACTTGTAGTGATTCATTTTGTCCACACGAGGGCGACAAAGGCCGTGGAATACAAACAGATGAACAAATTGTTGTTAACATGATGAACACATTGTTACATTTATCACTGTATTAGTTTAAAGGTAGGGTAAGTGATTTGCGTTGGTTAAAATAATTGTTAAATAGCTCTATATTGTGATAGTACTCATTGCTATAGAGTGTGATGGAGTTAAACATATATGTTTTGTGGACCAGATTGATATGATCTAGAACTATCGATCTAACCAGTCAAATTAATATAGTGATGTCTTTTTGGGCCTGTACTTTAAACATGCTTTCTGTAACTCTACTATACTTTCCCTACCAAGGCCATGTAGCTGGCTCCATAGCTATTTGGGGCCGGCTCCATATGTTTCCAATCAGTAAAAACATGTCTTGGTCAACGCTTTGTGATCTAATGTCCTAATGACCTGTATCTCTGTACATGACCTATATCTCTGTATGACCTGACATCGTCACTAATTTACTCTGTCAGCTGTCACCCTGTCACAGATAAACCTGCCACATGTCCTATGATATCGAAGGGATAACTTGTTTATGGAACCATAAGTTGTACACAAGGATACTATAAGATGAACAACAACTTATTATGATGACACCCTGATGCCTGACAGCTCATCAGATATGATCTGACGTCTGAGGGTCTTAACCAATCGTTAGGATCCACCTCATATCTGATGTCCGGACTCCAACTTGTGTATAAATACTATTGCCTGTCTTTGTAATGACAGAGAGATATTTTTGCTGTACGGTGCCTCGTGGATGGATTATTTCTCTTAATACAATGTCAACCTTTTAATTTGAGAACCGGCCTGTGTCTGTCTTTGATTTCGTCTCATCCTTTTTACACTGGGTTTTCAGCGGTTTAACTACAAATAGTTTTAATTAACATAGAGCAGGATTTACGACCCTTTATCAACTCTATTAGAGTGTTTGTTCAGTATTAGGAGTCTCCTTGTCTCTCCACCTCTTTATTAAACAGAAAATGCATTTTCGTTTCAGTTTCAGTTTCATTTCCAATTTTATCCAACCAGGACAGAGAACTCAATCAGGATACAGATTAAACAAGGGAAATTGGAAGTGATGACACTAAGAAATGAGCAGGCAAAATTGGAACTGGAACACTATACAAATTAAGCTTAAAAATGGGTACTTTCTCCTGATTGGCTGAGATTTTGACACCTACCGAAAAATGTATTTTCTGTTTATTAAAGAGCTGGAGAGACAGGGAGACATCTGTTACTGAACAAACACTCTATAGCAATGATTACTATCAGAATATAGTATTTTAACCTTTTAACAAAATACTTTTTGTTTTAACCAAAAAATATCACTTACCCTACCTTTAAAGTTATAGTTACATTTATCACTGTCTGTATTAGTTTAATGTTTTAGTTACATTTATCACTGCATTATTTTAATGTGTTTAATGGATCTAACTGACTGACTGACTGACTGATATAGCCTTAGTCTAAGGCCCTTAGATCAAGACTATCGTAGTATTTCTGAGTTTCATTTTCGTATCTACGAGAGTCTTAGCTCCACCCACCCAGTTTGATATGAAATGTCACCATTAAAGCTGGTATTTCTCTGAACATGAACAAATGTTAAATATAAGGTGTTTACCCGCTTGCCCCAAATGTTAACTATGTGTCTGGAGTGTTTGTGTAATGTATTAATCCATATTATTCAATAAAGAAGTGTTTTAATCCCGTGTGTGGCCGATTCTGTCGGAAGTTTCCTAATTGCTGTAGTGACGGGGCGCATCCGGTGAAAGCCAGAATTACAGTCAATGTAGACAGGAAGTAAACGAGGGGGAAATAGCGTTCGGCCACAGACGGGATTAAAATACTTTTTTTTAAATTAATATGGACTAATACATTACACAAGAACTCCGGACCCCTAGGTAACACTTGGGGTAAGCGGGTAAACACCTTATATTCAACATTTGTTCATGTTTGGAGAAATATGGGCTTTACTGGTAAAAGTCCAGGAAAAGTGGGGGTCACTAAGACTCGTAGAGTTAAAAATGTCAAAATCGATCAAATACACCAACGATAGTCTTCATCTATTAAGGCTAGACTGACTAATAACTAACTAACTAACTAACTAACTAACTAACTAACTAACTAATAACTAATAACTAATAACTAACTAACTAACACCTAAAATATTCATGAATATTCATTAAATTCAAACTTCATTGAATGAAAGCTTTAGATTCAGTGTAGTTCTCACTCCAGTCCAGTAGGTGGCGGTAAGCCTCTAGAAGCAGAACTCTAAACACAGCGGCGGCAGCGTGTTCACTTCATTCAAGATGGCGGCGCCCGTTGAAGTGGTTCTGAGCTGCGATGCTGCAGGTCTGTTAGATCTATCAGATCTATATTATATCTGTTAGATCTGTTATATTGTATTATATTATGTATATTAATCTATCTATTTATTACACATTTAATGGAGGTGGTTCTGAGCTGTTAGATCTGTTATATTATATTATATTAGCTGTAGTATACAACCCTCGTAGACGTATTTATGATTCTGACGTTTTCAATCTACGAGAGTTGTAGGGTTCACTTCCCATGGAGACCTGGACTTTCTGCACTATGCCCCGTAGACACTCCAAACATTGTACAAAATGAAAATAAAGGTGCTTACCGCTGAGCCCCAAATGTTAACTGGGTCTACGGGGTAGTAGTGTAATGTAATAATCCATATCTTTCAATAAAGAAGTGTTTTAATGCCGTCTGTGTCCGATTCTGTCGGAAGTTCCCAATGGGCGGTAGTGACGGGTAGTGACGGGGCGCATCCGGTGGAACCCGGAATTACACTAAATGTAAACAGGAAGTAAACGAGGGTGAAAAAATGGCGTTCGGCCACAGACGGCATTAAAACACTTCTACATTGAAAGATATGGATTATTACATTAAACTACTACCCCGTAGAGCCAGTTAACATTTGGGGCTTGGCGGTAAGCGCCTTTATTTTCATTTTGTACAATGTTTGGAGTGTCTACGGGGCATAGTGCAGAAAGTCCAGGTCACTATGGGAAGTGAACCCTACAACTCTCGTAGATTGAAAACGTCAGAATCATAAATACGTCTACGAGGGTTGTATACTACAGTGTATATCAACCCTGGCAAACGTCCCAATTTTTGCTGCAGGTCTGTTAGATCTGTTATATTATATTATATGTGTTGTGATGCTGCAGGTCTGTTAGATCTGTTATATTATATGTGTTGTGATGCTGCAGGTCTGTTAGATCTGTTATATTATATTATATGTGTTGTGATGCTGCAGGTCTGTTAGATCTGTTATATTATATTATATGTGTTGTGATGCTGCAGGTCTGTTAGATCTGTTATATTATATTATATGTGTTGTGATGCTGCAGGTCTGTTAGATCTGTTATATTATATTATATGTGTTGTGATGCTGCAGGTCTGTTAGATCTGTTATATTATATTATATGTGTTGTGATGCTGCAGGTCTGTTAGATCTGTTATATTATATTATATGTGTTGTGATGCTGCAGGTCTGTTAGATCTGTTATATTATATTATATGTGTTGTGATGCTGCAGGTCTGTTAGATCTGTTATATTATATGTGTTGTGATGCTGCAGGTCTGTTAGATCTGTTATATTATATGTGTTGTGATGCTGCAGGTCTGTTAGATCTGTTATATTATATGTGTTGTGATGCTGCAGGTCTGTTAGATCTGTTATATTATATGTGTTGTGATGCTGCAGGTCTGTTAGATCTGTTATGTTATATTATATGTGTTGTGATGCTGCAGGTCTGTTAGATCTGTTATATTATATTATATTATATGTGTTGTGATGCTGCAGGTCTGTTAGATCTGTTATATTATATTATATGTGTTGTGATGCTGCAGGTCTGTTAGATCTGATATGAAACACATGAACACATGGGTTTCGTAGATTTATTTGTTTCTTGATTATAAATGTTATTTATTTAGCATGTTGTCTAGACTGATGCTATGTGTTTACCTGGTGTCCTAGGAGACAGATGCTAGGTTCATTGTTTACCTGGTGTCCTAGGAGACAGATGCTAGGTTCATTGTTTACCTGGTGTCCTAGGAGACAGATGCTAGGTTCATTGTTTACCTGGTATCCTAGGAGACAGATGCTAGGTTCATTGTTTACCTGGTATCCTAGGAGACGGATGCTAGGTTCATTGTTTACCTGGTGTCCTAGGAGATGGATGCTAGGTTAATTGTTTACCTGGTATCCTAGGAGATGGATGCTAGGTTCATTGTTTACCTGGTGTCCTAGGAGACAGATGCTAGGTTAATTGTTTACCTGGTATCCTAGGAGACGGATGCTAGGTTCATTGTTTACCTGGTGTCCTAGGAGATGGATGCTAGGTTAATTTTTTACCTGGTATCCTAGGAGATGGATGCTAGGTTCATTGTTTACCTGGTGTCCTAGGAGATGGATGCTAGGTTAATTGTTTACCTGGTATCCTAGGAGACAGATGCTAGGTTCATTGTTTACCTGGTGTCCTAGGAGACAGATGCTAGGTTAATTGTTTACCTGGTATCCTAGGAGATGGATGCTAGGTTCATTGTTTACCTGGTATCCTAGGAGACAGATGCTAGGTTCATTGTTTACCTGGTATCCTAGGAGACAGATGCTAGGTTCATTGTTTACCTGGTATCCTAGGAGACAAATGCTAGGTTCATTGTTTACCTGGTATCCTAGGAGACAGATGTTAGGTTCATTGTTTACCTGGTGTCCTAGGAGATGGATGCTAGGTTCATTGTTTACCTGGTGTCCTAGGAGACGGATGCTAGGTTCATTGTTTACCTGGTGTCCTAGGAGATGGATGCTAGGTAAATTTTTTACCTGGTATCCTAGGAGATGGATGCTAGGTTCATTGTTTACCTGGTGTCCTAGGAGATGGATGCTAGGTTAATTGTTTACCTGGTATCCTAGGAGACAGATGCTAGGTTCATTGTTTACCTGGTGTCCTAGGAGACAGATGCTAGGTTAATTGTTTACCTGGTATCCTAGGAGATGGATGCTAGGTTCATTGTTTACCTGGTATCCTAGGAGACAGATGCTAGGTTCATTGTTTACCTGGTATCCTAGGAGACAGATGCTAGGTTCATTGTTTACCTGGTATCCTAGGAGACAAATGCTAGGTTCATTGTTTACCTGGTATCCTAGGAGACAGATGTTAGGTTCATTGTTTACCTGGTGTCCTAGGAGACAGATGCTAGGTTCATTGTTTACCTGGTGTCCTAGGAGACGGATGCTAGGTTCATTGTTTACCTGGTGTCCTAGGAGACGGATGCTAGGTTCATTGTTTACCTGGTGTCCTAGGAGATGGATGCTAGGTTCATTGTTTACCTGGTGTCCTAGGAGACGGATGCTAGGTTCATTGTTTACCTGGTGTCCTAGGAGATGGATGCTAGGTTAATTGTTTACCTGGTATCCTAGGAGATGGATGCTAGGTTCATTGTTTACCTGGTATCCTAGGAGATGGATGCTAGGTTCATTGTTTACCTGGTGTCCTAGGAGACAGATGCTAGGTTCATTGTTTACCTGGTGTCCTAGGAGACAGATGCTAGGTTAATTGTTTACCTGGTATCCTAGGAGATGGATGCTAGGTTAATTGTTTACCTGGTATCCTAGGAGACAGATGCTAGGTTCATTGTTTACCTGGTATCCTAGGAGACAGATGCTAGGTTCATTGTTTACCTGGTGTCCTAGGAGACAGATGCTAGGTTAATTGTTTACCTGGTATCCTAGGAGATGGATGCTAGGTTAATTGTTTACCTGGTATCCTAGGAGATGGATGCTAGGTTCATTGTTTACACCAGGGCCCCGTTTCACGAAAGCTGAATTAAATTATTCTGGTTTAAAAGGCAAATCCAGGTTTGACAAGCCTTTATTCAGTTCCACGAACGCCAAGCCTGGCTGAGAAGGAGCGGCTTTGTCGAGCCAGGATCGTTAAACCAGGCTGAATGTGCGTTCACGTATTCCTATAAAAGACCATGAAAGTCCATAGCAGAATCCTTGAACTTGACCAATCATGGAGCCCAAAACCAGAGTTTTGGGTTCTTCTCTGTGGCTGAACAGCAGCACTGCACCAGCTCATGGAATCATACAAGGAAGTAAAATGTATAATAAGCAAGAAAGAAAACACGGCGGCAATAAATATAGATCCAGTGAGAAAGCGTGGCAAAGTATTGCCGACAAATTAAATGCACAAGTCGTCCAAAAATATGCAATTAATTTATATACAAGTCCATAAATATATAATTCAGTTAGGCTTCAATATGAGGAGTTTAAGTGAATATTGGAACGCTTTAATAAAAAATTGTTATACTTATATTTAATATTTCAGGTCCATTATTAAACTGTAACGTGGTGGACCTACAGAGTGGAACCAGCATCATGTCGTATATATTTATATATTTGTATATATATTTATATATATTTATATATATATTTATATATATATTTATATATACATTTATATATATTTATGTTTCATATTTCAGGTCCATTATTAAACTGTAACGTAGTGGACCTACAGAGTGGAACCAGCATCATGTCGTATCGAGGAGGAAACACGACGTCCAGAACTCTGACTGTTCTGAACGGTCAGTTCATCCTGGGAGCCCAGCTGCACAAGAACTTCATCAACGTCTGGGAGATCCAGAGAAAGGTACCGTTACGTTATCATAGTTACTATATTTACTATTACTATCTCTACTATATAACACCTCTGTTACGTTATCATAGTTACTATCATTACTATTACTTTCTCTACTACTATAACACCTCTGTTACGTTATCATAGTTACTATCATTACTATTACTATCTCTACTACTATAACACCTCTGTTACGTTATCATAGTTACTATCATTACTATTACTATCTCTACTACTATAACACATCTGTTCAACCAACCATAACAACACATCTGTTCAACCAACCATAACAACACATCTGTTCAACCAACAATAACAACACATCTGTTCAACCAACCATAACAACACATCTGTTCAACCAACCATAACAACACATCTGTTCAACCAACAATAACAACACATCTGTTCAACCAACAATAACAACACATCTGTTCAACCAACAATAACAACACATCTGTTCAACCAACAATAACAACACATCTGTTCAACCAACCATAACAACACATCTGTTCAACCAACAATAACAACACCTCTGTTCAACCGTTACGTTATCATTGTTACTATCATTACTATTACTATCTCTACTACTATAACAACATCTGTTCAACCAACCATAACAACACATCTGTTCAACCAACAATAACAACACATCTGTTCAACCAACCATAACAACACATCTGTTCAACCAACCATAACAACACATCTATTCAACCAACCATAACAACACATCTGTTCAACCAACCATAACAACACATCTGTTCAACCAACAATAACAAAAACACAGCTGTTCAACCAACAATAACAACACATATGTTCAACCAACAATAACAACACATATGTTCAACCAACAATAACAACACATATGTTCAACCAACAATAACAACACATCTGTTCAACCAACCATAACAACACATCTGTTCAACCAACATTAACAACACATCTGTTCATCCAACAATAACAACACATCTGTTCAACCAACCATAACAACACATCTGTTCAACCAACCATAACAACACATCTGTTCAACCAACCATAACAACACATCTGTTCAACCAACCATAACACATCTGTTCAACCAACCATAACACATCTGTTCAACCAACAATAACAACACATCTGTTCAACCAACCATAACAACACATCTGTTCAACCAACAATAACAACACATCTGTTCAACCAACCATAACAACACATCTGTTCAACCAACAATAACACATCTGTTCAACCAACAATAACAACACATCTGTTCAACCAACATTAACAACACATCTGTTCTTGCCTCCCTACACTGGCTCCCTGTTCCTTACAGGATTCAGTTTAAGACTGTAATGTTAGTTTTTAAGTCTTTAAATGGGTTGGCACCATTGTACATATCGGAGCTTCTACCTCCCAATAATGCTACAAGGGTCTTGAGGTCGATTGACCAGTCACTCCTTAAGGTCCCACCAACAAAGCTGAAAACCCCACCGCCTTCGAATGCTATCAATGCATTGAATGGGACATTATCACGTTTTATCAGACCATTGAATGGGCGAGTAGGCGACATACTGACCTACCCGCGATTTATCAGACCATTCATTGGGCATAATCAGGAGATGTCCCCACAGCATGATTTACCATTCTGTGCCTATCGGTACGTAACTCCAACGGCGCTGAGTAGGCTCAAGCAAACGTCACAACGTTCGGGACGGCAACTCGCTCGCTTTAGCTCGCTCGGTGGTGTCTCACGTAGTTCCCTTGAGACTGCGCGCCTCCGTCATGGTCCGAAACCGAAACTAACTTTATATCTACAAGTCCAGTCTATCTGGGGTTTGACCCAAAAGAGATAGTAATCATTCAGGTTTTTTGTGATCCTTAGGGTCATCCAAATAACATATTAAAAGTTCTCAATGATATACTTAGTGGATCAAGGTAAATTCCGGGGTTGAAATTTGTGGCCTTCATGTCTTCAGCGTCACACAAATTAGAGCATATCTCTGCTTCTGAACATGCTAATTTCATATAATTTATGTCTTTCTAAGTTTTCTAGGGTGTTCTTTGACATACAGTCATCAGATACGTCCACCCCAAACCATTTCCTAACCCTATGCCACGGAAACACCTTCAGTTTTAACGTCATTTAACTTTAAATGTCTCTCTCTCCCACCAAAACCTGCCCACAGGGCAGCTCAATGCATTTCAATGATAATGCTGCAAAACACTTTTATGCCCAGAGCGCAATAAAAAGTTAACGTGCGTGCGTGCGTGTGTATGAGTGTGTATGTGTGTATATGTATATGTGTGTATGAGTGTGTAAGCGAAACTCTATAAGCTTCTTATCACACACTTTGCTTTGCATCGTGACAAATGCCCTTCATTTAGGAAACATACTAGTTTAATCTCAACCACTTAAACCCTCTAATTACAGAGTCTATAATTAGTCTAATGCACCGTACCACTGTACTTGGTACGCTCTTTTTTCACTTTAATCCTACAGCCCATCTAGCCGATCGACAAGCTCACAACACTTCGGTGTGTGTGTGTGTGTGTGTGTGTGTGTGTGTGTGTGTGTGTGTGTGTGTGCGTGTGCGTGCATATTATTAGCCTCGATCTCCAGGCTTTTATTGTTTAGTTTTGCTAAAAAATAAAAGCCTGGCCCAGCGTGTCGGTGTACTCGGTATGAGGAAGTGTTTCATTTCCCAACCAACCAGAGTGCAGTGGGCGTCGCTCGTAATGTTGTGTTAACGGGGCCGGGGTTGACGGACAGATCGGTGAACCAATGGGATCAGGCGCAATCTCTCGCCGGCTCTATACAGCCGTCCCTCTATCCACGAAATCAGGAGCGTTGGGGCAGTCTAATATATTATAGGATCAGGTCCAACAGAAGATTGTGTGTCCAGACATCTTAACGTGTTTATATTATTAATATTATGTCTTATATTTATATTATAGATTGTGTGTCCAGACATCGTGGCGGGTTTATTAATCATGTTATTTATGTTATTGTTATTATATGATATTATAGGATCAGGTCCAACAGAAGATCGTGTGTCCAGGCATCGTAACGTGTCTCACTGCGTCTCCTGATGGTCTCTGGCTCCTTGCTGGAATCGCTGAGTCCATCTACCTCTGGGAGGTAAATATTAGACCATTTATTATACTATATATATATATATATATATATATATATATATATATATATTGATTGGTGTAGCACTACCTGGGGAAAAATCTACCAGCCGCCACTACTATATGTTATTGTGTTTAAATACCTATTATTATTATTATTATTATTATTATTATTATTTAGGTTTCATCAGACAGTTTAAATAACTGTATTATTTTCATCAGGCAGTTTGTTGGCCATACTCAGCACACTATCAGGACCTGACCTGTGTGTTAATGTGTTGTGTATCTGTGTAGTATAAATAACAGTGTGTTTATGTGCTTTATGTTCAGGTCTCATCAGGCAGTTTGTTGGCCATCCTAAGCAGACATTATCAGGACCTGACCTGTATAAAGTTCACAGATGACAGCAGCCATTTTGTTTCTGGAGGAAAAGACAACGTAGCGCTGATCTGGAGTCTGTACAGGTAAATACAATAATATGTTTAATATTAACAGTGTTGTGTATATTGTAATATTAGTGTTTGTTCTGTGTGTTACAGTGTTGTATATTGTAACAGCGACATTACAAAGTCTAAACCAGTTGTGCTATAAACACGCCCCCTTCTGTGGCCAACGCGGAAGTGCCTCTGCCTACAACGCGAACAGCCTTTTTGCATGTAGTTGGGGCTTTTTTTCGCCGATTTTTTTTGATTTTTTTTTGATTTTTTTATTAGGCAAAAAATGTAAAACAGCACACATGTATAGTTAAGTATAGTTTTGGACCATGACGGAGGCGCGCCGACTCAGCAGACCTTGAGGCAGAGGAGTCACGCCCGAGCGCCTCCAGGCGCGAGTGCCCGCGACGACCGGCCGATGGTCTGCTAGTCGACTAAGCGCCGTCCGAGTTATGTACCGATAGGGACAGAATAGTAAATAATGTTTTGGTGAGAGCGTTTGCCCCAACTGTCACTCAAAGTGGCTACTGGCCAATCACAGCGTGTCCTTGCACAAGCGTATTGGCCAATCATGCACAACTGGTTTAGACTATGGAGTCACGCATTGTAACATGGGTGTTTGTTGTCTCCGCCAGGCCGAAAGGCATGGCGAGAGTATGTTTTACCCCCTGTCCGTCCGTCCTTCTGTCTGTGACCAGCTAATCTCCGCCACCGTTGGCCCGGTCGCTCTGAAACTGCACACACACACACTCCCTGGATGCCACAGCAGAATATCTGCCCCACATTTTTCAGATCAGCCTGTCATAGCGCCACCATGAGGCCGACTTTTGCAAAACCCATTTTGGGATATTACTCCTACAGATTTTGTCCAAAAAACACGCAAATGGGTACACAGTTTCTCTATAGTCATGTGATCAACACGGATCTGTCCCATTTTACATATTCCATCCTCTTTGGCTAAGGTTGGCTTCCAAAGTTTGCACGATTGGTCCGTTTTGAACAAAATGCCTCAAATCATGAACGCCGCATGCGATTTCCGTGAAATTTCACACACACATTCCCACTAGGCCGAGGAAGAAATGCCACCCTTTTCACATTGGCCTGTTATAGCGCCACCAGCAGGTCTAATTTAGCAAAACACATTTATGGAACAAAATGCCTCAATTTTTTTTTTTTTTATTAGTCGACTGCCAGTCGACTATTGGCAATTAGTCGCCAATTAGAGTCGACTAAACAAATCCTTAGTCGGGGACAGGCCTACAGTGTTGTGTACATTGTAACATGGGTGTGTGTTATGTGTGTAACAGTGTTGTGTACATTGTAACATGGGTGTGTGTTATGTGTGTAACAGTGTTGTGTACATTGTAACATGGGTGTGTGTTATGTGTGTAACAGTGGTGTGTACATTGTAACATGGGTGTGTGTTATGTGTGTAACAGTGGTGTGTACATTGTAACATGGGTGTGTGTTATGTGTGTAACAGTGTGGTACAGTGTGATGGGAGTCATTCATTGGAGCCTCGTCATATCCTGTCTCGTCACTCTCTGCCAATCACTGACCTGCACTGTGGCATGATGGGAACTCAGGCCAGAGTGGCCACTTCCTCATTGGACCAGACCGTTAAGGTAAATGAAAACTACACCTAAACTACACCCAAACTACACCTAAACTACACCTAAACTACACCCAAACTACACCTAAACTACACCCAAACTACACCTAAACTACACCCAAACTACACCCAAACTACACCCAAACTACACCTAAACTACACCCAAACTACACCCAAACTACACCTAAACTACACCTAAACTACACCCAAACTACACCCAAACTACACCAAACTACACACAAACTACACTAAACTACACCCAAACTACACACAAACTACACTAAACTAAACTACACTAAACTACACCCAAACTACACTAAACTACACCCAAACTACACTAAACTACACTAAACTACACCCAAACTACACTCAACTACACTCAACTACACTCAACTACACTCAACCTACACCTAAACTACACTAAACTACACCCAAACTAAACCTAAACTACACCCAAACTACACTCAACTACACTCAACTACACTCAACTACACTCAACTACACCTAAACTACACCTAAACTACACCTAAACTACACTAAACTACACCCAAACTACACCCAAACTACACATAAACTTAACCTAAACTTCACCCAAACTACACTAAACTACACCTAAACTACACCCAAACTACACTAAACTACACCCAAACTACACCTACACTAAAACTACACCTATAGGACTCTTCCTCATTGGACCAGACCGTTAAGGTAAATGTTCTGAACACATTCCCTGTCATTGAAGCAGATCCACGTGGATTAAAAAAGAAACATGTTTTTAGTGATTACACTAGAGGGCGCTCTTTGCCAATCTCTGAATGATCCCTTGCCTGTGAGAGAATACTAGAGGCAGAAATGACCTCATCCAAAGAAGTCACTCCGTTCCCTCCAATGTTATATTTATAAACACATCTTATTACTCAGTGTGTGTAGTTGTGGGAGTTGTCCTCAGGTCAGATGGTGTGTGTGTGTGTGTGTGTGTGTGTGTGGTGGGAGTTGTCCTCAGGTCAGATGTTTTGTATTTCTAATTAATGTGTGTGTGTGTGTGTGTGTGTGTGTGTGTGTGTGTAGTTGTGGGAGTTGTCCTCAGGTCAGATGTTGTGTATTTCTAATTAATGGGTGTGTGTGTGTGTGTGTGTAGTTGTGGGAGTTGTCCTCAGGTCAGATGTTGCTCTCCGTTCTCTTTGACGTTGGCATCATGTCTGTGACCCTTGACCCCTGTGAGTACTTCCTGTTCTGTGGAGGAAGTGACGGAAACATCTTCCAGGTGGCGCTCTGCAGCCAGGTACCATTATTATTATTAGACCTACTATACATATACGTACACCATTATTATTATACCTACTATACATATACGTACACCATTATTATTATTATTATTATTATTATTATTATATTCACTCTGCAGCCAGGTACCATTATTATTATTATTATTATTATTATTATTATATTCACATGGGCCGTTTAGAGCGCCACCAGGAGGCCGATTGGTGCAAAACACATTTTTTGACAGTACTCCTAACGATTTTGTCCAAAAATCCCACTAATCATGAATGCAGCGTCTGATTGCAGTGAAACTTTGCACGCACATTCACACTACATTGAGGAACAAATGCCATCCTTTAACATTGCCCTATTATACCATACCTACTATACTATTATACCATACCTACTATACTATTATACACCAGGAGGCCAAACTTAGCACATTTCTTTTTTATATTACTCCTACAAATGTCCAAACGTCACGCAAATCGGTACACATTATCTCTATAGTCAAGTGATCAAGACGGTTCTGTCCGATTCTTCATATTCCATCCTGATTGGCGAATACCAAACATTGCTGGCCCACAATAACCTACCTGACCTGGCGGAGACCTGTGCTTGTTGTGTTTATTTTTAGTCTATTTATAATACTATTTATAATAGTTTCTTGTGTTTATTTTTATTTAGAGTTTAAGTCGCGAAAAAACCTTCCAGTCCGACAACGATGGAAACCAGGTGTTCAAAGGACACAGGTAAGAACCCTACTGACTACAACCTGACATATAACCCTACTGACTACAACCTGACATATAACCCTACTGACTACAACCTGACATATAACCCTACTGACTACAACCTGACATATAACCCTACTGACTACAACCTGACATATAACCCTACTGACTACAACCTGACATATAACCCTACTGACCAGATGTTCTGAAGCCAGGGTGCTTTATATTAGATCTGTTGTAGATGTTCTGAAACCAAAGTGCTATATATTAGATCTGTTGTAGATTGAATACTTTATTAGAAGTTTACCCATACAAAGCACATAAAGTACAGTTTAATACAAGGTCAGCTAATAGGATTTAAACCCAAGAAAGCCTTTGGCTTGTTTCCATTGGGGTCCTTTGTACTCAATTCATAGAGACATTAAATGACAGACATGGTGGTTCTGAAGCAGGAGGTAGTTCTGTAAACTCTCTGTATTTCATATAAATACATATAGTTTTATCTACTGGTCTGTAAACTATCTGTATTTCACATAAATACATATAGTTTTATCTACTGGTCTGTAAACTCTCTGTATTTCACATAAATACATATAGTTTTATCTACTGGTCTGTAAACTCTCTGTATTTCATATAAATACATATAGTTTTATCTACTGGTCTGTAAACTATCTGTATTTCATATAAATACATATAGTTTTATCTACTGGTCTGTAAACTCTCTGTATTTCATATAAATACATATAGTTTTATCTACTGGTCTGTAAACTCTCTGTATTTCATATAAATACATATAGTTTTATCTACTGGTCTGTGAACTCTCTGTATTTCACATAAATACATATAGTTTTATCTACTGGTCTGTAAACTATCTGTATTTCACATAAATACATATAGTTTTATCTACTGGTCTGTAAACTCTCTGTATTTCATATAAATACATATAGTTTTATCTACTGGTCTGTAAACTCTCTGTATTTCACATAAATACATATAGTTTTATCTACTGGTCTGTAAACTCTCTGTATTTCATATAAATACATATAGTTTTATCTACTGGTCTGTAAACTCTCTGTATTTCATATAAATACATATAGTTTTATCTACTGGTCTGTGAACTCTCTGTATTTCATATAAATACATATAGTTTTATCTACTGGTCTGTGAACTCTCTGTATTTCATATAAAGACATATAGTTTTATCTACTGGTCTGTGAACTCTCTGTATTTCATATAAATACATATAGTTTTATCTACTGGTCTGTAAACTCTCTGTATTTCATATAAAGACATATAGTTTTATCTACTGGTCTGTGAACTCTCTGTATTTCATATAAATACATATAGTTTTATCTACTGGTCTGTAAACTCTGTATTTCACATAAATACATAGTTTTATCTACTGGTCTGTAAACTCTCTGTATTTCATATAAATACATATAGTTTTATCTACTGGTCTGTAAACTCTCTGTATTTCATATAAATACATATAGTTTTATCTACTGGTCTGTAAACTCTCTGTATTTCATATAAATACATATAGTTTTATCTACTGGTCTGAACTCTCTGTATTTCACATAAATACATATAGTTTTATCTACTGGTCTGTAAACTCTCTGTATTTCACATAAATACATATAGTTTTATCTACTGGTCTGTAAACTCTCTGTATTTCATATAAATACATATAGTTTTATCTACTGGTCTGTAAACTCTCTGTATTTCATATAAAGACATATAGTTTTATCTACTGGTCTGTGAACTCTCTGTATTTCATATAAATACATATAGTTTTATCTACTGGTCTGTAAACTATCTGTATTTCATATAAATACATATAGTTTTATCTACTGGTCTGTAAACTCTCTGTATTTCATATAAATACATATAGTTTTATCTACTGGTCTGTAAACTCTCTGTATTTCATATAAATACATATAGTTTTATCTACTGGTCTGTAAACTCTCTGTATTTCATATAAATACATATAGTTTTATCTACTGGTCTGTAAACTCTCTGTATTTCATATAAATACATATAGTTTTATCTACTGGTCTGAACTCTCTGTATTTCACATAAATACATATAGTTTTATCTACTGGTCTGTAAACTCTCTGTATTTCACATAAATACATATAGTTTTATCTACTGGTCTGTAAACTCTCTGTATTTCATATAAATACATATAGTTTTATCTACTGGTCTGTAAACTCTCTGTATTTCATATAAAGACATATAGTTTTATCTACTGGTCTGTGAACTCTCTGTATTTCATATAAATACATATAGTTTTATCTACTGGTCTGTAAACTATCTGTATTTCATATAAATACATATAGTTTTATCTACTGGTCTGTAAACTCTCTGTATTTCACATAAATACATATAGTTTTATCTACTGGTCTGTAAACTATCTGTATTTCACATAAATACATATAGTTTTATCTACTGGTCTGTAAACTCTCTGTATTTCATATAAATACATATAGTTTTATCTACTGGTCTGTAAACTCTCTGTATTTCACATAAATACATATAGTTTTATCTACTGGTCTGTAAACTCTCTGTATTTCATATAAATACATATAGTTTTATCTACTGGTCTGTAAACTCTCTGTATTTCATATAAATACATATAGTTTTATCTACTGGTCTGTGAACTCTCTGTATTTCATATAAATACATATAGTTTTATCTACTGGTCTGTGAACTCTCTGTATTTCATATAAAGACATATAGTTTTATCTACTGGTCTGTGAACTCTCTGTATTTCATATAAATACATATAGTTTTATCTACTGGTCTGTAAACTCTCTGTATTTCATATAAAGACATATAGTTTTATCTACTGGTCTGTGAACTCTCTGTATTTCATATAAATACATATAGTTTTATCTACTGGTCTGTAAACTCTCTGTATTTCATATAAAGACATATAGTTTTATCTACTGGTCTGTGAACTCTCTGTATTTCATATAAATACATATAGTTTTATCTACTGGTCTGTAAACTCTGTATTTCACATAAATACATAGTTTTATCTACTGGTCTGTAAACTCTCTGTATTTCATATACATATAGTTTTATCTACTGGTCTGTAAACTCTCTGTATTTCATATAAATACATATAGTTTTATCTACTGGTCTGTAAACTCTCTGTATTTCATATAAATACATATAGTTTTATCTACTGGTCTGAACTCTCTGTATTTCACATAAATACATATAGTTTTATCTACTGGTCTGTAAACTCTCTGTATTTCACATAAATACATATAGTTTTATCTACTGGTCTGTAAACTCTCTGTATTTCATATAAATACATATAGTTTTATCTACTGGTCTGTAAACTCTCTGTATTTCATATAAATACATATAGTTTTATCTAATGGTCTGTAAACTCTCTGTATTTCACATAAATACATAGTTTTATCTACTGGTCTGTAAACTCTCTGTATTTCATATAAATACATATAGTTTTATCTACTGGTCTGTGAACTCTCTGTATTTCATATAAATACATATAGTTTTATCTACTGGTCTGTAAACTATCTGTATTTCATATAAATACATATAGTTTTATCTACTGGTCTGTAAACTCTCTGTATTTCACATAAATACATATCGTTTTATCTACTGGTCTGTAAACTCTCTGTATTTTAGGTGAGAAATGGTCCATGTTTTACCCATATGTATTCATTTCACTTTTACAATAGCTATACGGATGCTATAGTAAATATACTGTGTGTGTGTGTGTGTGTGTGTGTGTGTGTGTAGGAACCTGGTCACATGTCTCTCGGTGTCTATGGACGGCACCCTGCTGTTGTCTGGGTCACATGATGAGACTCTGAGGCTGTGGGACGTCCTTAGCAAACAGACCATCCGCTGCTCCACCCACAAAGGTAAGCTCCTCCCCTAGACACTGTACCGCCCAAAAAGGTAAGCTCCTCCCCCTAAACACTGTACCACCCACAAAGGTAAACTCCTCCCCCTAAACACTGTACCACCCACAAAGGTAAGCTCCTCCCCCTAAACAGTGTACCGCCCTAAAAGGTAAGCTCCTCCCCCTAAATGGACATTTTATGATATTGTCCAGTGACCAACACAGTCATTATAAATGTATAATATTAATAATATTTTATTATTATTATTCATATTCCAGGTCCAGTGACCAACACAGTCATTATAAATGTATTATTCATATTCCAGGTCCAGTGACCAACAGTCATTATAAATGTATAATATTAATAATATATTATTATTATTCATATTCCAGGTCCAGTGACCAACAGTCATTATAAATGTATAATATTAATAATATATTATTATTATTCATATTCCAGGTCCAGTGACCAACAGTCATTATAAATGTATAATATTAATAATATATTATTATTATTCATATTCCAGGTCCAGTGACCAACAGTCATTATAAATGTATAATATTAATAATATATTATTATTATTCATATTCCAGGTCCAGTGACCAACAGTCATTATAAATGTATAATATTAATAATATATTATTATTATTATTCATATTCCAGGTCCAGTGACCAACACAGTGATCATAAATGTATAATATTAATAATATATTATTATTATTCATATTCCAGGTCCAGTGACCAACACAGTCATTATAAATGTATAATATTAATCATATTATATTATTATTATTCATATTCCAGGTCCAGTGACCAACACAGTCATTATAAATGTATAATATTAATAATATATTATTATTATTATTCATATTCCAGGTCCAGTGACCAACACAGTCATTATAAATGTATTATTCATATTCCAGGTCCAGTGACCAACACAGTCATTATAAATGTATAATATTAATAATATTATATTATTATTATTCATATTCCAGGTCCAGTGACCAACACAGTCATTATAAATGTATAATATTAATAATATTATATTATTATTATTCATATTCCAGGTCCAGTGACCAACGCAGTCATCATGGCGTGTCCAGCCAACATGATGACATCATCAGACAGCCGTCCAGTGGTTTCTCTTCCTCGGTTCAGTCGTCACCTGATCTCCTCCCAGCAGCAAGGGGAGGGGCTGGGGGGGGAGGCCGGGGTGCTGAGCCTCCGCCTGGGACTCAATACACAGGTTATTATAATACCTTTAAAACACCTTTAAAACACCTTTAAAATACCTTTAAAACACCTTTAAAATACCTTTAAAATACCTTTAAAACACCTTTAAAATACCTTTAAAACACCTTTAAAACACCTTTAAAATACCTTTAAAACACCTTTAAAATACCTTTAAAACACCTTTAAAATACCTTTAAAATACCTTTAAAACACCTTTAAAATACCTTTAAAATACCTTTAAAACACCTTTAAAATACCTTTAAAACACCTTTAAAACACCTTTAAAATACCTTTAAAACACCTTTAAAATACCTTTAAAACACCTTTAAAACACCTTTAAAATACCTTTAA
>NC_137623.1:525000-607500 GCF_963280865.1 Gymnoscopelus braueri
CCTGTGTGAATTGTGCATATTATGAATAGGATGGGGTAGGTGTACGTTACTGTATTTTTAACATCAGTCATAATGGTGGTACATGGAGTGGAGAGAACCTGATCTTGGCTATTCTATTTTCTGAACATGCAGTATTCTGTGTGAATTACAGTATGTGTTGTAACACAAGTTGTAGCCTATTGTGTTAACCCCTAAAAATATATATATATATTTTATGACTGTAAATACAATATCTGTATTGAGTTTGACCCAATTAAATGAGTTTAAATACGTTATTTTATTTTATTAGTTTGACAAAAACTGGACTAAAACCTTTTGAGTTTTCGTCGACTAAAACTAGACAAACTATCAAGGATAGAAATGACTAAAATGTGACTAAAACGAATAAGCATTTCGTCCAAAAGACTAAGATTAAGACTAAATCTAAAATGCCAAAAACCACTGGCATGGCCAGCAGCCTTTGAGCAACAGGTGTAAGATGGAGATGGACTGGATTTAATACACAGTTTGCAAGCTCAAATGATTTAGATGTGTGGTGCGTGCATGTACTTGCGTGCACGCACACACGCACGGTGGGGGGTCTGGAGCTTCAGTAACCAGGGCCCCCCAGGGCTGTTAATCCAGCCCTACACAGTACATAGAATACACAGTACATAGAATACGTGCACCTGATTGCCCAGCTGTGTAAGCTCTGTTGGGCCTCTTCCTTACTTCCTTCACAGGTTGTTACCAATGATACTAATGAAGGCTCTGTTCCATTTAATGTAGCACATGGTTCACAAACCTTTTTAATGTCAATGACCCCCATAACTCTGAGAGTGTACAAATGGAACCAAATGGACCCTTACAGTTCATGAAAACTCAAAATAATGGGCTTTGTCTACCTCCTTTTTTGGCCTCCTGAAAGGGACGTTGTGAGATCAGGCTGGATCTGCAGCAGGAAGGCAAGCCAGCTTTCCTTGTAGTTTTAAACCAGTCCAGTGTTGTTGTAACATCACAAGGTGTGTGTGTGTGTGTGTGTGTGTGTGTGTGTGTGTGTGTGTGTGTGTGTGTGTGTGTGCGCGCGCGCATGTCCACATTTCTGATGAAAAGCCATTCTGTGTATCAGTGTTGTGCTCATCATGTATGTGAAGGATATTCAGTATGATTGTGACATTTTGGGACAAAATGTTTCAAATGTTTTAAGTATAAAACTGACAGAATGTTTTTACAAAGCTGTGTTGAGTGTGGACCGTTTTACTGTTGTACTGGAAGACAGGTGTAATGACCTGAACGGTCCACAAGAGGGCAGCCTGACACTAGTATGAACCAACAGGAAAAGAAAAATAATAAATAAATATTGGAGGAAAAAAAATAAACGGCCCGGCTGCCAGCCCCCCCCCCACCCTCCCATAAAACCTGCCTATTATTGCTGTGGTGAATAAAGTAGAGATCGGACTGGATCAGAAACTGTCCATGCCGGATGTAAGTCTGTGTAGTTACCTGAGAAGTCTCGTTGTGTTGATGATTTCAACATTGTGCTAGAGTGCTAGACAGCAAGTGGAGAACAATTAAATACATTAAGAATAGCATTTTAGAGTTGGTTTTCATTGAGCGTTATCTTCCAAGTGGAAGAACGCGAATGTCCTAAAATGTGGTTTTAGCTCATTCTGAATTAGAATCATCTTTATATTATGGTATAACAGAAGCATCGTTTGTGTTTTAATTTAGTTATTTAGCTCTTTGATCACAGAAGATCTCTTTACCTTATTTATTAGTAGTTGAAAACGTCAGATGATTACACAGTATTTTATGAATAACATGTACACCCCGTTCTGAATTCCCATATCCCCCATAGCACCCTTATTATAAACATTTGAGTGTGTAAATTAAATAAACACATTCACATTCAATAATGTTTTGATCGATCTTCATTTACGCAGTCCTATTCATGCAGTTTGTTATTCATTGGAGCATCAATGGGAGACTGCCTGTCAAACAGTTCAATTCCTAGATGTTCTGTGGAATGAAACTTTCTGTTCCGTTTGCCTAGAAGAACTCCTGTGTTTCACTACCATACATACCTTCCTCTCTTTCTGTTCAGTTTGCCTAGAAGAACTCCTGTGTTTCACTACCATACATACCTTCCTCTCTTTCTTTTCCGTTTGCCTAGAAGAACTCCTGTGTTTCACTACCATACATACCTTCCTCTCTTTCTTTTCCGTTTGCCTAGGACTCCTGTGTGTCACTACCATACATACCTTCCTCTCTTTCTTTTCCGTTTGCCTAGGACTCCTATGTGTTGCAGTACTTAAAGAACCTGACAACATACCTCCACACTGGCCCTCCGGTGTACTTTGTTGTGGAGGAAGGGATGGACGGTCAGAACAGTGTGTGTGGAGGAGTGGCTGCAACAACAACTCCAGCAGGTCTACCACTCCTCACTCATCAGCAACTAGTAACAAACAAGTAACTATGAACCGTTTCAGTTACAACAGACAATTTGCACAAGACAAAAGTTAACTTTTGTACTATGTAAGATCAGTCTATAATAAATGAGATTTTTCAGATTGCGAAACATTTGAGATCGACTAGTTTCACTAGATTTGCGTGACACTGTTGCGTGACAAAATTGTTAGTAGGGCTTGATTGGTTGATCAGACTAGTCGATTTAGCTGATAAAATGTATTTGTTATATCATTTTATATATACAAATAGAATAGAACTGATGCTAATAAAAAATATATACTTTGTTGTACAATGAATAGTGGAAATAGCTGATCTACCAGACCTCACAACGTGATGCGACACATCACATTACATTACATTACAGTCATTTAGCAGACGCTTTTATCCAAAGCGACTTACAATAAGTGTATTCAACATAGGTAGGGAACGAAAACTACTAATCACCAGAAGTCTTTAGTGCATTTTCTGCAAAAACAAGCAACCAAGAGTATACCTAGCGCTAAGGTAAAAGTGCAATATATCAGCTACCTATTTCCTTAAACAGATGAGACAAAATAGCTAAATCAAATGAGCATGAGCTAAAACAAATAAGTGTATCGACTAAACAAGATCCAATAAACAATACAACAATAGAAAACAAGCGTTCGTACAACTAGTTAACAACAAGTAGGTCAGACAGAGAGGAAGGGTATAGTGTTTCCTGAAGAGGTGGGTTTTCAGCCTGCGGCGAAATATGGGCAGTGACTCTGCTATCCTAACATCAGTGGGAAGTTCATTCCACCACTGTGGGGCCAGAACAGAAAAGAGTCGTGACCGTGTGGATCGGCCAGAAGGACCCTTGAGTGACGAGGCAATCAGTCGCCCCGAGGTGGCAGACCGAAGTGGTCGGGCAGGGGTGTAGGCATCGACCATAGCCCGGAGGTAAGAAGGAGCTGTTCCTTTCACTGCCCTATAGGCTAGCACCAGGGTTTTGAACTGGATGTGAGCCGCTACGGGGAGCCAGTGTAGAGAACGGAGAAGGATAGTTGTGTGGGAGAACTTGGGGCGGTTGAACACCAGACGAGCCGCAGCTTTCTGAACAAGCTCCAGAGGTCTGATGGCAGATGCCGGAGCACCAGCAAGGAGGGAGTTGCAGTAGTCCAGGCGGGAGATGACAAGAGCCTGGATGAGCACCTGGGCTGCTCACATGTTGTGAGGTCTGGTATTTTCACATAAAATAATAATTAAAAAGGTTTTAAAATAAATGTGAAAGAAAATTTAAAGTTTTTGAACATTATAAAGAATGTCTGCTTTTGTGCTCCCTCTAGTGGCCATGCTGCCTATAGCTCAGCGGTGCACCTGTATCCACATGACAGGTGTAGGAGCCGCCTACTTCATGACCTATGACCTACCACACCATCCTGCAGAACTCATCAGACTTCATACAGGCCCTGAAGATGGCCCGTGTTCTGGCTGACAACATAACGCAGGCTGTGGGCCACAAGTGTTTCCCTTACAGGTAAACCTGTTTTAATCAGATCAAACAAAATGCTTAAACCAAGAAATCTGCTTCCAATCTTCATTTTATCAGACACACCCCCTTCCTATACAAACCCATTGTAACTTCAAACTCTATTGTAATCATGTTAGATTCATTGAAAACACACGTCCTTGGTTCAGGTGACTGATATTGTGGCAGACACCTGTATGAATGAATGAACCATTGTAAAGCGCTTTGAGCACTTGGAAAAGCGCTATAAAAATGCAATTCATTAAAAATGCAATTCATTATTGTCTTTCTAATATGTGAAGGGACTTATTTAATTTAATTTATTTTTTATTCTTTTCATTTTACAATTATGAAAAATACATGGAAAAAGTCATTGAAAAAACACGACCCCCTCGCGTATTAGAAGTTTTCAATGAATCTAACATGGTTAAAGTGGAGTTTGAAGTTACAATGGGTTGGATAGGAAGGGGGCGTGTCTGATAAAATGAATAACAAATATTTAAATACCGAATCAAGCTACTTAAAAACTGTCTGGCGTGCTCACAAAAGCTTGAGTAGACGTTAAAATGACCCCAAACATATTTGAAAGTGAAATATCCCTTTCAATGGACCCTTCGCTAAGCCCCACCCACTCCACTCTGTGACTGGTGGTGCGAAGTTAGTCACACCCAGGCCTGGCAGCGCCTGGCAATCTCGGTTTCTCACCCATTGACTTGCATGTTAAATGATGGCTTTTCCCCTTAAAAATAATCGATCATTTCAGGAGCATAAGAGCTTCAAAATCTCTTCTAAATCTAGTCAACAAGGCCTGCAGTAGGCTATGCACTGGACAAATGTGCATGACATTATTTCAATAAACTAAAAACATGGGAAATGTTAGAGGGAGTTATAGCCATGGATACACGACGGTCGACTGTCACGACCGTCATGGATGAACTTCAACCTGGTGTTTGCACTTTCTCCATTTATGGCCCGTACATCTACATAAACGTTCATATTTCAAATATATATGCTTAACCCATGGCCACGGATGTTACATGTATATACGGGCTCTCAGAAGTACCTGTATCATCCGTATTGTTCAATAAAAAGCATTTTAATCTGATCAGTGGCCATTTTTTCCATATGCTTTCAATGCAGTGACCCTATTGGTTGGTAGGTGTATTGCACTCGAATACATTATGAGAAAATGGCCACTGATCGGATTAAAATGCTTTTCATTGAAAAATACAGAATATACGGGTACTTTTGAGAGTCCCGTGCATTATTGTAACATCCGTGGCCATGGGGTAAGCACTTTATATTTAAAATCTGAACGTTTATATAGATGTACGGACCGTAAATGGAGAAAGTGCAAACACCAGGTTGAAGGTGATCCTTGACTGTAACAGGAGTTTATGTACCGCAGGGACTGCAGTAGCAGTTAATAAATAGACGAAGAAATGAATTAATATACTTTAACGTGCGGAATCCGAAACAGGCAGCACCGTGATTCTGAATTTTGTTACGATTACGGTGATTAGTAGCCTATTATTGACACCACCTGGGCGAGTGAGTCCTGCAACTTTCCCGACGTTAAGCTGTGTATGTGTTCAACAACACAGCCATGCAGCCTTGCAGTTTAAGTGCAGATTTCAGCTTGGGAAAAGCAGCCTCCAACGGGTTTGGGTACGTGGTTCATAGTCACCATTGCGTTATCGTGATATTCCTATTCTTGCCATTATGTTGCAAATGATTGTGTGTGTGTGCGGGCGATATAACATTGACAGCTATGGCAGGTGACGAAAGCTTGCCAGACCTATGCCAGGCTAACAACGGTTGCTAAGATGGCATTGGACAATCGCTCTTGGGGTGGGGTTTAGCGAAGGGTCCATTGTATGGTTGACTATATTATTTATGACAGTTGAGTTTGTTTTGAAATCAAGGGTGCTATACAATTGTGCCGTAGATAACATTGTTCACAACCACATTTATAGCCCATTTATTGACCGTAATCATTCACTTTATACTTCTAGTCCACTGTATCCTAGATTTCAGAAAGTCTGCATACAGTACAGCATTACATTACATTACATTACATTACATTACATTACATTACATTACATTACATCACATTACAGTCATTTAGCAGACACTTTTATCCAAAGCCACTTACAATAAGTGCATTCAACATACTGTAGGTAGGCAAGGAAACTACTAATCACCAGAAGTCTGAAGTGCATTCTCTTCTAAAACAGCACAAACACTATCTGATGAATGGGATAACACAGGATAGGATAAGACTTTATTCATCCCCCAGGGGGAAATTCAGGGTGCAATACATAGACATGAACTTACTATTTTAGGATGGAATAGAATAATATGGCAGTGTAGAGCACAACCAGATGATGAGTGGAGGAAAAGGTTCAACATAAACATCCTTGTCAAGTAGATGGTTTAGATTTGCTCTATTATAACCTTAACAGTATAATTCACTTGGTCTGCTGGATATTGGTGATAAGTGCATGCCCTGTAGGTCCTGCTAGCAAGCTTGCTTTAAATAGGCTTTGGGTGAGAGGTTGTGAATGGTAATGAAAGACAAAAAAAAATAGGATAGAATAAAACGTTATTAATCCCCAATAGGGTGGAACAGCATCAGTGGCACAATAAGATGATTAAAGTAAAAACTGCAAAATATACAATAAATACAGCATTAAATGGAGTACTAAACCATACAGTAATACGAAGATACAATAAAAAGCTTTACACACTCACACCCACAGCTGGTCATGTTCGTGGCGTGGTGAAAGTGCATTTGGAAGGATGCTCTTTTTAGAGGCCCTTCAACATGCTGTTTCAATTTGGGGAAGATTAGATGTGAAGTTTGTGATATAGGGATTTTGGTTCAAATGGCCTCTGGCCTTAAGACTTCAAAAAATATAATGTGAAACCCAAGTCCCCAGGACCCAGAGGACCCAGAGGACCCAGAGGACCCAGAGGACCCCAGAGGATTACTGAAATCTGGCATTGCAATTAGAGCCCTGCACGGGCCGAGAATGTGGGCCCAAGCCCGGCCCTGGCCCATGGTATTCAGCCCGGCCCGGCCCCTGGCCCGATAGGTGGCGCAATTTTACAGTCCGAGCCCGGCCCTGGCCCGTGGTATTCAGCCCGAGCCCGGCCCTGGGCCCGTGTGTCAAATACAGAATCAGCCCAAGCCCGGCCCGTTTTGGCGGGCCGGGCCGGGCCGGGCTTCAATGATCAATTATCTGCGCAAAATGTTCTGTGAGCCCGAGCCCGGCCCTGGGCCCGTTTGTAAAATACAGAATCAGTCCGAGCCCGGGCCTGGCCCGTGGTATTCAGCCCGAGCCCGGCCCTGGGCCCGTGTGTCAAATACAGAATCAGCCCAAGCCCGGCCCGTTTTGGCGGGCCGGGCCGGGCCGTGGGCGGGCTCTGGCGGGCCTGCAGGACTCTAATTGCAATACTTCCGCATTTAGAACGCTACTGCGCATGCTTGTATTGTCTGAAACGTTAGTACTTTATGTGTTGGTGAGCAACTTTCATGGAAATGAACAGGTGAATAGGCCGTCCGTTCTCTAGATATATGTATTATAACTCTATGGTAAGACCCCAAAAATGTCAAAACAAGGTCTTCAAAATGGTATTTCCTGCTTTCCTGGGACCCCACGTTGGTGTCTCCCAATGAAATGATCTCTGTGAACGTATGAAACAAGTCGTTTCATGGGCGCTCCTGCTTATCCTCCCTCTGCTCTTCCCTCCCTCTATAGTGTGTTCTACGTTTTCTACGAGCAGTACCTGACCATCGCTTACGACACGGCCATGGACCTGAGCGTTTCGCTAGCGGACGTTTTGGTAGTGTTGTTGGGCTTGGAGCTGTGGTCGGCCGTGCTTGTCAGCATCACCATCGCCATGATCCTGATCAACATGTTTGGGGTCATGTGGCTGTGGGGCATCGGCCTCAACGCTGTGTCCCTGGTCAACCCTGTCATGGTAAAGGCCAATGATCAGCTGGTCTGCAAGTGAAATATCCAGTAATATATGAGGCAGCAGATCTGTTTGTTGTTTAGCTTTCCGCGTGACCTTTTTCCCCGTTTCTTGCAAATTGTGTTTTTGCAGAGCGTTGGCATCTCTGTGGAGTTCTGTAGTCACATCATCTCTGTGGAGTTCTGTAGTCACATCATCTCTGTGGGGTTCTGTAGTCACATCATCTCTGTGGAGTTCTGTAGTCACATCATCTCTGTGGAGTTCTGTAGTCACATCATCTCTGTGGAGTTCTGTAGTCACATCATCTCTGTGGAGTTCTGTAGTCACATCATCTCTGTGGAGTTCTGTAGTCACATCATCTCTGTGGAGTTCTGTAGTCACATCATCTCTGTGGAGTTCTGTAGTCACATCATCTCTGTGGAGTTCTGTAGTCACATCATCTCTGTGGAGTTCTGCAGTCACATCATCTCTGTGGAGTTCTGTAGTCACATCATCTCTGTGGAGTTCTGTAGTCACATCATCTCTGTGGAGTTCTGCAGTCACATCATCTCTGTGGGGTTCTGCAGTCACATCACGCGGGCGTTCTCCATTAGCGTGAAGAGCAACAGGGTGGAGCGAGCTGAGAAGACTCTGGCCCACATGGGCAGCTCAGTAAGTCTCATTGTTAGCCTCACTTATACTTACTGTAGTGTAAACGTTTAAGTGCAGGAGACACACAGGCTGATTTGACGTCAACAGCCTCCATGCATGGTTTAAGCACCAGCCATTACTTCTTTCCCTGTTGCTTTTTCATCAGAAGAGGTTAGAGTAGACATGTAAATAATACTTTACCTGTCAATATCTCTCTCTCTCTCTCTCTCTCTCTCTCTCTCTCTCTCTCATATGATTATGACATTTTAAAGTTTTACTTGTGTGTCAGATTATACTTTCTCCTCTTTCTTCTTTGCAGCATGCAGGTGACATACTGGAGCGGGCAGACATGTCAACATCCTCCATGTTACAACCACTACATGTTACAACCACCCCAGATTAATACTCCTGCTGAGAAAATACCTCGGCCTAAACAGAATGCTAGGGTGAGTTATTTGATCCCCAAACAACAGAAACCATATTTACAGCCAAATAAAAAATGATCCTTTTATCTGATTTAATTGCACAATACATGTTATGTAATATTGTCCCGTCATTGACCTGATGTTTAATTACAGGTCAGTGTGAAATGTGGATCCTTAGAAAAGACAAGAATACTCAAAAGGGCCATATGGGAGATCTTTGCTACGAATTTGGCTCAGGGCAATACCAAGAAATGTCATGGCAGTCCCTGGCATGCGTGAAATTATTGTTGAAGAAGTCACGAAGCTTGTGAAAGAGGAGTGCAGCAACCTCACCTCTTTGAAATTCAATTCTATTATGATAAAATGGTTGAATTTGATAAAGGAGTGAAGAATACAGCACCAACCTTCCTTAGTCTTTTGGAAGCTTCTAGCAATATTGTTGACAGTCTAGCATCCTTTGAGAAAAGATCTTCAAATCCATCTAAGAGATGTACCATGGCAATGGCTGGGGCAGGTCTTCTTAAAGCACGTACAGACCATATGTGTACCGGAACTCCTTTATCCTACGGCAGGGAGGAGCCAAAAATAGATTTTTAAATAGATTGGCAAGACTAGGAGTTTGCGTGACCCATATCCCGCTCCTGAATAAACTCAAAAGCATTGAAAATGACTTTGATCGCAGTTTCCTCCAATGGAAATCCAAATATTCTGAGATTGCAAACACATCCACAGAAACAATGATTGGGTCCAGTACTACTGAACATCAGGGAGGTTTTTCCTGATTAGTTTCAATTGGTTCTTTTATGATATGATGCCATTTAAAGTCAATTGATTTGGGATGATAACTCACTGACACTTGAAAAACAGGATTTGTAAGTAGCTTTTACGGTTATATTTCACACAGTGTTAAGTTAAAAGGCTATTTAGCCGAAATGTTTTAAAACAATATTATACTAAAGCACTTGTTTCAAACCTTAAAGGTTTAATGACATTCACTTTTACACCACATTCAAAGTCTTTGTCCTGGTCCTTCAAAAGTGTACAAAAAGTTTTAAGTGAAAATTCCATTCCAGTGATCAATGGCAGGTGTTTTTCTCTCACATTTCTAAAGCCTTTTCAACTGCAATGAAAAAAGAAATCTTTGCCTGCGGGTGTCGCTGGTGAGGGATTTTGCCTGTCAATCATCGCCTCTGCTCCGCCCCCCCCAAAGGAAAGGATAGGGGAGGGGAGGGGCGAGGAGGAGAGTGGGCGGGATTATTCGACAGTGACCTCACTGTCGAAGGGCCAAGCTCAGATTACTTTTCAGCCTAATTATTCAGAAAACCCCAGACCACAGAAAATCCACTGAATGTTTTAAGTTCAGGTTTTTTGGGTGTAATTGAGGTCATAAAACCCCAAATAAAACATTGAAAATAAAAAAAGTGAAAATGAATGTCATGATACCTTTAAACGTGTTGAAATCCAGTTTAACTTCTCTCTCTCCCTCCCTGTCTCCTGTCCACATTACAGCATGCTGTGATTCAGCTCTGTGTGAGAAATGCACAGACTGTCCCTAAGACTGCCTTAACATATGCATCTGCATTTCAAGAACCACCAATGACATCACTTCCTGTTGCCTTTTCACCTGGTACAGTACGGGTTAGTGACATTTCTGAATGATTTATTTCATTTTAAAGTGCCTGAAATGTTTTGATATATTATGTATTAAATGTGTTATTTGTTAGTGTGATCAACATGAACTCTCTCTCTCTCTCTCTCTCTCTCTCTCTCTCTCTCTCTCTCTCTCTCTCTCTCTCTCTCTCTCTCTCTCTCTCTCTCTCTCTGTCTCTCTCAACACATTGCAGCTTGCTGTGAGTCAGCTAGTCTTCAGAGATGTGCAGAATGCAGTCCCTATGCCTGCTTTGACATCAGTTGACTCAGTTACACCAATGACGGTCCCTCTTGCCTTTACAACTGAGACTGTTATGGTGAGGTTACACTTCTGACTATGAATTTACTAGCTCACTAAACATGCTCTCTACTCCTCACTGATGGCAGTGTAACGTCACCCTTATGGATTAGTAATACATTGTATTCTATGCCATTACAGGACCTTTCTGACTCTGAAGCAGGACAAAGAGTCACCTTCAGGACATTCAGGATCCATGGAACTGTCTGACACACAAACCGTATGTTCACCATCAAGGGAACATGACTTGGTATTCACTCATTTATAAATGGTCTCATTTAGTTAAGGTGCTTATAGTAAACTATAGATTATTTAAGATAAGAGTTATCATTTACCAATCAATAGAATAGATCACACCTGGAAGTGTTCAAACATTCATGTAACTCTGAGAGTGTACACATGGAACCAAATGGACCCTTACAGGTCTGTAACTCTGAGAGTGTACACATGGAACCAAATGGACCCTTACAGGTCTGTAACTCTGAGAGTGTACAAATGGAACCAAATGGACCCTTACAGGTCTGTAACTCTGAGAGTGTACAAATAGAACCAAATGGACCCTTACAGGTCTGTAACTCTGAGAGCGTACACATGGAACCAAATGGACCCTTACAGGTCTGTAACTCTGAGAGTGTATACATGGAACCAAATGGACCCTTACAGGTCTGTAACTCTGAGAGTGTACACATGGAAACAAATGGACCCTTACAGGTCTGTAACTCTGAGAGTGTACACATGGAACCAAATGGACCCTTACAGGTCTGTAACTCTGAGAGTGTACACATGGAAACAAATGGACCCTTACAGGTCTGTAACTCTGAGAGTGTACACATGGAACCAAATGGACCCTTACAGGTCTGTAACTCTGAGAGTGTACACATGGAAACAAATGGACCCTTACAGGTCTGTAACTCTGAGAGTGTACAAATGGAACCAAATGGACCCTTACAGGTCTGTAACTCTGAGAGCGTACAAATAGAACCAAATGGACCCTTACAGGTCTGTAACTCTGAGAGTGTACACATGGAACCAAATGGACCCTTACAGGTCTGTAACTCTGAGAGTGTACAAATAGAACCAAATGGACCCTTACAGGTCTGTAACTCTGAGAGCGTACAAATAGAACCAAATGGACCCTTACAGGTCTGTAACTCTGAGAGTGTACAAATGGAACCAAATGGACCCTTACAGGTCTGTAACTCTGAGAGCGTACAAATGGAACCAAATGGACCCTTACAGGTCTGTAACTCTGAGAGCGTACACATGGAACCAAATGGACCCTTACAGGTCTGTAACTCTGAGAGTGTACACATGGAACCAAATGGACCCTTACAGGTCTGTAACTCTGAGAGTGTACAAATAGAACCAAATGGACCCTTACAGGTCTGTAACTCTGAGAGTGTACACATGGAACCAAATGGACCCTTACAGGTCTGTAACTCTGAGAGTGTACAAATGGAACCAAATGGACCCTTACAGGTCTGTAACTCTGAGAGTGTACACATGGAACCAAATGGACCCTTACAGGTCTGTAACTCTGAGAGTGTACAAATGGAACCAAATGGACCCTTACAGGTCTGTAACTCTGAGAGCGTACAAATAGAACCAAATGGACCCTTACAGGTCTGTAACTCTGAGAGCGTACACATGGAACCAAATGGACCCTTACAGGTCTGTAACTCTGAGAGTGTACACATGGAAGCAAATGGAACTTAAATAAGTTCAACAAGTTAACATAAGTATAACTAAATGCATTTGAAATTAAAAATAAATAAAAATGCAGTTGATATATCAGAGCGTATCAGCGTCTCAGATACGCTGTTTTGAACAGTTTTTGAAGGTGTACGGTGGCGACGAAAAGAAATCTCAAGGTGTACGACGTACACAGCATCTGACGGTAGAACCCACCACTGGTGCAAGGCCTGTATCTTAACCACTGCTCCACTGTGATTAACACTTAGTTGGTTCTGTTATGCGGTTTTCAGTGAAAGACTAGGTTACAAGAGCCAGGTAAAACTTGGGAAAATGTCAAAAAAAACAACAAAAGGTTCTGCTTGTGGGAATGCAGGTACAAACTTGGAAAATCTACTGGTCTGTTTTGAACCAGGAATCTGCTGGTTACAAGCCCTGTATTCTAACCACTACACTACAGTGGTTCATACTGTGTGTGTGTGTGTGTGTGTGTGTGTGTGTGTGTGTGTGTGTGTGTGTGTGTGTGTGTGTGTGTGTGTGTGTGTGTGTGTGTGTGTGTGTGTGTGTGTGTGTGTGTGTGTGTGTGTGTGTGTGTGTGTGTGTGTGTGTGTGTGTGTGTGTGTGTGTGTGTGTGTGTGTGTGTGTGTGTGTGTGTGTTACATTACCACAGACCTCATGTTAAAGCCCCGCTTACAAAAAATAAGCAACATCTAGGCTTTGCTGCCCTCCTGTGGTGACAAAGGAACATTGCAGAATACATATTAAACACTTGTTAGTTTCCACCATAGTTATATATATATATATATATATATATATATATATATATATAAAGTTATAATATTTGGTTTATTATTAGTTATAATATATAGTTTATTAATAGTTATAATATATAGTTTATTAATAGTTATAATATATAGTTTATTAATAGTTATAATATATAGTTTCCACACGTTAATGAATGGTTGCTTCATGTAAAAGCAACAAAGAACTATGAATCCTACTGGCGTTTCTAATGAAAGACAATAACAATAGTTTAATGGCCAAAATGGCTCCTACAAAAATACGTTCTAAAACATCATTATGGACAACAACCATAAGAGCACTTCCGCCTGCTCTTCAAAATAAAACCAATGTTTATCTGTCACGTTCACGCAAACAACAAGGAGAGCTTTTCCTCTGTTTCTTCAAAACAAAACCACAACAAGAATCGGGTTACTTCCTGAACGTCACAGAAATCAATAGGTCACCGAGTTCAATGTAGCGGACCGGAAATTCCAACAAGAATTGGGTGACTTCCTGAACGTCACAGAAATCAATAGGTCACCGAGTTCAATGTAATAGACCGGAAATTCCAACAAGAATTGGGTGACTTCCTGAACGTCACAGAAATCAATAGGTCACCGAGTTCAATGTAATAGACCGGAAATTCCAACAAGAATTGGGTGACTACCTGAACGTCACAGAAATCAATAGGTCACCGAGTTCAATTTAATAGACCGGAAATTCTAACAAGAATTGGGTGACTTCCTGAACGTCACAGAAATCAATAGGTCACCGAGTTCAATGTAACAGACCGGAAATCTCAACAAGAATCATGTGACTTCCTGAACGTTGCAGAAATCGATAGGTCACTGATGTCATTGTAACACCGGTGAAAGCAGTGACCGGGTGGTTGTAGTGTGACGCGATGACCACAGACAACCACAGGAGGGCGCTAATGTAACGTGATCATTACAAACAGACACACAACTGCATGTTGTCCCAGTGTTCTGGTTCAGTGTTGCCATGTCTGCTTATTATAAGCGACTTTGGGCATGTTTTTCTGTAAAGATGCTTGTAAATATTGGTAGTTGCGGGTTGTGTTGTTTTCGGGGCTTGTTTGTAAAGTGTAAATGCTTTAATATTTGAGCTTGTTTTCAAATGTTTTAATTGTTGTTTAAGCAATAATTAAGGACCCCCAAAGTATTTGTATGTAGCGCGTAGACCCCCATCTGAAAACATTATGTTTGTAATTTATTTCAAGATTATTATTATTTTTTTAAATAGCAGATCTACAAGCTCCAACGAGTAGCATCACGACGCGTTGTGAGCTTGTAGATCTGCTATTTTCAAATAGCTGGTTTAAAGTGCTCATGTGGCCTATAAAACTCGCTTCTTTTGGGCTTGTTTTCATAGACCTATTTGCTCATTTCTCTCACAGAATCTGGCAACGTAGTGCCCTGGTTACCAGAGCCATATAAGAGAGTTATGACACTAGCGTCGTTGACTCCCATACGTATACGTAAGAATAGAATGCGGAAGTGCTGTGTCTATCTCAACGAGATAGTTCCACTGTTTGGAACTATAGCCCATAGGGGCCCAAAGCATGACGTTGCTCTCCTCCAGACCCAGAGAGAGAGAGAGTTCTGACACCAGCGTTCACTCCTTCGGGCCAGGTCTTCTACATAGCCGTCTTTTGGCGAATAGTGACTAAGACAGAGGCGTACGGTGATTGGGGCCGACGAGGCCATGGCCCGGTCTGTGTAAACCCAGATCCGCCAGGGGGAAACAACAACAAATCAACATAATAACATTAGCAGCCCCTCACCCTATAAGTCGCCTTTGTTTTCAAATGGGGCTCATTTGCATTCGGCCCAATTGTTAATGAGTGGCCATTAGAAAACCAGTTTCGCCGGTCTCCATTGCGCAGAGACGGGCACCTCTTTCCATTCAGAAATGTAATAGAAGAAGAACCGTCGCCCCGGGTCTAAACCGGCGGCCTCGGTCCGCGGAAAAAATAGGGCACTGTGTTTTGGGACGAGAGTTCCGTTTTCCACCCGGAATGGCTCGGTAATTCTCAATAGACTTATCAGCCGTTGTTGCGCGAACCGCAATGATCCCTTCATTATTTTGAGTTTTCATGAAGTGTTCATACTGCTAACAAAAACTGCTCAAAATAATTAAGGGATCAAAGTGTTCCCTTAATTATGTTGAGCAGTGTACATTTAAAGCACTGTACAGATGATTTGAACCACTTTAACCTTTTATACTTTGACTATTCAAAAATAGCAGATCTACAAGCTCATAGCGCGGCACCGAGTGCCGCGCTATGAGCTTGTAGATCTGCTATTTTTTGCAGATCTTTGAATATATATATATTTTTGAAGCAAACATTTCTAACTCAAATCTTTGCTTCCGGGGGGTCCCTGGAACAACATATTTTGAGATGGGGGTCCACGGCCAAATACATATCATTGTGGGGGTCCTTGACATGTAAAGGGACGTCTGACAATAAGACATTATTCATCGTCTCAATTCACTGCTTTACCTTTTATTTAAAAACTATATTGACCTTTATGATGTTTCCCCAGGTATTAAAGGGATAGTTCACACTAACAAATACTTTTTTTCCTATATGTATTAGTCTCACCATGAAGACTTGAATTCATGGATATTTATTAGTTTTTGTCTCATTCCTAAGACAATAATGTGACCAGAGGACCGGTAGGCAGCGGTTCCGTTAGGAGACACAAAGGAGACTCTTTGTGTCTCCTACCGTAACCGCTGCTGGTCATCACATTATTGTTTAACACATTCCATGCCAGAGTTTCATATCATAATGTACTCACCAGTGCCAGCGATTTATTGTTGTTTTTTTGTTTTTTTCACGTTGCCACAGACCTCGCTAAATACCTTAAGATTGAGCGTTAAACTGTTTGTAGACACACAGGGTAGCTGTGTGAGGGGCCCAGAGAAGACTGTTTCAATCGGCGACATTCCATTTTGCAATCGTCGCAGTTTCTATTAAACAGCGTTCAGCGAGGAGAAAAACAACACCGAGATAATGGCGGATTAGTGGAAGCTTTAGAGCGGCGGCGGATGGGAACGAAAATCTTCGATTGACATTAATTTCCGTTTCCGGTGTGCTACAATGAAATGTGTCACTGCGAAAAAAAAGACCACTTTGCGTAGATCTACGCGACTGGCACGCAATGTGTTAAGGAATGAGACAAAAACTAAAACATATCCATGAATTCAAGTCTCCATGGTGAGACTAATAGGCTACATAGAAAACTAGAAAAAGTGCTCCTCAGAGCACAAGTCTCCACCAGGTCAGGTAGGTTATTGTGGCCTCCTGGTGGCGCTATAATAGGCCAATGTGAAAAGGGTGTCATTTCTTCTTAGGCATTTCACGGCAATCGGACACTGCATTCATGATTTGAGGCATTTTGTTCCAAAAATGTGTGTTGCTAAATTAGACCTGCTGGTGGCGCTATAACAGGCCAATGTGAAATGGGTGGCATTTCTTCCTCGGCCTAGTGGGAATGCCCGTACGAAATTTCAAGGAAATCGTATGCTGTGTTCATGATTTGAGGCATTTTGTTGAAAACAAAGCAATCCTGCAAACTTTGGAAGCCAATCGTCTTAGCCAATTAGGATGGAATATGGGAAATGGGACAGATCCGTGTTGATCACATGACTATAGAGATAATGTGTATTTGCGCGATGTTTGGATCAAATCTGTAGGAGTACTGTCCAAAAATATGTTTTGCACAAATCGGCCTCCTGGTGGCGCTATAACAGGCCCATGTGGGGCAGAGGTTCTAAATTGTTATCCAGGGACTGTGTGTGCACAGTAACAGTTTCGCTGCGATCAAGCCAACGGTGCGGGAGATTAGCTGTTCACAGACGTCAATATAGACGTCACAGGCGTCAATGCCTTCGGCCTGGCGGAGACATAAAGTCATTTTGGGGTGAACTATCCCTTTAATCAAGCTCACTTTAGATGAATACATAACTATAGAGAAAGACTTCTGTTTGATTTCTATGTTTATTTAACACAGACTAAATAATACATCACACTATAGCATGGGTCTTCAACAAGGGGTCCTCAGAGTTACTATAGGGGGTCCATGACCCCTAGGGGGTCCTCAGAGTTACTACAGGGGGTCCATGACCCCTAGGGGGTCCTCAGAGTTACTACAGGGGGTCCATGACCCCTAGGGGGTCCTCAGAGTTACTACAGGGGGTCCATGACCCCTAGGGGGTCCTCAGAGTTACTACAGGGGGTCCTCAGAGTTACTACAAATCTATGTGTGATTTTTTTTACATGAACCACTTGAACCCTATTACCCTAGCATCCATATTCTGGGTTGAACATTAGCAGAAAATAGCAGATCTAAAAGCTCACAATGCGTCACAGTGTGTTGTGAGCTGGTAGATCAGATATTTTTGCCAACGGTTTAGAAGGTAAAAAAAGAGCAGACCAAGTACAGAGTCAGAGGGTTTAAGGAGTAAAAGTACAATATTTGCCCAGTGATGGAAGAAGTACTCACATGTTTTACTTAAGTAAAAGTAGAAATACTCTGTTACAAGTACAAGTTTGGTATTCAAAATGTACTTGAGTAAAAGTACAAAAGTATTGGCATCAAAATGCACTTAAAGTACCGAAAGTAAAAGTACTCATTATGCAGAAGGTCCTGTTTCACAAGTTTTCAAATGTATAAAATCCTTTGAAAATAGCAGATCTACAAGCTCACAACGCGTCGTAAAGCGATGCGTTGTGAGCTTGTAGATCTGCTATTTTCATATTGCCAAAGTATAGATCTGAAGTGGTTTTGTTATAACAAACAAAATCTACAAAGTAACTAGTAACTAAAGTGTTCAAGTAATTGTAGTGGAGTAAAAATATCTGCCTTTGAGATGTAGTGGAGAAGAAGTAAACCTGTAAAAAATGTATTAGAAATACTCCAGTAAAGTAAAAAAATATATACAGTACTTGAGTAAATGTACTTAGTTACTTTCCACCACTGCATGGAACATAAATAATGTCCTAATAATATTAATACACAGGAACAACGACAGACTTTCAAAACATTTATTAAACAATTACAGTTTATTCTACAAATGACCTTAAAATAATCTCTCTCTCTCTGAGAAGATGATCATCTTTAATGATCGTACAATAACACATGAAATGAAACATTATGAAGGTTCCAGGGGGTCCCCAGATAAAGTAGTTAACACAGGGGGTCCCCAGATAAAGTAGTTAACATAACATTATGAAGGTTCCAGGGGGTCCCCAGATAAAGTAGTTAACATAACATTATGAAGGTTCCAGGGGGTCCCCAGATAAAGCAGTTAACATCACAATCATTTTAACCACTTTATAATGTTATGCGTTGGCTACACAAAAACAGCAGATCTACAAGCTCACAGCGCGGCACAAAGTGCGGCAAAAAAAAAGTTTGGAACATTTAGAATAATTTAGACTTTTTGTAAAACATAAATCTTCTCTTCTGGGGGTCCCTGACACAACACATTTTCAGATGGGGGTCCCTGACACAACACATTTTTAGATGGGGGTCCCTGGAACAACACATTTTCAGATGGGGGTCCCTGGAACAACACATTTTCAGATGGGGGTCCGCAGCCCAAATACATATTAATCTGGGGGTCCTTGACTTGAAAAGGTTTGAGAACCACTGCTGTAAGAGTCCATATGGACCCCTAGTGGGCCCCGGACCTGATGTTGAGAAACAGTGTCTAGATCAGTGGTTCTCAAAGTGTGGTCTGGGGACCCCCAGGGGTTCCAGGGGGTCCCCAGCTAAATGATTGAATCAGTTGATGCAGTTGCAGATCTACAAGCTGTGACGTGTTGTGAGCTTGTAGATCTGCTGTTTTTCTTATTAAGATGTGACTTTTAAACATATATATCTGGTCTTATGGGGGTCCCTGGAACAGAATATGTTCATATGGGGGTCCTTGACATGAAAATGTTTGAGAAACACTGATCTACAGATTGAAGTACTTGTGGTAACCATGACAACCTGGACTCACTCAGACATGTTGAGTAACCATGACGACCTGATGTCACATAGAGACTCTATCTCTGCTCACACAGACACACTGAGGAGGAGGAGGAGGGGTCGAACCTGAACCCAGCATAGAGAGGTTCAGTGAATGTGTCCCTGAAGGTGAACAGGTGTATCAGAATGTCCTCTGATATTTTATAGAATGACAGAGTTCCAGCAGAACAGTCTAGATACACTGCTACTCTGTAGACACTGTCCTCACTGTCCTCACTGTCCTCATCCACTGCTACTCTGTTAGAGCCTCTAGAGGAACTGAAAGGGAGGACAGTCAGCTCACTATTGTGTCTGACACTGTACCTGTTACCGTTCTGTTCTCCTGTACAGACCAGACTCCAGGACATGTCATTGTATCCAAGCCTACAGTCATCACCCCTTCCTTTCCTGCTGATTCCTCTGTCAGTCACTGCTATAGAAACCCATCTCCCCCTCCACTCTACCTCCCAGTAACAGCGTCCAGTCAGACCCTCTGAACACAGAACCTGTCTCTGTCCATCAAACCTGTCAGGATGAGGAGGATACTGATGATCATCTGCATACACACCTGTCACCTTCCTGTTGTTCTCAGACAGAGAGAGTTCTCTGTGTGCTGTGTTTGTGTCCAGTGTGAGAGGATGATAATCTGATGAGAAAAACAACACAGTAAACATTAAACACATCATTCACTGAGTGACACACACACACACACACACACACACACACACACACACACACACACACACACACACACACACACACACACACACACACACACACACACACACACACACACACACACACACACACACACACCTTAACCCTTCACCAACTGGTGTCTCCCAGGGCTCTATACCAGTGGTTCTACCAGTGTGTGTGTGGGGGGGGGGGGGGGGTCCCCAGATGATTGTGGGGGGGGGGGGGGGGGGTCCCCAGATGATTGTGGGGGGGGGGGGGGGGGGGTCCCCAGATGACAGTGAAGTGATAATTTAAGGACTTTTAATACCTGTTTAATATCTACACTTTTTTAAATAGACGATCATTGTGAGGTGTTGTGAGCTTGTAGATCTGCTATTTTCATTATATTTATCTGTGGGAACCGAGTCAAACTAAATGTAATGCCTCAACTTCTACAATTCTCAGAGCTTATCAGGGTGTTGGGGGGTCCCCAGGGGGGTCCCCAGTTCATTTTGGGGGGTCCCGGCTTGAAAAGGTTGTGAACCACTGCTCTACAGTTTATCCTCTACACTCCAAATCTCTTTGTCGAAAACAAAAGATCTACAAGCTCAAAACACAATGCATTGTGAGCTTGTAGATCTTTTCCATGAATGACCAACATTGTGAATGTTAGAAACATTAAAAACATTCTCACACACACACACACACACACACACACACACACACACACACACACACACACACACACACACACACACACACACACACACACAGTTCTTTAAAGAACACATATTTAACTATTTAAATGCTTCTATAAAGCAGTAGTTCTCAAAGTTTTTAGTGTCAAGGACCCCCAGGTTTTTATATATTTGGCCGTGGACCCCCATCTGAAAATATTTTGTGCCAGGGACCCCCATCTGAAAATGTTTTGTGCCAGGGACCCCCATCTGAAAATGTTTTGTGCCAGGGACCCCCATCTGAAAATGTTTTGTGCCAGGGACCCCCAGAAGAGAAGATTTATGTATACAAATATTTATTCAATATTTTTCAAAACTTTCTAAAATAGCAGATAACTTGTAGATCTACTATTTTTAAACAGCCAACATATAAAATATGGATAAAGGAGTTAAAATGATTGTGATGCTGTATTAAACATTTTGCTGGGGACCCCCTGGAACCCCCCCAAGGACCCGGGTCCGGGGAACTTAAGTAAAAGTATCAATACTGCAATATAAAAATACTCTGTTACAAGTAAAAGTCCGGAATTCAAGATATACTTGAGTACAAAGCACAAAAGTAAAAGTTACTCATTATGCAGAATATCCCATTTCACAATATTTCAAATGTATAAAATGTATTAAAATCTTATAAAAATAGCAGATCTACAAGCTCCAGCTTGTAGATCTGCTATTTTCAAATGGCTTAAATGTATATAGGGCTGAAGTGGTTAATGTATGTTTTGTAATAATAATCAAAATCTACAAAGTAACTAGTAACTAAAGTTTTCATTTAATTGTAGTGGAGTAAAAGTATGATTGATTGATTGATTGAGATTTTTATTAGGCTAAAGAATGTAAAACAACACATTTACATTTATAATACTTTTGTCTGAAAATACAGAGAAAAAATACCACTACGTAAAAAAATAAAATAAAATAAAAAGCATGAAAAATAAAAAATGTGTACGAAAAAAAGGGGAGGGGGGGGTCGTCTGTCTACAGGGAAATTTGCCTCTGAGATGTAGTGGAGTAGAAGTAAAAGTACTGAAAACTGGAAATACTCCAGTTAAGTAAAAATACCTTTACATTGTACTTGAGAACCGTACTTGAGTAAATGTACTTAGTTACTTTACAACACTGAAAATAGCCAAACTACTAGTCAGTGGTGAAAAGTAACTAAGTACATTTACTCAAGTACTGTACGTACAATTTTTAGGTACTTTTACTGTACAGGAGTACTTCCAATTTTCTGTACTTTTACTTCTACTCCACTACATCTCAGAGGCAAATATTGTACTTTTACTTCACTACTTCAAGTATTTGAAAACTTTAGTTACTAGTTACTTTGTGGATTTTGATTATCATTACAAAACATACATTAACCACTTCAGCCCTGTATACATTTCAGCCATTTGCATTTCAGACATTCTGCATAATGAGTACTTTTACTTTTGATACTTTAATCAAGTACAATTCTATTCCAATACTTTTGTACTTTTACTCAAGTACATTTTTAATGCCAGACTTTAACTTATAACAGAGTATTTCTACATTGCAGTATTGATACTTTTACTTAACTCTCTCAGTGCCAAGAGTATTTTCATAAAGTACTCTTTTAATTTTGTAATTTTTCATTCAAATAAATGATCTGATTGGGTTTTTAAACCCATAATACAGTTCTACCAGTAGAGAGCAACAAATCGACACATTGATGATCTCGCTGGCTCACTCGCCCAATCCCAAACAGGCTCACGTCACATCCGGTCATAACCGGATGTTGACATTTTTGACAATCGTTGATCGGGCTAAATTACGATGTGATACACGACTACGATGACTGATCGTCACCCAGACCAAAGAGAGTAGACGTGGACCTCTCCGTTTGTTTTTTATACCGTGTGAAAAAACGTGACTTTCCCTATTCTGGCCAAAAATGACCGCGGGAAAAAAATGAGAACCGGAAACGGAATCTGCGTCATGAAACCGGAACCCAATGAGTCTGAAGGAGTCAGGAAGCGAAAGTGATCATGAAAAATAAACAGAATAGCGCGACCACAGTCAAAAGTAAAAACTCGGGATTTCTCGTGCTGGCACTGAGGGTACTCGGGAAAAACTCGGGATATCTCGGGGCGTGGCACTGAGAGAGTTAAGTTAACAAACTTTTTCCACCACTGCTACTAGCTCACAGCCATGTCACAACGTGATGCGTTGTGAGCTTGTAGATCTGCTATTTTCCATGAATGCTCACGTATTAAGACATGTCAACATGGGATGCAGGGGTTTAAGTGGTTAATGGTTCAAAGAAGGTTCTTTGAGACAGACAGACAGACAGACAGACAGACAGACAGACAGACAGACAGAGTATAGTAATCAAAAACTGTAACTTTAAATAATGACTCAAGCAGAAGTAAAAGTAAATATTAAATAATGAAAATACTATTAAGTTATCAGTATCAGAATCAGTTTTATTGTCACATCACAGGTTTACAAGGTAAAAAAGTGGGTGAAATTCGTTTTTGTACATCGTTCCCATCGCAACGTTAATTTCCATAGAAAGAAGAGGGGGGGGGGGGGGGGGGAGAAGAAGAGGGGTGGGGGGCAAGTGGGAAGGAGATCAAAACAAGAGAACAACAGAAGGCCAGACAAGTTATCTACATATTTACAAAGTACCTGAGATAATAAAAAACTAAGGTGCCTGAGCATAGCAGCAATGTATGTATACTGTGCATGTTATACTTATACTCTGCATGATATACATATGGACGTTAAGGTGCTTAGAGAAAAAAAGAGCACAATAAAAAAAGACCAAAAAAAAAGTCAGTGCGTTATACATGGGATTAAGGTGCAAAAGGTCAGTGCGTGTCCACCTAGGGTGGACTGACCCTAGTATAATCCGCAAGTAGCTCCATGAGGGAGTGCAACAAAAAAGTCATTTGTACCTGGTGTAGTCCACAGGTGTGTCCGAGGGGGAGCTAAGTCCAAGTCACTGTCCCTGGTATAATCCACAGGTGTGTTCATGAAGAGCCAGAAAGGTTTTGCACCGCCTGCTGTCAGGCTGCTGAACAAGGCTTATGCCTCATTCAGCATCCTGACAGCAGCCGGATTAAAACTGCACCAGTACCTGGTGGTGGAACTCTTGATATTGCGGTAGAGCCCCTTGCCCGGTCGCGGTCGTTGTAGGGGTTTGAACAGTCTGTGACTTGGGTGGTGCTTGTCCTTGATGATGCGCTTGGCTTTGACCACGCACCGCTTTTTGTACAGTTCCTGGAGCGCTGGGAGCTCGATTCCCATTATCCGCTCTGCCGATCGCACTACTCGCTGTAGGCTGATCTTTTCTCGGGCAGTGCAGTTCCCGTACCAGGCCGTGACACAGCCTGTTAGGATGCCTTCAACAGAACTGTTGTAATACAGCCTGAGGATGCGATGTCCTACTCCGAGCTTCTTCAGGCGGCGGAGCCAGTACAGTCGCTGCTGAGCCTTTTTCCTCACGTGTGTGGTGTGCGTCTCCCATTTGAGGTCCTCCTCGATGTGTACTCCGAGGAACTTGAACTCGCTGACCCTTTCCACTGCAGCACCGTCGATGAGGATGGGCGCATGGTCTCTCCGCGGCCTCCTGAAGTCCACGTTCAGTTCTTTGGTCTTGTCGACGTTAAGAGAGAGGTTGTTCTCCCGGCACCAGCGTGCCAGTGAGTTGATCTCCTCTCTATAGTCAGACTCGTCGTTGTTGACGATTCGGCCTATCACTGTCGTGTCGTCCGCGTACTTTATGATGTGTGGCTGTGCAGTCAAACGTGTACAGGGAGTAGAGGAGAGGGCTCAGCACGCATCCCTGGGGTGCTCCGGTGTTGAGGGTCAGGGGGTCGGATGTGATGCTGCCCATTCTCACCACCTGATGTCGGTTGGACAAGAAGTCCTGTATCCAGTCGCACATGCTTGGGTGTAGCCCTAGGTCTCTGAGCTTTTTGTCAAGTATTGCTGGGACAATGGTGTTGAATGCTGAGCTGTAGTCCACGAACAGCATACGTACATATTTGTCCTTCAGCAGCTTGTTGTCCATGTGCGAGAGGACGGTGTGGAGAGCCATGGCAATAGCGTCGTCGGTGGATCTGTTTTTGCGATATGCATACTGCCACGGATCCAGCGAGGCAGGTAGCGTGGAGCGTGGAGCGTGGTAGCGTTTTTTATTTCATATGATCTGATTTATTGTCTAAATTATTAGCATAATTAAAATATGAAATGAAAAGTTCTCAGTTCTGAACTCCGTACTTGGCTTTCTGATAACAAACTGTCATTACACCTTGATAAAACACAATCCATTCTGTTTGGATCCAAACACTCCCTTAGTAATGTAAATGCAAATGATTTCAAGGTCAGAGTTGATGATATAGTAATCTCAAGCAAAGAAGAGGTTAATACCTATTAGGACTGTATTAATGACAACAAACTGACAAGTGAAAACATGGCATCAAAAAAGTTAATCAAAGATGTTTGGGCAGAATTTCCTGTTTTGTCAACAAAAGTCATCTCAAGACTCTTTCTGGAGCCTCATTCAATGTCATTGTGACTATAGCTACCTCTTGGTTCTCCAACATCTCAATGTCACTAAAGACTAAGCTTTACTGTAGACCTCTGTAGATGGGTTGCTCAACAACTGACCGCTCATTTGAATACAGGCCACACTCCTTTGTGCCCACTGCAGTTTGGTTTTCGCTCCAACCACTCTACAGAAACCGCTAACTGCTATTTTTTGGAAAGTGTCAAGTCAGGGTTGGATAAAGGTGATACAGTGGGTGCAGTATTCCTGGATCTTAAACAGGCTTTTGACACTGTAGACCAGTGTATATCAACCCTGGCAAACGTCCCAATTTTGGGCCGGGGCTACTGCTGAGGTGTGCCGCGCCGTTTGAAGGAGGTTTGAAAAAAAATCATTAAAAAAAAAATATATATATATATATATATATATATATTTTTTTTTAAACTAATAATAATCAGGCATGCAAACAGCCCCGAGGTGAAAAAGGTGACAACATGCTGTTTTTTTTCGGGTCAGGTGTCACACTATTGCCCTATTTGGATTCAAAACGGCTAGTGGAAGCTGAAAAGCTACAAGTTTGCATGTCTGAATAATGCAAAAACAGAAATATTTGTTTGCATTTGCTTTTTTTCTCCCCCATATATTTTCATGATAAAAAAGTGCGTATCGTATCGAAATCATATCGAAGTTGTGTGCCCAATATCGTATATCGTATCGTTTCGTGAAAATCGGCACACCCCTAGTGTTAAAGAAAGAGAGTTTTGACAAGAGTACCGGATGGTCTACAGTGTAGACCATCCGGTACTCTTGTCAAAACTCTCTTTCTTTAACTTTTCTACTGAGGCAGTCAAATGGTTTGATTCATATTTAACAAATAGGAAGCAAAGGGTTCGTATTGGTAACAAACAGTCAACATATCTTAACAGTAACATTGGAGTTCCTCAGGGATCAATACTGGGCCCTATCTTGTTCAGTTTGTATATTAATGATCTGCCTTCTGTCTGTCCATCTGTCTCCATACAAATGTATGCTGATGACACAGTTCTTTATATACATGCTGAAAACAAACAACTAGCAGCAGATAAACTAACTGCAGCCATGGTCCATGTATCTGATTGGTTGAGGAACTCATGTTTACACCTGAATACAAACAAAACTGTTTGTATGTTTTTTTCACGCAACTCCACAGACAATGTTTATCCAGACATTATCGTCAATGGAAACATTATTAAGGTAGTATCTGAATTTAAATATCTTGGAATCACACTAGACTCAAACTTTACATTCAAAAAACATATTAAAAATGTAGCCAACACAATCAAATTCAATCTGTCTAATTTCAGGCACGTAAGACCATATCTAACAACAGACGCATACAAACTCTTCATGCATGCTATGATTTTCTCACACATCACATACTGCTTCACAACCTGGTCACAGACAAATCTGACAACTCTCAAACCCATAGAATCACTTTACAAACAGACATTAAAAACACTTGATCAAAAACCCAACCGTTACCACCATTGCCGTATAGTTCAAAAGTATAATTTATTTAATTTTGATAGCTTTAAACATTTTGCAGATGCTTGTCTCATTTTTAAGGTTTTAAATGGGCTTGCACCTCCACCACTAAAACAGTTCATAGAGCGAAGGGAAAGTGGTGACAGAACAACAGGGGCAACTACCAGAGGAGACTGTGAGGTACCATTCAGACATAACAACTACCAGAGAGGAATGTGAGGTACCATTCAGACATAACAACTACCAGAGGAGACTGTGAGGTACCATTCAGACATAACAACTACCAGAGGAGACTGTGAGGTACCATTCAGACATAACAACTACCAGAGAGGACTGTGAGGTACCATTCAGACATAACAACTACCAGAGGAGACTGTGAGGTACCATTCAGACATAACAACTACCAGAGAGGACTGTGAGGTACCATTCAGACATAACAACTACCAGAGGAGACTGTGAGGTACCATTCAGACATAACAACTACCAGGGGAGACTGTGAGGTACCATTCAGACATAACAACTACCAGAGAGGACTGTGAGGTACCATTCAGACATAACAACTACCAGAGAGGACTGTGAGGTACCATTCAGACATAACAACTACCAGAGGAGACTGTGAGGTACCATTCAGACATAACAACTACCAGAGAGGACTGTGAGGTACCATTCAGACATAACAACTACCAGAGGAGACTGTGAGGTACCATTCAGACATAACAACTACCAGAGAGGACTGTGAGGTACCATTCATTACATTACATTACAGTCATTTAGCAGACGCTTTTATCCAAAGCGACTTACAATAAGTGCATTCAACATAGGTAGGGAACGAAACTACTAATCACCAGAAGTCTTAAGTGCATTTCCTGCATAAACAAGCAACCAAGAGTATACCTAGCGCTAAGGTAAAAGTGCAATATATCAGCTACCTACTTTCTTAAACAGATGAGACAAAATAGCAAAATCAAATGAGCACAAGCTAAAACAAATAAGTGTATTGACTAAACAAGATCCAATAAAACAATACAAAAATAAAACAAGAGTTCGTACAACTAGTTAACAACAAGTAGGCCAGGCAAAGAGGTAGGGTAGTGTTTCCTGAAGAGGTGGGTTTTCAGCCTGCGGCGAAAGATGGGCAGTGACTCTGCTGTCCTGACATCAGTGGGAAGTTCATTCCACCACTGTGGGGCCAGAACAGAAAAAAGTTGTGACCGTGTCGATCGACCAGAAGGACCCTTGAGTGACGAGGCAATCAGTCGCCCCGAGGTGGCAGACCGAAGTGGTCGGGCAGGGGTGTAGGCATAGACCATAGCCCGGAGATAAGAAGGAGCTGTTCCTTTCACTGCCCTATAGGCTAGCACCAGGGTTTTAAACTGAATGCGAGCCGCTACGGGGAGCCAGTGCAGAGAACGGAGATTCAGACATAACAACTACCAGAGGAGACTGTGAGGTACCATTCAGACATAACAACTACCAGAGGAGACTGTGAGGTACCATTCAGACATAACAACTACCAGAGGAGACTGTGAGGTACCATTCAGACATAACAACTACCAGAGGAGACTGTGAGGTACCATTCAGACATAACAACTACCAGAGAGGACTGTGAGGTACCATTCAGACATAACAACTACCAGAGAGGACTGTGAGGTACCATTCAGACATAACAACTACCAGAGAGGACTGTGAGGTACCATTCAGACATAACAACTACAAGAGGAGACTGTGAGGTACCATTCAGGGATAACAACTACCAGAGGAGACTGTGAGGTACCATTCAGACATAACAACTACCAGAGAGGACTGTGAGGTACCATTCAGACATAACAACTACCAGAGAGGACTGTGAGGTACCATTCAGACATAACAACTACCAGAGGAGACTGTGAGGTACCATTCAGACATAACAACTATCAGAGGAGACTGTGAGGTACCATTCAGACATAACAACTACCAGAGAGGACTGTGAGGTACCATTCAGACATAAAAACTACCAGAGGGGACTGTGAGGTACCATTCAGACATAACAACAACCAGAGAGGACTGTGAGGTACCATTCAGACATAACAACTACCAGAGAGGACTGTGAGGTACCATTCAGACATAACAACTACCAGAGAGGACTGTGAGGTACCATTCAGACATAACAACTACCAGAGAGGACTGTGAGGTACCATTCAGACATAACAACTACCAGAGGGGACTGTGAGGTACCATTCAGACATAACAACTACCAGAGAGGACTGTGAGGTACCATTCAGACATAACAACTACCAGAGGGGACTGTGAGGTACCATTCAGACATAACAACTACCAGAGGGGACTGTGAGGTACCATTCAGACATAACAACTACCAGAGGAAACTGTGAGGTACCATTCAGACATAACAACTACCAGAGAGGACTGTGAGGTACCATTCAGACATAACAACTACCAGAGGAGACTGTGAGGTACCATTCAGACATAACAAATACCAGAGGGGACTGTGAGGTACCATTCAGACATAACAAATACCAGAGGGGACTGTGAGGTACCATTCAGACATAACAAATACCAGAGAGGACTGTGAGGTACCATTCAGACATGACAACTACCAGAGGAGACTGTGAGGTACCATTCAGACATAACAACTACCAGAGGAGACTGTGAGGTACCATTCAGACATAACAACTACCAGAGGAGACTGTGAGGTACCATTCAGACATAACAACTACCAGAGGAGACTGTGAGGTACCATTCAATCATAACAACTACCAGAGAGGACTGTGAGGTACCATTCAGACATGACAACTACCAGAGGAGACTGTGAGGTACCATTCAGACATAACAACTACCAGAGGAGACTGTGAGGTACCATTCAGACATAACAACTACCAGAGAGGACTGTGAGGTACCATTCAGACATGACAACTACCAGAGGAGACTGTGAGGTACCATTCAGACATAACAACTACCAGAGAGGACTGTGAGGTACCATTCAGACATAACAACTACCAGAGAGGACTGTGAGGTACCATTCAGACATAACAACTACCAGAGGGGACTGTGAGGTACCATTCAGACATAACAACTACCAGAGGAGACTGTGAGGTACCATTCAGACATAACAACTACCAGAGGAGACTGTGAGGTACCATTCAGACATAACAACTACCAGAGGAGACTGTGAGGTACCATTCAGACATAACAACTACCAGAGAGGACTGTGAGGTACCATTCAGACATAACAACTACCAGAGGGGACTGTGAGGTACTATTCAGACATAACAACTACCAGAGAGGACTGTGAGGTACCATTCAGACATAACAACTACCAGAGGAGACTGTGAGGTACCATTCAGACATAACAACTACCAGAGAGGACTGTGAGGTACCATTCAGACAGAACGACTACCAGAGGGGACTGTGAGGTACCATTCAGACATAACAACTACCAGAGGAGACTGTGAGGTACCATTCAGACATAACAACTACCAGAGAGGACTGTGAGGTACCATTCAGACATAAAAACTACCAGAGGGGACTGTGAGGTACCATTCAGACATAACAACAACCAGAGAGGACTGTGAGGTACCATTCAGACATAACAACTACCAGAGAGGACTGTGAGGTACCATTCAGACATAACAACTACCAGAGAGGACTGTGAGGTACCATTCAGACATAACAACTACCAGAGAGGACTGTGAGGTACCATTCAGACATAACAACTACCAGAGGGGACTGTGAGGTACCATTCAGACATAACAACTACCAGAGAGGACTGTGAGGTACCATTCAGACATAACAACTACCAGAGGGGACTGTGAGGTACCATTCAGACATAACAACTACCAGAGGGGACTGTGAGGTACCATTCAGACATAACAACTACCAGAGGAAACTGTGAGGTACCATTCAGACATAACAACTACCAGAGAGGACTGTGAGGTACCATTCAGACATAACAACTACCAGAGGAGACTGTGAGGTACCATTCAGACATAACAAATACCAGAGGGGACTGTGAGGTACCATTCAGACATAACAAATACCAGAGGGGACTGTGAGGTACCATTCAGACATAACAAATACCAGAGAGGACTGTGAGGTACCATTCAGACATGACAACTACCAGAGGAGACTGTGAGGTACCATTCAGACATAACAACTACCAGAGGAGACTGTGAGGTACCATTCAGACATAACAACTACCAGAGGAGACTGTGAGGTACCATTCAGACATAACAACTACCAGAGGAGACTGTGAGGTACCATTCAATCATAACAACTACCAGAGAGGACTGTGAGGTACCATTCAGACATGACAACTACCAGAGGAGACTGTGAGGTACCATTCAGACATAACAACTACCAGAGGAGACTGTGAGGTACCATTCAGACATAACAACTACCAGAGAGGACTGTGAGGTACCATTCAGACATGACAACTACCAGAGGAGACTGTGAGGTACCATTCAGACATAACAACTACCAGAGAGGACTGTGAGGTACCATTCAGACATAACAACTACCAGAGAGGACTGTGAGGTACCATTCAGACATAACAACTACCAGAGGGGACTGTGAGGTACCATTCAGACATAACAACTACCAGAGGAGACTGTGAGGTACCATTCAGACATAACAACTACCAGAGGAGACTGTGAGGTACCATTCAGACATAACAACTACCAGAGGAGACTGTGAGGTACCATTCAGACATAACAACTACCAGAGAGGACTGTGAGGTACCATTCAGACATAACAACTACCAGAGGGGACTGTGAGGTACTATTCAGACATAACAACTACCAGAGAGGACTGTGAGGTACCATTCAGACATAACAACTACCAGAGGAGACTGTGAGGTACCATTCAGACATAACAACTACCAGAGAGGACTGTGAGGTACCATTCAGACAGAACGACTACCAGAGGGGACTGTGAGGTACCATTCAGACATAACAACTACCAGAGGAGACTGTGAGGTACCATTCAGACATAACAACTACCAGAGGGGACTGTGAGGTACCATTCAGACATAACAACTACCAGAGAGGACTGTGAGGTACCATTCAGACATAACAACTACCAGAGAGGACTGTGAGGTACCATTCAGACATAACAACTACCAGAGGAGACTGTGAGGTACCATTCAGGGATAACAACTACCAGAGGAGACTGTGAGGTACCATTCAGACATAACAACTACCAGAGAGGACTGTGAGGTACCATTCAGACATAACAACTACCAGAGAGGACTGTGAGGTACCATTCAGACATAACAACTACCAGAGGAGACTGTGAGGTACCATTCAGACATAACAACTATCAGAGGAGACTGTGAGGTACCATTCAGACATAACAACTACCAGAGAGGACTGTGAGGTACCATTCAGACATAAAAACTACCAGAGGGGACTGTGAGGTACCATTCAGACATAACAACAACCAGAGAGGACTGTGAGGTACCATTCAGACATAACAACTACCAGAGAGGACTGTGAGGTACCATTCAGACATAACAACTACCAGAGAGGACTGTGAGGTACCATTCAGACATAACAACTACCAGAGGGGACTGTGAGGTACCATTCAGACATAACAACTACCAGAGAGGACTGTGAGGTACCATTCAGACATAACAACTACCAGAGGGGACTGTGAGGTACCATTCAGACATAACAACTACCAGAGGGGACTGTGAGGTACCATTCAGACATAACAACTACCAGAGGAAACTGTGAGGTACCATTCAGACATAACAACTACCAGAGAGGACTGTGAGGTACCATTCAGACATAACAACTACCAGAGGAGACTGTGAGGTACCATTCAGACATAACAAATACCAGAGGGGACTGTGAGGTACCATTCAGACATAACAAATACCAGAGGGGACTGTGAGGTACCATTCAGACATAACAAATACCAGAGAGGACTGTGAGGTACCATTCAGACATGACAACTACCAGAGGAGACTGTGAGGTACCATTCAGACATAACAACTACCAGAGGAGACTGTGAGGTACCATTCAGACATAACAACTACCAGAGGAGACTGTGAGGTACCATTCAGACATAACAACTACCAGAGGAGACTGTGAGGTACCATTCAGACATAACAACTACCAGAGAGGACTGTGAGGTACCATTCAGACATAACAACTACCAGAGAGGACTGTGAGGTACCATTCAGACATAACAACTACCAGAGGAGACTGTGAGGTACCATTCAGGGATAACAACTACCAGAGGAGACTGTGAGGTACCATTCAGACATAACAACTACCAGAGAGGACTGTGAGGTACCATTCAGACATAACAACTACCAGAGAGGACTGTGAGGTACCATTCAGACATAACAACTACCAGAGAGGACTGTGAGGTACCATTCAGACATAACAACTACCAGAGGGGACTGTGAGGTACCATTCAGACATAACAACTACCAGAGGAGACTGTGAGGTACCATTCAGACATAACAACTACCAGAGGAGACTGTGAGGTACCATTCAGACATAACAACTACCAGAGGAGACTGTGAGGTACCATTCAGACATAACAACTACCAGAGAGGACTGTGAGGTACCATTCAGACATAACAACTACCAGAGGGGACTGTGAGGTACTATTCAGACATAACAACTACCAGAGAGGACTGTGAGGTACCATTCAGACATAACAACTACCAGAGGAGACTGTGAGGTACCATTCAGACATAACAACTACCAGAGAGGACTGTGAGGTACCATTCAGACAGAACGACTACCAGAGGGGACTGTGAGGTACCATTCAGACATAACAACTACCAGAGGAGACTGTGAGGTACCATTCAGACATAACAACTGATTCAGACATAACAACTGAATGGAAAGGGTCAGCGAGTTCAAGTTCCTCGGAGTACACATCGAGGAGGACCTCAAATGGGAGACGCACACCACACACGTGAGGAAAAAGGCTCAGCAGCGACTGTACTGGCTCAGCCGCCTGAAGAAGCTCGGAGTAGGACGTCGCATCCTCAGGCTGTATTACAACAGTTCTGTTTGTGTCACGGCCTGGTACGGGAACTGCACTGCCCGAGAAAAGATCAGCCTACAGTGAGTAGTGCGATCGGCAGAGCGGATAATGGGAATCGAGCTCCCAGCGCTCCAGGAACTGTACAAAAAGCGGTGCGTGGTCAAAGCCAAGCGCATCATCAAGGACAAGCACCACCCAAGTCACAGACTGTTCAAACCTCTACAACGACCGCGACCGGGCAAGGGGCTCTACCGCAGTATCAAGAGTTCCACCACCAGGTTCTGGTGTAGTTTTAATCCGGCTGCTGTCAGGATGCTGAATGAGGCATAAGCCTTGTTCAGCAGCCTGACAGCAGGCGGTGCAAAACCTTTCTGGCTCTTCATGAACACACCTGTGGATTATACCAGGGACAGTGACTTGGACTTAGCTCCCCCTCGGACACACCTGTGGACTACACCAGGTACAAATGACTTTTTTGCTGCACTCCCTCATGGAGCTACTTGCGGATTATACTAGGGTCAGTCCACCCTAGGTGGACACGCACTGACCTTTTGCACCTTAATCCCATGTATAACGCACTGACTTTTTTTGTCTTTTTATTGTGCTCTTTTTTCTCTAAGCACCTTAACGTCCATATGTATATCATGCACAGTATAAGTATAACATGCACAGTATACATACATTGCTGCTATGCTCAGGCACCTTAGTTTTGTTATTATCTCAGGTACTTTGTAAATATGTAGATAACTTGTCTGGCCTTCTGTTGCTCTCTTGTTTTGATCTCCTTCCCACTTGCCCCCCACCCCCTCTTCTTCTCCCCCCCCCCTCTTCTTTCTATGGAAATTAACGTTGCGATGGGAACGATGTACAAAAACGAATTTCACCCACTTCTTTACCTTGTAAACCTGTGATGTGACAATAAAACTGATTCTGATTCTGAACAACTACCAGAGGGGACTGTGAGGTACCATTCAGACATAACAACTACCAGAGGAGACTGTGAGGTACCATTCAGACATAACAACTACCAGAGGAGACTGTGAGGTACCATTCAGACATAACAACTACCAGAGAGGACTGTGAGGTACCATTCAGACATAACAACTACCAGAGAGGACTGTGAGGTACCATTCAGACATAACAACTACCAGAGGAGACTGTGAGGTACCATTCAGACATAACAACTACCAGAGGAGACTGTGAGGTACCATTCAGACATAACAACTACCAGAGGAGACTGTGAGGTACCATTCAGACATAACAACTACCAGAGAGGACTGTGAGGTACCATTCAGACATGACAACTACCAGAGGAGACTGTGAGGTACCATTCAGACATAACAACTACCAGAGAGGACTGTGAGGTACCATTCAGACATAACAACTACCAGAGAGGACTGTGAGGTACCATTCAGACATAACAACTACCAGAGAGGACTGTGAGGTACCATTCAGACATAACAACTACCAGAGGAGACTGTGAGGTACCATTCAGACATAACAACTACCAGAGGAGACTGTGAGGTACCATTCAGACATAACAACTACCAGAGAGGACTGTGAGGTACCATTCAGACATAACAACTACCAGAGAGGACTGTGAGGTACCATTCAGACATAACAACTACCAGAGGAGACTGTGAGGTACCATTCAGACATAACAACTACCAGAGGAGACTGTGAGGTACCATTCAGACATAACAAATACCAGAGGGGACTGTGAGGTACCATTCAGACATAACAACTACCAGAGAGGACTGTGAGGTACCATTCAGACATAACTACCAGAGAGGACTGTGAGGTACCATTCAGACATAACAACTACCAGAGAGGACTGTGAGGTACCATTCAGACATAACAACTACCAGAGGGGACTGTGAGGTACCATTCAGACATAACAACTACCAGAGGAGACTGTGAGGTACCATTCAGACATAACAAATACCAGAGGAGACTGTGAGGTACCATTCAGACATAACAACTACCAGAGAGGACTGTGAGGTACCATTCAGACATAACAACAACCAGAGAGGACTGTGAGGTACCATTCAGACATAACAACTACCAGAGGAGACTGTGAGGTACCATTCAGACAGAGTGTGTTTGGTAAAACAGTCTTCTCTGTTAGAGCCTCCCATCACTGGTCTCCCTTCAGAAGTAAGAGAGACCACCAACTATCTAACCTTCAAATTCAACCTTAAAAGATGGCTTAAAGCTAACCAAATTTGTAATCATGGGTAAATTTCAGCTTCATTAATCACTGATGTGTCTTCTCATATTTTACTTTGTTTTGTCTTCTGTACTATGTCTACTTGTCTTGTATTGTTGACGACGATGTCTTTTTTGTATTGATAGCTATACCACTTTTTTTAACAGCCTGCTCAGGGACTACAGATGAAAATTAGCCAACTCTGGCTCATTTACATGGACGTGAATAACTGACATGTTGATCAATGTGCATTGTCCCCGTTAAATAAATAAATTAATAAATTAATAAATTAATACATAAATAAATACATAAATAAATACATAAATAAATACATAAATAAATAAAGAAATAAAGAAATAAAGAAATAAAGAAATTCCCACACATGTTGCTATAGGGATGGCTCAGGGTAGAATACAAGTTTAAGCAATTAAACATGGGATTTTTTAAGATTCAAGTCAAAGAGGCCTCGTTGCCCTCAATACCCTCCATACCCTCAATGCCCTCAATACCCTCCATACCCTCAATGCCCTCAATACCCTCCATGCCCTCAATACCCTCCATACCCTCAATGCCCTCAATACCCTCCATACCCTCCATACCCTCAATACCCTCCATACCCTCAATACCCTCCATACCCTCAATACCCTCAATACCCTCCATACCCTCAATGCCCTCAATGCCCTCAATACCCTCCATACCCTCCATACCCTCCATACCCTCCATACCCTCAATGCCCTCAATACCCTCCATACCCTCCATACCCTCCATACCCTCAATACCCTCAATGCCCTCAATGCCCTCCATACCCTCTTACCTGACTAACTACCTCCCCAAAGTGAGTGACACCCAAAGCCACAACACTCGAGGAAGCGACAACGATCTGGTAAAACCCACTTATAGAACATTATCATTCTACTACTCTGACACCAAAGTGTGGAATGCTCGAACATCATCTCTTTAAAAAATGATCAGTTATATAGTTTTTTTAATACAGCCAATCTTCAAGCTTACAATGTGTCACAATGTGAGACGTTGTGAGCTTGTAGATCTCCTATTTTTGCTATTTCTTATACATTTTTAAATATAGATAATGTACGAGCCGATCTACAAGCTCACACAGCCTCGCATCGTGATTGCATTTCTGCTATTTTTGAAATATAGCAAAAATACAAACTCAATCCTAAGCCTTGTCTTTGTAGATCAGCTATTTTTGAAATATGGCCAATCTCCAAGCTCACAATGTGTCACAATGCGAGGTGTCATGAGCTTGTAGATCTACTATTTTTGCATTTTGTTTAAAGTTTAGACAATCTACGAGCCAATCTACCAACTCAGAATGTGTCACGATGTCAGGCGTTGTGAGCTTGCAGATCAGCTATTTTTTGAAAAAATAGCCCAACTACAAGCTCACAACCTGACAGATTTTGACAGTGTCAACTGTGTGGATTGGATCAACGGTGCCTCACAGGTCCAGATGTTATGTTTGTGACAACGGTCTGTGGTCAGTGGTCTGTGGTCTGTGGTCCGTGGTCAGTGGTCTGTGGTCTGTGGTCAGTGGTCTATCTGCCTGCCCACCCTCTAGACAATTTTAATATAAAAGCTCACCACGCTTCTTGATGCAATGTATTGTGAGTTTGTAGATCGGCTATTTTTAGGTTTGAAATATAGCCAATCTACAAGCTCACAATGTGTCGTGATGCAAAGCACTGTGAGCTTGTAGATCGGCTATTTACAAATTATTGCTGATCTACAAACTCACAACCGTCACAATACATGTTGAAAGATCACTTTCTTTCTTTTTTTCATAGCGTTTGTAGAGCAGATCATTTTTTTTCATATAGGCGATCTACAAGCTCACAATGCAGGCGTTGTGAGCTAATGTGTCATGAAGCAACACGTTGTGAGCTTGTAGATCGGCTATTGTTGTGTTTGAATATAGTCGATTTTCAAAATCACGATGTTATGTTGTGATCTTGTAGACCATTTATTTTTGAAATATTGCTGAACTACTAGCTCACAACCCATCAAAATGATACGCATTGTGAGCTTGTAGATTGGCTATTTATGTTGTTCAAAATATAGGAGATCTACAAGCTCACAACGCAGCGAGCCTCGACGTGTTGTGAGCTTGTAGGTCTGCTATTTTTGTCTCACAACACTGTCATGCAACTAAATATACAGTACCTTAAATCGGACCTCAAGGTACGTGAGTAACTCCAAAACAGAAGGAGTAGTAGTAATACAGAGCATGGTGGACGTCAGAGAAGGACAAGTGGATTTTGAAGTCAACATGGAGGAGAATGAGGAGAATACTAGACAGGAGAGAGATGAAAGGAGAATGAGGAGAGACAGGAGAGAGATGAAAGGAGAATGAGGAGAATACTAGACAGGAGAGAGATGAAAGGAGAATGAGGAGAATACTAGACAGGAGAGAGATGAAAGGAGAATCCTCCTATAATTCTAGTAAGCTCTGAGACCAACCTGTGAGCCCAAACCTGTGAGCCCAAAATGTTTCAGCCCGGTTCTCCTCAGTGCCCCAAGCTATTGATCTCAAATTGCGCACAGCCATTGACCATTACCATGTGCATGGAACTGTGAAGCCCGTTTTTCGATTACATAAAATCTCAGCTTATTATTACCGTTTATGTGTCAAACAATGGGAGATCGCGCTGCGCAGGGTTGCCAGGTTTCGCGAGACAAACAAGCAGCAAGGTCTATGAAAACAAGGCCAAACGAAGCGAGCCCTACAAGCAACAAGGTCTATGAAAAGAAGGCCAAACGAAGCACCGTCACACATATACACTGCCTCTTGGAAAACAGCCAATCTACAAGCTCACAACGCGTCCCCACACCCACCTGCACTTTCACAACCAACGCCAAAAACACACTTCCACCAATATTGCCCCTAAACCGCTTACAATAGGCGAACATGGCAACACCAAAGTCTGTCACACCATAGACCCCGCCCACTCTGAGTGCATTCTTACGGATCTGTGTGTGTGTGTGTGTGTGTGTGTGTGTGTGTGTGTGTGTGTGTGTGTGTGTGTGTGTGTGTGTGTGTGTGTGTGTGTGTGTGTGTGACACGGACCGGGGGGGAGGCGGGCGAGTAACATGCCTACGCTACGCCAGGGAGCCACATTTCATTCTACATCGTGGCTCTGTGGTGTGTGTGTGGGTGGGGGGGAGATGATCGCATCGCACCACAACTTGGGTCCGCGCCCGTGTATGCGTGGACATGCACGTGCGCATGCACGTTGGGGAGGCACGTGTGACGTGTCACAATGTACATTATTTGTGTTTGCGCGACGCCCGTGTGTGTGTTCGCTACGGGCCACGGGCCGCATGAGGATGTACCGTGGTGTGTGTATGTGTGTGTGTGTGTGTGTGTGTTTGTGCGCGCTCGCGTCGGCTCGTGCGCATGTGTGTTGGCGACGGGGGACGGCTAGATCTGTATATGCGCGGGTGTTTGTGTGTGTTCTGTGCCTCCACGACGGGATGTACGTGTGTGTGTACACACTACACCATTGGTTCTTAAAGTGGGGTCCGGGGACCCCCAGGGGTCCTTGAGGGAGTTCCAGGGGGTCCCCAGCTAAGACAGTCTCAATCAGACAATCTCGCCATGCTTATGCTGGCTGGACAGAGAGAGAGGGGGGAGAGAGGGGCGGAGGGAGGGGGAGAGACAGAGAGTTTAAGTAAATCTCTCCACCAGAGACACAAAAGTTAATCTCATCTAGCCATTACACCATGTCGAGTCTCCGAAAATCTGTACAAGCTAACGATACGGCCGTTTCACAATCTCGCCCCTAAACACGGTCGCCCCGGCTCGCACGGAACGGTCTGGGGCGAGCAATCTGCGCCTCATTGTCTCGCCCCTAAACACGGTCACCCCGGATCGCAACGAATGGTGGAGAGCGTTTATTTGTTAAGGAACGCCCATGCATTCTCCACTGTTGAATGTGCACCCTTTAAGTGCATATCTGCATGCACATAATTATATTGTTGTTAAGTTGAAATAATAGTTGTACAAGTTGTAATAACAGTGTTGTATAATTATTTTTGCTGTAGTAATCAATTCATTATAATATAAGTACAATGAATGACAGAATATATATATATATATATATATATATATATATATATATATATATATAATATTTCTTTTTTTTGTGTGTGTGTGTGTGTGTGTGTGTGTGTGTGTGTATGTATGTATGTATGTATGTATGTATGTATGTATGTATGTATGTATGTATGTATGTATGTATGTATATATATATGTATATATGTATGTATGTAGGACGTGCAATAACCCCACGTTTGCAACTACTTTTGCCTGCGCACTTCACCGGGTATGGTCTAGTGAGGAGAATACTAGACAGGAGAGAGATGAAAGGAGAATGAGGAGAATACTAGACAGGAGAGAGATGAAAGGAGAATGAGGAGAATACTAGACAGGAGAGAGATGAAAGGAGAATGAGGAGAATACTAGACAGGAGAGAGATGAAAGGAGAATGAGGAGAATACTAGACAGGAGAGAGATGAAAGGAGAATGAGGAGAATACTAGACAGGAGAGAGATGAAAGGAGAATGAGGAGAATACTAGACAGGAGAGAGATGAAAATGTCAACTTAAGAGGGAAGAAAAAAGGAAGTTCGATTTGAAGTTCAAACTAGCAGTGGTGAATTATGCAGAGCAGCACTCTGGAGAAGCAGCTGCCAGACAGTTTAATGTGGATCTGAAGCGCGTTAGAGAATGGAAGAAACTAAAAAGTAAAATGACTTTTCAGGCGGACGTGAATGTCTTTGAATGGCATCGCTTTTCAGGTGGAGGAGGAAGAAAGTGAGTGAGGAGCTGGAAAGTAACTTGTGTCAGTGGATATAACACACACATGGACAGAACCTCAGAGTCTCCTGGACAATGATTGGAGGGTGCACAGATAGACTCTAGGTGGTGCTAGAGCACCTGCCCTTTGCCCTCTTGACCAGAAGTGCCCTTTAAAAAATAAAAAAAAGTTTACAGTATGTAGCCCATGGTGACATCGATCAATTCGGGATTAAAAGCTTCTAATATATTGACAATTCCCCAAAATGTGCATTGCAATTTTCTTCTATAAATCTCACACTACTAGGGCAGCCGGCGGTTCTGAGTGCCGCGCAAGGTGCCCTTTTTTTTTACTTGAGCACCTGCCCCTCAAAATGTCTGTGCACGCCACTGATGCATAGCATCCCCGGGGCCGTGATAGCTTCCTCAAAGAATGGATGGTTCAACGACGACCTGAAGAAGGAATGGCTCCAGAAGGTGGTGGTGGGGAAATTCCACTTTGGACCAAGGCTGCTCGCATGGGACTCGTACCGCTGCCATATCAGCGTGGCCACGAAGGCAGAGCTGAAGAAGGAGTACAACGTTACAATGGCTGTAATACCTGGAGGTTGAACCAAGTACCTTCAGCCCCCTGACGTGGTGAGGAACGGCCCCTTCAAAGCTCACCTCCATGACGCCTACGATAACTGATGGCAGGTGATACAGACAAGTCCTACACCAAGTCAGAGAACCTGAGAGCCTCTTCTCACGCCTCCTGGTCCACTGGGTCCTGAGAACCTGGGACGCCCTGGATCAGGACACTCTGATCAACTCATTTAAGGTAGGAGTGTGTGTGAGAGAGAGAGAGACAGAGAGAGAGAGTGAGGTGTGTGTGTGTGTGTGTGTGTGTGTGTGTGTGTGTGTGTGTGTGTGTGTGTGTGTGTGTGTGTGTGTGTGTGTGAAGATGATGAGGAAGAGGATGATGATGAGGAAGAGGATGATGATGATGATGAGGAAGAGGATGATGATGATGATGATGATGAGTGGCATTGAGCTTCAGTATTATTGTAGCTGCTGTGTTGTTGTGATGGTGGTGGTTGTTGTTTTATACACTATACTGTATATACTGTAAACAGTTTGATACAGTACTTGGTACCATAACTTTATTCTATGCGGTACTTTACGGTATTTAAGATGTATCGAAGCTTTGATTTATTGTTTATTTTTTTATTACAGTATTACCGTAGACAATATTTTCACTACATGTTGATCTTTTTACGTCTTGTTTACAGACAGTATCTTGTAACTACTGGCATGTTGATGCCTTGGCTACCGTACCTCTTGTTTAAAGTACTGTACAGTATATCTTGTTGTTTAGTTATATGCTTGTAATATGTTTACATTACCGGTATGTCTTATACAGTAATGTTTCACTAAAACAACATGCTGGACAGGAACTGTAACCAAATAATGGTATAAATAAATAAGTAAATAAAAGCCTGTTGCAAATACCCGCCTGGTTCTTTTAAACGCCCGGGCTACTATTTATAAATATACAGACTATTTTATGAAGTATAGCTGACATACAAGCTCAGGGGTCATGATGTAAGGGGTTTTGAGCTTGTAGATCGGCTAATGTTGCTATGTTTGAAATATAGGCAATTTACAAGCTCACAACTCGTCACTATGCAACACATTGTGAGCTTGTAGATTGGCTATGTTTTACTATTTTGAAATAGACGATCTACAAGCTCACTATGTGCGAACAAGTGAATGAGTGGGTTTCTGTCATTCTAAACTCCCACATAATTCTATTGACTGACTTAAGCTCTCAGCCAGGGGTGTCGTTACGGTGTATGACCACCTTTTCTGACCAACACACACACACCCAACATCAAATCAGGCGTTGTGACTGTGAACGCATAGTGTGTCACTTCACTAAAACAGACAACAAACTGAGATAGGCCTAACTGAGTTTGATTGCTGAAAGTAGGCCTACGTAAAAAAGGTTTGTAAAAATGATATTGTATGTATCACCTCTCATATGATATTTCCTGTTGCCTATTAACCAATAATGAAAGTCAATAATTAAAGTATCTATTCTTCTTAATAATATACAAATGTTGTAAAGTTATAGCAGTGACTGAGACAACAGGCTAATAAACTAAGCCAAATGACAGCTGTGTAAGTCAACGCCCACATGCACGACCGCACAACTGGTTGCAGCCCTCTCCCCGAAACCAGTTTAACACCACTGCCTTGTACAAAATGTAATCCTGTTATTAAACTCAATTAGATGAATTATTAAGTGTTATAACCTGTAGTATTTGTTTAATAGCTACAACAAATAGCCTTCAATCAATCTCTGCTTGTAGGACGACATGGATACAAAAGCACAATGAAATGTCTTTGATCCACAGCTCAGCAAGCTGACAGAGATAACTCCCTCTAGTGGCTGTTAACTGTACTGCGCACCGAGCTCCACAGTAATCCAAAGAGAATTGATTGGTCAGTAGACGGTAGTATATGTTGATCTGTTGCATGCAGCATGTTACCATGGTGATGTACCCGGTAAGAAGTGAACGATTAACTTGTAACCCTGAAACAGGGCTTCACCTGAAGTTACCTCATTAACCCCTAAATCCAGCTTCATAGTTACTGTCCCATGGAAGACAAGACAATGACGGTGAGTTTCTTGATGTCCAACTAAACCCCTGAATCACACAGAGTCTACCAAACTATACAGTAGGTGTGAATCTGCCCTAAAAATCCATGTATAAAATGTCAAAATTGACAGATACTCACATCCTTTAATGAGATGAGGATTGAACCGATCTTCTCCACCATGTGTCACTCTGTAGGAAGTAGAACAACAACAATGCATCAATGTCTGTCTAACACAACGTCTCCACTACCTGACACTATTATTATTATTATTATTATTATTATTATGTACACTACAGTGTTTCTCCTAACATTATCCTGACCAGGCAGCTCATCCTGACAAACTCACTGCCGCCCCCTGGAGGACCTCCCTATAGGCTATGTCAGGGGTCCTCAACAGGCGGACCGCGGTCCATGACCGGACCGCGGGACACCTCTCTGTGGACCCTGGGAAAATTATAATAAAAAATAAAAAAAATAATTTTTTTTTTTTTTTTTTTTTTTTTTTACCCTAAAACCGAAATATAGTAACAAAAACGGGGGGAAAAAAGGAAAAAATCGCGTGCGTGTGCATGTGCGGACCCTAGCCTTATTCAAAAACGTATTTGTGGACCTTCAAGATTTGTTGTTGAGGACCCCTGGGCTATGTCCTTGTAGCTCATATCTGAGGACCTCCCGTTATGCACTACAAGGTCACGACATTTTTCTGTTCTGGCCCCACAGTGGTGGAAGGCAGAGGAAGAACTGCCACCCTTTTCACATTGTCCTGATATAGCGCCACCAGCAGGTCTAATTTAACTAAACATATTTTTGGAACAAAACGCCTCAAATCATGAATGCAGTGTCCGATTGCCGTGAAAGGCCTAAGAACAAATGTCACCCTTTTCACGTTGGCCTATTATAGCGCCACCATGAGGCCACAATAACCTACCTGACCTGACGGAGACTGTGCTCCGAGGAGCACTTTTTCTTGTTCTGTGTTCTTTCAATGAAATTTGGTATATTTCAAGGCAATCAAATGCTACAGCTTGGAATGTAAACCTAGGACCTTTCTGCGCAGAGACATAGAGAGATGTTGAACATGAGACATGATTAGACAGAGGCTACAGTGACGGCTATGCACTGTGTTGAATATCTCTCCTTTCAATGTGATGTTTCTGTGCTCTCTTTATCTAGTCACTTAAATGCAAGCACATAGCATAGCACTGCGTTTTGCATATAGCGTGACCTTGGTGTGACCTTGGTCTTAAAGGGAATGTCAACCGATACTCTGATTAGTTTAAATGTAACAAAATAACTAGTCTTCGTGTGACATAATGTGTGTGCGGCCACCTTTATGTCTCTTGAAGACTAGGTTGATTAATGTAACACCCAAACCACACCTGTGAATAATCTAGCGTGTAGCGCAGGTGTTTAGAGGCAGCGCTGCGTGTTGCACATGACAGAACATAGTAAAATAGCGATGGATGTGCCCCCACATGCAAACATTACCCACAAATAGCGGGTAACGGGTTCTCCCGGAAAACAGTGCCCCAAGTCTACTTACTTGAGATTCTTCAGCCCAGCGAGAGAGAGCAGCGTCTTCATTCCTGACTCAGTCACCATGTTTAGAGTCAGGTCCAATTCTCTCAGATGGAGGGTGGGATTAGAAGTTAGAGCTGAGGACAGAACTTCACAGCATCTCTCTGACAACGAGCAGTTCTTCAGTCTAAATGTGAGTGTGGAATGATTACAAATTAATAAAATACAGTATTCCTGGATAGAGAACCATCTATTAGAGGAACTGGTCTTGATCGACTGTCAAGGTTTTGGACTAGTGACCCAAGAGCTGGAAAGAAAATATCTAATGTAAATATTGTTTAGTCAATCAATAAATAACATGTTTTAATAGCTATCACTTCACCTTGTGTTTAGCATCAAGCACGTTACGTAATATAGTTGTTTTGGATTAAATAATGCTGTTTATCCAGACATGCATAGTGTGAACACACAAGGCAGTTGAGTTGTGCATTTTATAGTAAGTGGTACTTTTACACAGTATACTCAGTAAACTGTTATATTAATTGGTACTCTTACAGTCCCTCAGTAAACTGTTATTGTATTAATTGGTACTCTTACAGTCCCTCAGTAAACTGTTATTGTATTAATTGGTACTCTTACAGTCCCTCAGTAAACTATTATTGTATTAATTGGTACTCTTACAGTCCCTCAGTAAACTGTTATTGTATTAATTGGTACTCTTACAGTCCCTCAGTAAACTTATTATTGTATTAATTGGTACTCTTACAGTCCCTCAGTAAACTGTTATTGTATTAATTGGTACTCTTACAGCCCCTCAGTAAACTGTTATTGTATTAATTGGTACTCTTACACTCCCTCAGTATATTGCTATTGTATTAATGGGTACTCTTACTGCCCCTCAGTAAACTATTATTGTATTAATTGGTACTCTTACACTACCTCAGTATATTGCTATTGTATTAATTGGTACTCTTACACTCCCTCATTATATTGCTATTGTATTAATTGGTACTCTTACACTCCCTCAGTATATTGCTATTGTATTAATTGGTACTCTTACACTCCCTCAGTATATTGCTATTGTATTTTACTTCAAAACGTTTCTTGTAATGGTTCAGAGATGCAGCTTCAGAACACACAAGACCTCCAGAGTTTGAAGATATTGTTTGGCAGAATTATGACGTGTAAGTCAAAGAAATTAGATGAACAGACACAGTATGGAGTCCCTGCTCTTTAGAATGAGATGAACAGACACAGTATGGAGTCTCTGCTCTTTAGAATGAGATGAACAGACACAGTATGGAGTCTCTGCTCTTTAGAATGACATGAACAGACACAGTATGGAGTCTCTGCTCTTTAGAATGAGATGAACAGACACAGTATGGAGTCTCTGCTCTTTAGAATGAGATGAACAGACACAGTATGGACTCTCTGCTCTTTAGGATGAGATGAACAGACACAGTATGGAGTCTCTGCTCTTTAGAATGAGATAAACAGACACAGTGGAGTCCCTGCTCTTTAGAATGAGATGAACAGACACAGTATGGAGTCCCTGCTCTTTAGTTCCAAACTTTTAAAGTTCACAGACATGTTCTGTCACCCATTAAATCACTTCATAACACCCTCCCACCCCTTTCTATTCTGAGGTGAGATACTCCCTCTAGTGTCCATTACAATGAACTGCTTTAAGATGAATAACTATGGTTCTATACATGATACATTAGTTGAACTTACATTGTACACTGAAACAGCTCTCAAAGTCACTCTTTTAGCACAAACGAACGCAAAGTTGATTCGGACAATATAGAACATCACAAAACCCAGTACTGTTTTTTTTTTTATATAAAAATGTTAACTTTCTGCTGATTTTGCCATTTGTATTAGGACCCAGACTGGATCCGTGGATCCAGATCCGGATCTTCAAACAGTAAAATCAACAGGAACTTAACATTTTCTATATTTACAAAAAAACAGTACTGGGTTTGGTGATATTGTCTGAATCAGTTTTGTTTGTGTTCGTTTATGTGCTAAAAGAATGACTTTGAGAGCTGTTCCACCGTACAATGTAAGTCAATGAGGATATTTTTTATCTAATCATGGCAAGGTAACTACATAAGTCAAACACCCAAACATTTTAGTTATATGAGTGAATGAATTAACATTAATATAAATACCATTCAAAACTAGGGGATGACAGTCTGACAAAACCATTCAACCACTCATAGTGTAACCAGAGGTGTTTAGGTTTTAAATGTGGTAACTCAGCATAAAGACTACATATATTAGTCACTGTATCTTATCAATATTACGGTCAGTGTGGATTACCATGATATCAACCTTAACAACACTCTTAAAATAAAGTACCACCATCATAACTACATTATAATCACTTACTAGAACAGAACTGATACAAATCAAAATACAAAATGTAAATGAATCTGACCTGAGAATGTCCAGACAACAATGTGGACTCTTCAGTCCAGCACAGATGAGCTCTAGTCCGGAAACCTCCAAGCCGTTTCCGCTCAGGTCCAGTTCTCTCAAATGTGAAGGATTAGAGCTGAGAGCTGAAGCCACAACCTCAATGTGTTCCTCGTTGAGGTTACAGTCAACAAGTCTGTAATTACAGATTAAATGTAAAATCAGAGATGAACAAAACAGATCAGTCATGTTCACTGTCAAGGAGGTTCCCTGTGGTGCTTCCTGAAATGTTGTTTTCTGGTTCTTCAGACATTAACACGCTGTCAGTAAGAAGAACAGATGTAAAGTTGTCTCTAAACTACAGCATGGAACGTGTATTGATGTATTAAGTAACTTGTAAACCTAAGTTATGACGAAGCTCATTGTTTAAAAGACCATCCTCTGTACACCCCTTCACTAATGGTATGATCCATTTCTCATTTGATAATGAGGACACTTGTAAATAGTACAGAGGACTTGACTTCTTGTTCTGTGTGGAACCATGTTCTATTCACACACACACACACACACACACACACACACACACACACACACACACACACACACACACACACACACACACACACACACACACACACACACACACACAAAGTGGTTCGGAGGGGTTCCAGGGGGTCCCCAGCAAAATGAGTTAATATAGTATCACACACACACACAATCTCCATCAGATATTTTTCCTCAAGATAATTTTCCCCATTTCTGCAGTCAAATCCAATTTTGATTACAGACAGTTCACACTGTTATTTGCAAGTAATCATATCTGTGTGTTCAGACTGATTTAAACAACGTCGACCCAAAGCCGCCCTGCGTGACCATCTGCTTTGGTTCCTGTGGTAACGACGTATCGGCGTCATGACGTAGGAGCTAGTTGCTTGCTTACATTCAAGAAGCGCAATATAACAGACAAGTGACAACAACAGAAGACACAAAAACAAAGACAAGTACAACAAAACGGTGGAAAATGTACATAATCTCATCTCACTATTTCTCCCGTAAAATAATACAGATATTGTTTTGTTTTCATTACGATTACCCCTCGCACTCGTAGATAAAAATCAATTATCATGCTCTCTAATGACGTTAATAGCACTTGGGTCGTGCTTCAAGTGATGTTTTGGACAGTTAGACATGCAACTTGAGTGTTACAGCGTTCAGACTTAGACACGTCTTTAGAAATCTGATTTGAATCTCATCTGAAACCACCTCTGAATGTGGCTCAAGTCGGATTTGTAAAAAAAATCAGATTCCATGTGACTTCTTCATATTCAAACTACATCAAATGAATCTGATTCCAATCTGGATATGGAATAAAACCTGATTTAGGCTGGATTTGGCTGCCAGTCTAAACGGGACCTAGTGTGCCCCTTTAATGCCTGTCTCCACATGTATTGGGCCACATAAGAAGCACGTTTGTCAAGCTCTAGAGCAGCTTGAGTAGGTGGGATCAAGTCATATTGTTTACAGTAGTGACATCACTGGACATGTCGTACAGTAGGTTACTATCCTCCAATGGATAGAGCTGTAATATTATTGAGACATTCATCACACATCCCAGGATGTCTAGACAGGCTTCATTGATTTGCTATGGAAGGCTGACACAATGTCACAACCACTGAACACATGGAAGAAGAGGATGACACATGTTTTCTCTGGACCTATGGCTCTTAATACTTTGCATTGGTCACATATTTATACAACCCACACACCCATGTAAAACACTTTCAACTTCACCTACTTTAAGCAGGTCATTATACAATTTGAAATACTGTAGGTGATGTGACGCGTTGTGAGCTTGTAGATCGGCTGTTTTCACTAGTGGTTAAAGAATGACTAATAACATTGCTTTCTTACTATTAATTTGTTTTGAATACAGAGATACAAGGTTTCTGCCACAAGTGCTTATTCTTATCCTCCAAACGTATTTACTAAGTTCTTCTGTCAAAATGTCGACTCATATGACATTCAATACATATGTCATGTTTCTGAAATCACAGTTCAACTCTTTTTTTCAGGATTTGGTCAAATCTACAGTGATGTCATCAAACAGAATGGGAGAACATTTAACACTGTTCTGAAAAGATTTTGTTCAACTCGTCTCGTATTATGTCTTCTTTTACAGAGTGTTTTATTAAGGTCTCAGTCGTGGTTATTTATAAGCTGGTCCACCTGGCTCTCATTGCCTGGGTAGTGATATTAGCCGATCTACAAGCTCACAACTTTGTGTAGATCTTTTCACTCTTTTCCCTTTTGGGTCTCGAGCTAAAAGGTTTAGGAACCTCTGCTTCAATGGATCCAATGTATACAAAACACACAAACACACACACACACACACACACACAACCAATCCAATCTAGATCACACTGTGAGATTGTAGATTGAAAATAGCCGATCTTTTCTCCCTCTCTCTCTCTCTCCCTCTCCCTCTCCCTCTCCCTCTCCCTCTCCCTCTCCCTCTCTCTCTCTCTCTCTCCATGTGTGTTTATTTTTTTAATTTAATTTGAATGAATGAATGTAGTATATGAGTGAAAGCTGCTCTAACATGTTGACATTCACATGACTACTAACCTGGCTGTTGTGCAGTTCCTCACAGCTGGGACCAGTCTCCATCGCCCCTCCTTTGATGTGTTGTATTTGTTCAGGTCCAACTCATCCAGAACCTTCTCTGACATCTGCAGCATGGAGGCCAGAGCTGAACACTGGATGTCAGAGAGTTTCTTCCCTGATCTGTCCCCTGACTCCAGGTACTGTTGGATCTCTTGACTTACTGAGTGGTCATTCATCTCCATCAGACAGTGGAAGATGTTGATACATCTGTCAGGAGAGGCATAATAGTAATTCATCTCCTTCAGGTTGCTGATGGCTCTCTGGATCTCCTCTGGACAGTTCTCTGTCTGACCCAGCAGGCCTCCTAACAGACTCTGGTTGGACTCCAATGAGAGACCATGTAGGAAGCGGGCAAAGAGGTCCAGGTGGCCATTTTCACTCTTCAGAGCTATTTCCATAGCAGCCTTCAGGAAGCCGGAGAGGGAACTGTCACTGTAACCCAGGAATGTCTTCAGTACCTCCATGTTCCTCTGTGTGAAACAGTGGTACAGGTAGACTGCAGCCAGAAACTCCTGGATACTCAGGTGAACAAAGCAGTAGACCGTTTCTTGGAAGCAAGCACCGTCGACTTTGAAGAATGCTGTGCACATGCCTGAGTTCATCAAGTCTTTGTTCACATCAAGACCAGACGCTTTCAGGTCTTTCTCGTAGAACATGATGTTACCTTTGACCAGTTGGTCAAATGCTAGCTTACCCAGCTTCAGAAGAACTTCTCCTTCAGCCTCTATGAGCTTCTGTTTATTTTTCTGAAATAAACGTTTTGAAGCAAACTTCTCCTTCTTCCTCTTTGTCTGAACCATCACAAATTGACAGTACATCTCAGCCAGGGTCTCGGGCAGCTTGCCTGTCGTCCCTATGTCCTGCACAACCTTAGCAGTGATCCAACAGAAAATTGGAATTTCACACATGGTGGAGAGGACCTTTGATTTGTTGATGTGTGAGATGATTAAGCTGGTCATTGAGCTGGCCTGGTTCTCATCTCTGAACTTTTTCTTGAAGTACTCCTCCTTCTGTTTATCAGTGAACCCTCGTACTTCTGTCATCCTGTCAACAAAGTCCTCGGGGATCTGAGCAGCTGCTGCAGGTCGTGAGGTTATCCAGATGTGAGCAGAGGGAAACAGTTCCCCCTTGATGAGGTTTGCCAGCAAAACTTCGACTGGATAGGATTGATTCGGGTCCAGGCAGTCCAGGCAGTCCAAATTTAATTGGAGCTGGTTTTCATCAAGTCCATCAAAGACAAACATAACCTTGAAGGGACTGCTGTTGTAGTCGTCTGACTTCTGCAATGTGTTGAAGATGACATTCAGATCTTCATTCTCAATAAATCTTGTTTCTTTGATGCATTCATGAATTAACTCTGCCAAACTAAAGTTTTTTCCCTCGAGCAGATTTAACTCACGGAACTTGAACGGGAACAAAAGGTGTGGATCTTGGGGAAAACAGTTCTTGGCCCAGTCAAAGACAAACTTGTGTACAAGGAAGGTTTTGCCAATTCCTGCGACACCAACGGTGAGCAAAGTTTTTTCGTTAATTCCAGAAGGGTCTTTGAAGATTTCACTGAGTTTGATTGGGTTTTTCTCTCCAGCCTTATTCATCTCCATCTGTCTGACCTCATGGTGTTTGTGGATTTCTGTGAAACTGATGTTCACATTGTAGAGAGGGACATAGACGTCTTCAAACTTCATCTTTGGCTCATTGTCCAACTTTACAGGCAGATATGTCTGCAAGATCTTGCGTTGAAGTTTATCTTCATATTCAGTAATGGAATAACGTGTTTTCACCAATGACTCTGTAATTAACAAAGGTATTATTTAACAATTTTGCCGACAGAGAAGAATATCTACCAGATACCGTCTGTGTTTTTTCAATGACATTTTTTCATTTATTGTTTATAATGTTTTTTGGAAAATTTAAAACAATAAAATGAAAAATAAATTGGAGCATTAAATCACGCAAAGCTTTGCTAATCAAATTGGGATATTACGTTTGTGACCAGATTTAGCCAATCAAACATGGATGTTACTTTTGTGATGGCCACACACCATCCACCCAAAAGCCACTTTTAATATAGATTTTCAGACTGCTACGCAGCCTTCAAACCTAGTCCTATGTTGTGCTGATAAATTCCTTTTAACAGGACGTTCATGAAAGTCCTTGCGGGCTTGTTTCCAATGAGGGCCTGTGAGCAATTAGGGGTTAAGAGTCTTGCTCAGGGACAAATTTCATTTCATCGACACATATGCTGGTGTGGCCTGGAATCGTACCTGGGGCAACCAGGGCCTCTGGCTCCCTAGGCGGGCTCACTAACCACTCAGCTATGGCCGCAATGATCACCAAAGTATGGCTATTTGAAGTGTTAAACACTGCCATAACACGGCTGCTGAGCAGCGATGCAGACAAATTGCAATTTCACCACTTCCGGTGGTCGGATCAGCTTCCGTTTGCCGCTGGATTCCTTGTCTCAGTCTACGACCAATTCCTGGTAAAACCTAAAATAAACAGATCCACTTGTGGGCTGCGCCATTGAACTCCACACCCCTCATAGAGTGTGATGGTGAAGTTTCAAGGCAATCCGAAAAACTGGAAGTAGGAAGGACAAACCGGAAGTGGTAATTTCAGATGAAATTGGAAGTCTGTGGTTTGGAGCCTGTAGCATGCTGGGAACTGGAGTTATGGCTGTTTAAACCCCAGCCAATAGGAAAGCAGAGGGGTCGGGGCTTCAGCAATTACAGCCTGTTCCGTGAGACCACCTACCAATTTTGAAGCCTTAAGCATACTGGGAACTGAAGATAAGTCTGTTTAAACCCCAGCCAATAGGAACACAGAGGGGGCGGAGCAATGGAGATGGTATTGTGATGGCAGACCGCTGACCAGTGTTGGTGCCAAGTTTGGTGTGAATCGGAACGGAAGGTTACATCCGATGTAACCCAGGTTCTCTGAGTGGAGAGACTGGCTCTCCACTACATATTATTCAATATGTACGGGAACTGACCCCCAGGGGCAGTGCTCGTGGATACTCTTTAAGACACATCATCTATGGTGGCCCTGCCCTGATCTGCAATCAGTGGGGTATTTAAGTCCCACCCCAGCAGGGCCACTTTGATTAACTTTGATTGACACGAATTTCGGAGCGGCTGATTCGTGGAGAGCCAGTCTCTCCACTCAGAGAACCTGGGTTACATCGGCCTGTGTGGCCCTGACGTACGACACTAAGCTCTAGCAGGGCAGAGTGGGAACCGACTCTGTCTTTGTACCTCATCTGTCTGCATGTCAAAGAGAGGACAGAGCTCAAACACCAGATTGGGATATGCCTCTGAGAGAACTTTGGGGAGAAAGGCCAGGTTGGGGCGTAACACTGCTCCTCCATCATCTGGGCCTAGACCTGCAAAGCTCCTCATGGACTGACAGAGCTTGCAACTCCACAATTCTCCTTGCAGATACGACTGGTGAAGGCCATGTCCTGCTGCGGAGCCCAGCACGCACTCAGTGATAGGGGTGCTGGCTACCACACCCATGCAGTAGAACCTGATAAATGCGGACGGCGTCAAACAGGAGCCGTCACACAGATCTCAGATAGAGGGGCACCTCGCCAGAAGCCCATGAGGCAGCGAGGCCCTGTGTGGAATGTGCACACATTCCTGTTGGGGCTGGCCTGCCTGCCCACCTATACGCCTGCTGGATTGTTCCTCAACCCATTGAGGGAGCCCAGCCTTGGAGACCATCCGCCCAAGGCAGTTAGGTCCATACACACTTCCAAGGCCCTGACAGGGCCCAACAGTGACTGCAACCCTGCTTCACTGCCCTGAGGGGGTGGGAAGGGTGCAGTTCAATAGACTGACTCGTACTCTGATCAGGCCATAGGGTGGAATGCAGGGATTGACACCAGCACCACCCAAGCATTGCCATGTAGGAAGCGTCAGCATCCCTCATGCACGACAGGGACATTCTTGTAGCTGAGAAAGTTAACAGCAAGAATGCTGCCTCGAGAGAAGCCATTGCAGCCCAAGTGTTCACAGGCTCAGATGCCCCATGCCGCAAGGCACTGAAGGCACACGGTACCACCTCCTGTGGGGGGACTGCTGGCCTACCGTGAGAGGGCCACGAGCCCCCTTCGGCAACTGGGTAATTTACATGTTGCCCTTGTTTGGGACCGTCGTGTCACTGGCTGATCCCCAGCGCAGCAACACAATTATCTTGGGATGAGGAGGGAGCTCACTCCGTGGCTCACACGACCACGCCGGCTTCCGCCCTGCAGAACAACATTCAGGTGCATAACTGGGCATGCCGTAGCACACCCGTATGGTGCGTTCTGCTCATCCCTGACAGTCTCTGCATGCTCCACTGTGTCACCGCACTGACGGAACTATATACCTGAACGCGTTAGCTGACCCGCCAGCAATACGCCCGTATGGTGCATGACTGTAACTGACAAGGAATGTACTGGCCGCATGTTCAGGAGAGCCGGGGGCACAATGTGTGCCGTGGCTGCCATCAGCCCCAAAGGGCATAGGCACAGCCTCCAGGTCAACCTGGCCCTCAACTGAAAATCTGGACGAGCCCTGAGGGTGGCCCGTCCCACTGGAGCAAGGGACAAAGTCCCTGCTCTGGCCTCTAACCCATGCCTAGGATCCTCGACTGTGAGCGATGACGCCTGCAAACTCTCTTGTCGAGGCGCCGGCCTGAGTGCCCAAAGTGCCGCCGGAGCCTGGCCACATCGTTGTGGCACTGCTCCTCTGAGCAAGCAAGCACCAGCCGGTGATCCAATTTTGGATGCGGAGGCTCTCCCGACGCCAAGGTCCCAGGACTGCGTCCAAGCACCTTGTAACATGCGGGGGGCTACTTTTGCTCTCCTTTAGGATTTTGTTTGTTTTACCTATAAACGAGCCGCAACACCAACCCCAAGAGGGGCGACGCAACGCCAGCTCTCTGAACTGCATACTGCAGTTGGTTAAATAGGCTGCCAACACTCGTAGTCTTCTCATAAACAAAATCCATCTCTACAGACCTGTCCAAACCAGGCAGGGCAGGTAAAGAGGGGGAGCCATAGCCTGAGCTTGGCTCTGCCGCCCTCGGACGTTTAGTCTGTTGGGCTGGAGTGGAAACGGCAACACCCTCTACCATATATGCGCTCCGCTCGTCCCTGACAGTACGGATGTGCTCCGCTGGAATCACCAAACCCGGTTCTCCAGCGAACTACGCTCCAGCGCGTAAACCGACCCAGTCGGCGATATGCTGTATAGCGTGCAATGATTGATTCAGGGGACCCCTGGCAGACCCAGCGCTTTCTGTCTTGCGTCACTGAACCCAGATCCACAGACAGAACTCCGCCACGGACGCGTAAACCGACCCAATCGGTGATACGCCGTATAGCGGGCTCTAATGGCCGCCCAGGTTGTGTTCGACAGACCACCAGAGTCCGCCAAGTGTTTCCACAGACGGAACTCCGCCACGCACCCGCGAACCGGCCTAGCCGGTAATACGTTGTATAGCGGGCTCTAATGGCTGCTTTATGTGTGTTCTAACAGACCACCAGTACGCCCCGCCCAGTGTTCTCACTGACGGGACTCCGCCGCGGACGCGTAAACCGACACAATCGGTGATACGCCATAAAGCAGGCTATAATGACTGTCCACACCAGTGGTGGAGAAAGTACTCTATTACTTCGGCAAGCTGCTCACAGCCCAGCCGGAGCATTCCTGCCATCACCTCCCGTGCACATCCACGAGCCTCCTTAGCTCGTTGTAGCCGGGCACTGGCCTCTTGGCCTAACATGGCCGATGGCTCAATAGGCCGCTTCATCGGACAAGCTCGGTCCTCCTGCCGCAGCTTGGACTAGGACCGCCACCGATGGCGCCTCACCGGCCGGAGAGCAGCCATACTCCATAAAGGTCAAGGCTATTATGGTCACGCAAGCGCCGTGTAAGCGCGCGCTGATACAGTGACGGAGTAGCCTCTGTGTTGGCAAGCTGCGTCCGGATAGCCATGGCTCTGTGCATTCTCGGGATGAGCAAGGAGCTTACTCCGTGGCTTCACACCGATGACCGGATTCTACCACGCAGAATTACACCTAGGTGTGTAGACGGCCCCGCCGTGCCACACACCATATATGGTGCACTCCGCTCGCCCCTGACAGTACGGATGCCCTCCGCTGGTATCACCGAACACGGTTCTCTAGTGAACTACGCCACAGCCGCGTAAACCGACCCGGTCGGCAATACGCTGTATAGCGTGCAACGACTGATTCAGGGGACCCCTGGCAGACCCGCCACGGACGCGTAAACCGACCCAATCGGTAATACGCCGTAAAGCGGGCTATAATGGCCGCGGGTATAATGTTGCGTTTGTGTTCGACAGACTACCAGCGCGCCCCGCCCAGTGTCTCCACTGACGGAACTCCGCCACGGACGCGTAAACCGACCCAACCGGTGATACGCCGTATAGCGGGTAATAATGGCCAGGGATTGGCCGCCCAGTTTGTGTACGACAGACCAGCACGTCCTGTCCGTGTCACTGGCAGATCGACAGACAGAACTACACCACGGTCGCGTGAACTGACCCCGTCAGCGATACACCGTATAGTGCGTTATTACACCTGAACGCAGAAGCCGCCGAACCTGGCGCCAATACGCTCGTATGGTGCGGCTCTGCCACCCTGGGACGTTCAGTCTGTTGGGTTGTAGTGGAAATGGCTTGCCTCTAAACAACAGGCACCTGGCCTGCTTAGCCTTAGCTGGCAAGGACCTCCAATGGAAACAATAAGACCACAAGGACTTTTTGAACTGTCCTTTTAGGCAAAGTATTTTAAATGTAACTGCTTTTTGCTGTTTTGCATTTTCGCCTAATAAAATATTCAATCCATTCAATCAATCCAAGATGAAGCAACTGTTTCCATCTCCATGCCGATTTTCCCATATGTATATATATATATACATAATTGTATATATACATGCATTTTACTTGTTAGGATGGAAACCCATATCAAACCCAATGTCCAGCAGTTTGTTTTGTGTCTCCAGCAGAGTTTCTAGTGTCTCTATCTTCTCCTGGAAGAGGTTGCACCTGAACTCTGCAGCCGCACTGAGGCGCTCCAACACAAAGACTCTGACATTACTCCAAACTCTTCCCTTGTTGTGGAACGCGCGCCACAAAGCAGAATTGCACCTAGGTGTGGACGGCTCCGCCGTGCAACACACCATATATGGTGCCCCCCGCTTCGTGGGTTTGGAGAGAACGACCGCCGGCAGGATAAGCAATTCATGCACGCAGAGGGGTCCAGACTGCCCGTGCGCGCATGCTCCATCCCCAAGCAAAGCATACATCTACCGTGGCCGTCCCCACGGGCATCTTCACCCCACAGCCCAGACAGACGTGGGGCGCTGGGCTGGCCATGTTTGCTGTATTTATTTAAGCCATGTATGCGAATCTATATACCTAAATATATAGGTATATATTCGTAAACGTATGTATTTGTATATCCATATACTCATATACTCAATACTCGAATATTTGTATACTCATATACTCAATATTCGTCCATTTATACATTTGTATATAAAATACACTTAATCTCTATAAGTATATGAGCTCTCTATAAGTATATGAGCAGAGCCAAGTGTCTCTTTATCTTATTTCACTCTTCCCAAAGTCAGTGATTTGCAGCGAGTGCAGTGGGCTGCCAGGAGATAACTCCTGACCTAGCGCCACACTGCCCTCTTGTGACCTGCGGGGCACAGTGCAGCCCTCTCCTAGGGTGCACCCAGGCCCCTCCCCCTACACTGACGCCTCGCGTCGATGCGGAAGTAGGGACACGCTGCAAACTTTTCTCCGTTTGTTTGTTTGAATGATTACTTGGCTCCGCTGAGGGCTTCCTCGGACCGCGGTGGCGATGATAACCGGTAGTAGATGGCCCGGAGATCCGCCGACTGGGTCAGCCTCGCTCGGGTTCTACGGTCTACCCCGGTACCGCGCAGTGGCGGCGATGCCGGCGATCCAAGCGCTCAACCGTTACGGGGTTGGCTTCCCACTTGGGTCGCTCCAGCAAACCAGCAGCCGCCCTGGTCCGCCCTCTGACTGGGTCAGACTCGGAACCAGGCTGCAGCCGCGGCAGCGGCGATGCCGGCGATCCAAGCGTTCGGCCGACAGACGGCTTCCCACTTGGTCACTCGAGCAGAACAGCAGCCGCCCTGATCCGCCCTCTGACTGGGTCAGACTCGGAACCAGGGTGCACGCCGCGCGCCAGGAATAAAACTTGTGTTGGTGTGAATATGACAGCGAAGCGTCCCGAGAGGAGCCTCGCAAGACCTGCTCTCTAACAAACGTAAGTGGACCACGCTGCCAAACACCCGTTCTGTATACTGTATGTCTTAAGCTGAGCCCACTAAGCGTCTGCACTCGTGGAAATCAAAGAATCGAAGTGGCCCTGCTGGGGTGGGACTTAAATACCCCACTAATTGCAGATCAGGGCAGGGCCACCATAGATGATGTGTCTTAAAGAGTATCCATGAACTTGGCTTTGCCAATGACCTAAATACTTTCTATGCCAGATTCGAATCATTAGGTGATTCCTCTAAGTGCACTGAAATACTGAAGGCTGTAACACCTGCCCCCTCAGACAGAATTATCATCACTGAAGAGGATGTCAGGAGAGTGTTTCGGTGTACTAACACAAGGAAAGCTAATGGGCCGGACGAGTGCAGTGCTTTTCTCCTCAAAAACTTTGCATCTGAGTTGGCTCCTGTGTGGCAACCAATATTTCAAACCTCTGTAGACACACACATAATTCCTCTGTGTTGGAAAACCTCGCACATAAAACCACTACCCAAAATCCAATGTCCAAAAGAACATAAGGATTATAGACCCATAGCTCTCACTTCAGCGACCATGAAATCACTGGAAAGAATACTGTTGCAACATCTTGTGAGTATAACTAAAGACAAATTTGACCCCTGTCAGTTTGCTTATAAGAAAGGTTGCGGTACAGAGGACGCGGTTGTCACACTGGTCCACTTCATTACAAAACACCTAGATAAGTCTAATAAGAATCATGCAAGGGTGCTGTTCTTAGACTTCTCTTCAGCCTTCAATACAATACAGTCTGATATTCTGGTGACAAAGATGGTACAGTTGGAACTGAATCCATACTTAATTCACTGGTATGCTTCCTTCCTTACGAACAGAGTACAGAGGGTGAAAGTGAACAAAACCCTCTCCTCAGCATTAACTACTAATGTTGGTGCTCCCCAGGGTTGTGTAAGCTCAGCTGTACTTTTCACACTTTATACTGACAGCTGTTGTACTGAGGAATGTCTGTCTGAATGTCGCACTGACAAACCAGACCAATACATTCTAAAGTACTCTGATGATACAGTCTTGATTTCTCTTTTGGATAGTTCCAGTGATCCTGGACTGCACCAACACAGAGTAAATAAGGTGGTGGAGTGGAGTGATAACAACGCTCTTATCATTAACACAAAAAAGACAGAAGAGATTGTTTTTGGTGCTCCACTAGAGATACACAGATCCCCCATTACTATTCATAGTGAACAGATCAACCAGGTATGTTCGTATACATACCTAGGAGTAGTAATAGACCACCTTTTGTCATGGAAAGACCAGATTGAATCAGTGGGTAAGAAGACAAAACAAAGAGTCTATTTCCTTCGCCGTCTGAGATCTTTTGGTGCTAGTAGACAGATTCTTCTTTTGTTTTTCACTTCTGTTATTATGAGTGTTCTGCAGTACTGTAGTACCACCTGGTATGGATGTCTGTCTGTAGCTTTAAAGTCACAACTGCTGCAGCAAGTGAACATTTGTTCAAAGATTGTTGGACAACCACTTCAGAGGCTCTATACATCTACGTATAATAACAGTATGATAAGGTTGACAAGGAATATCACTTCAAACACTAGCCATGCTTTGTATGGAGAATATAGGTTGCTGCCTTCAGGAAGGAGATACGGTGTTCCTACATACAATAAGGTCAAACTGAAGAGGTCCTTTCTCCATCAGACGACATTGAGGCTTAATCAGGAGTTATAGGCCAGGGGTAGGCTGAGTGATGGACATTGCTCTTGTCTTTGTATGTCTTTATGTATGTATTTTGTTGTTTTCTTGTGTCATGTCAAATGTGTGTACTGTTATATGTTGCATACATGGCTGTTGGGTCGCAAGACAAATTTCAGTGCAAACTGACAATAAAGTATCATCGTATTATCGTATATCGTATCCACGAGCACTGCCCCTGGGGGTCAGTTCCCGTACATATTGAATAATATGTAGTGGAGAGCCAGTCTCGAACACGAAAGAGAACAATGGTGCACCTCGCAGGTCCACATGTTACGTTTGAGCGTCCACCCACCGTCCGCCCACCCTCCGTCGGTTGACCCTCTAGGCAATGTTAATATAGGAGATAAGATTTTATTAAAATGGTAAATGCCATAGATGACTGACGTCACAGGTTGGTCACATGAAGCCTGAGATCCACTTGGAGCCACACTGATCCCATGTGATCCAAACATCCACATGATTTATTTTATCAGCTTAAAAGTTTGAATGAACAGGCGGTATCGACTCCACTGGTTTGTGAAGAACCTGATGATCCATGTTATCCAAGTTGACTTTATCGTTATTGGAAAGTTGTACAGCAATGAAAAACAATAAAATAATAGGAAGTAATGCTAGTAGATCTATGACTAAATGAAATGTCTCCATTTAGAGACAATCAACTTTAAACAGCACTGACCTGAGACAGCTGCAGCTGCTCCTTTGGGTTGTGTTGCACTGAGTGATGGAGAAGCCTGAGGGTACCTGTTGTGAGATGCAAAACCCTTTTTAACTGTTTAAAATCTACTAATCCTATATACATGCTATAGGCTCTATAGGACCAAACATTCAAGCATTTTTCTTTTAAAGATTTGTTCTGGGGGCTTATATGCCTTTATTTGATAGAACAGTAGGCTGACAGGAAATGGGGGTCAGGATCGAGATGACCAGCCTAGGTGCCCAGACGGTTACGCCAACCGTCCGGGCCATATTACAGCATTTTGAAGTGGAAATATAAATGGAAATATATTAGAGAAGACAACATCTCCAGAAGACATTTTTGTCACTTGAACCTCACATCATAATAGAAAACATAGAAAACTGCAACCCTTACTGATAGTGTAATGAAATATAAAAATAACAACTTTGTATTTGTAAGAATTAGGAATACATTGGAAATAAATTCTGATACATCATGGCCTGAAAAGGTACATTTTCTTGTACTAAATCAAGTAATAAAAACATCACTTAAATGAGAATTGCTTTGGAATGGATTTGCTCATTTTTTTCAAGACCTTTATAGAACATTAATTCAAATGACTTACAGATCATCTAGAAGAAGCTTCTCGTGTTTCTCAAGGCCTTTGTAGAAAATGACTTTGGCTTCTTGTGCATTGAGGAGTTTATAGAGTTTCCTCATCTTCTCCATAGTGGTGCGTTCAGACCTCACATCATCATAACCCTCTTGGGTGATGACCTTCTCTTGAAGGAGCAGATCCAGGATGGGGTCGACCATGTTCACTCTCTGTATCAGGTCAGAACGGTGTTGGTCGACAAAGTGACTCCCTGAAGATAAGTTGAAGGAAAATGTAGTTGTTGGTGAAACTTCAACTCTGTGGGTGAGACTTGTTTAAACATGCTTCTGAACACTATGTTTTAACCACTTAAACCCTTTATACTTAGTTGTCCGGGTTAACAGACAAAAATATACACCGGTCAAAATATACCCAGGGTTAAAGTGGACTAGCCTGTTTTATACCCTGGGGTATAAACTGGACAAACCTATAAACTGGACTAGCCTAAGATGTACAATACTCCAGGGTATAAAACAAGCCCGCTTTATAGTTATGGAGTTATGGCTGTTTAATGGCCAGCCAATAGGAACACAGAGGGGGAGGGGCTTAAGCAATTACAGCCTGTCCCTATTGGTCATCTAAGTGGGTGTCTAAGGGGAAGTGGCTCAGGGGTAGAGTCGTCGGCAGAGTTAGTGTGGAAGTGTCCTTGAGCAAGAGACTGAACGCCTAATTGCTCCCGATGAGCAGGTTGTTGCCTTGCATGGTTTCCTCCGCCATCGGTGTATGAATGTGTGTGGGAATGGGTGAATGTAATGGACTATATATGTAAAGCGCTTTGGATAAAAGCGCTATATACATGCACCATTTACCATTTTAAGTGCACCTAGCAAAATTCGGAAATTTACCATGCTGGGAAACAAACTATAATATCTTTTGGATGCTCAGGGCTTCATTTGTGCTGGAGCTCGACTCCAGAACCTGCCTGCTGTACTCTGGGAAATCTAAAGGTGTTCTCTCACCTCATGTATATTGACCTGAACTCTAGATTGGAGGGTCACGTAGTGACCTGAACTCTAGATGTGAGGGCCACGTATTGACCTGAACACTAGATGAGAGGGCCACGTAGTGACCTGAACTTTAGATGTGAGGGCCACGTATTGAACTGAACTCTAGATGTGAGGGCCACGTATTGACCTAAACACTAGATGTGAGGGCCACGTAGTGAACTGAACTTTAGGATGTGAGGGCCACATATTGAACTGAACTCTAGATGTGAGGGCCACGTATTGAACTGAACTCTAGATGTGAGGGCCACGTATTGACCTGAACACTAGATGTGAGGGCCACGTAGTGAACTGAACTATAGATGTGAGGGCCACGTAGTGACCTGAACTCTAGATGTGAGGGCCACATATTGACCTGAACACTAGATGTGAGGGCCACGTAGTGAACTTAACTCTAGATGTGAGGGCCACGTAGTGACCTGAACTCTAGATGTGAGGGCCACGTAGTGACCTGAACTCTAGATGTGAGGGCCACGTAGTGACCTGAACTCTAGATGTGAGGGCCACGTAGTGACCTGAACTCTAGATGTGAGGGCCACGTATTGACCTGAACTCTAGATGTGAGGGCCACATATTGACCTGAACACTAGATGTGAGGGCCACGTAGTGACCTGAACTCTAGATGTGAGGGCCACGTAGTGACCTGAACTCTAGATGTGAGGGCCACATATTGACCTGAACACTAGATGTGAGGGCCACATATTGACCTGAACACTAGATGTGAGGGCCACGTAGTGAACTTAACTCTAGATGTGAGGGCCACATATTGACCTGAACACTAGATATGAGGGCCACGTAGTGAACTGAACTATAGATGTGAGGGCCACGTAGTGACCTGAAGTCTAGATGTGAGGGCCACGTAGAAACCTGAACTCTAGATATGGGGGCCACGTAGTGACCTGAAGTCTAGATGTGAGGGCCACGTAGTGACCTGAACTCTAGATGTGAGGGCCACGTAGTGACCTGAAGTCTAGATGTGAGGGCCACGTAGTGACCTGAAGTCTAGATGTGAGGGCCATGTAGTAACCTGAACTCTAGATGTGAGGGCCACGTAGTGACCTGAAGTCTAGATGTGAGGGCCACGTAGAAACCTGAACTCTAGATGTGAGGGCCACGTAGAAACCTGAACTCTAGATGTGAGGGCCACGTAGAGACCTGAAGTCTAGATGTGAGGGCCACGTAGAAACCTGAACTCTAGATATGAGGGCCACGTAGAAACCTGAACTCTAGATGTGAGGGCCACGTAGTGACCTGAAGTCTAGATGTGAGGGCCACGTAGTGGCTCGAACCTCTAGTCATTTGAATTGAATTAATCTGAGAGCTTCCTGAGCAAAGATAATTGACTTAAAAATCTCAAAATGGGCCGGGTTGACCGCTCCGACGCGCATGTGTTAAACCTTCTATTCTTATTAAACTGGACCTCAGTTTGTTTATTTGGACAGATTTTTTTGTGTACACCAAATCTCTCTGTCAAAAATAGCCGATATACAAGCTCACAATGCAACATGTTGCAACGCGTTGTGAGCTTGTAGATCTGCTATTTTTGGCTAATGTTCCCCCCAGAATATGGATGCTGGGGTTAAAGTGGTTTATTGAATACATCTATTCATAGTGTCATCTCACCTTCAGCTGTAGAGACTTTTGTACTTGTTGACGTTGAACTTGAACTTGGTGGTTCAGCGTCTGTAGCTTCATGCTGGTCTGATGTTACAACTTTTGTGTCAGAAAAGACAACAGACTTGTATAAGAAACCCGATATTACCTGGCAGTAATTATCCTGACATTAGATTGATTTCATTTGAGTTTTAGCAATTTACAGTAGCAGGAAAGATAGCCAGGCACTCAAATGAGTAAAAGGTCTGAGACAAAGTACAATAACGTCTGGGTGATCATTTGTGCCGGAGCTTGACTCCAGAACCTGCCTGCTGTGCTCCAGGAAATCTAGAAGGTGTTCCGTCACCTCAGATGCATGTACTACACATTTTGATTTAGCTTTCACATTTTGCCCTCAATTTCCCTTCCAGTGACTGAAAAGGACCATGAATGAAATGAAACTGACTTATGTTTGTAAATCGTCACAATAACCACTATTATTCAGTGTTAGAAAGAATGGTTGCGTCTGTGAGCCAGATGATCTGACTCCTAAGCTCACTACATTAGTTACAGAGGGCTCTGCAAATAATGCAAAAAGCCCGCCTCCCCCTCATGTCAAAGCAAGGCCCCGCCTCCCCCTCATGTCAAAGCAAGGCCCCACCTCCCCCTCATGTCAAAGCAAGGCCCCTCCTCCCCCTCATGTCAAAGCAAGGCCCCGCCTCCCCCTCATGTCAAAGCAAGGCCCCGCCTCCCCCTCATGTCAAAGCAAGGCCCCGCCTCCCCCTCATGTCAAAGCAAGGCCCGCCTCCCCCTCATGTCAAAGCAAGGCCCGCCTCCCCCTCATGTCAAAACAAGGCCCCGCCTCCCCCTCATGTCAAAGCAAGGCCCCGCCTCCCCCTCATGTCAAAGCAAGGCCCCGCCTCCCCCTCATGTCAAAGCAAGGCCCCGCCTCCCCCTCATGTCAAAGCAAGGCCCCGCCTCCCCCTCATGTCAAAGCAAGGCCCCGCCTCCCCCTCATGTCAAAGCAAGGCCCCGCCTCCCCCTCATGTCAAAGCAAGGCCCCGCCTCCCCCTCATGTCAAAGCAAGGCCCCTCCTCCCCCTCATGTCAAAGCAAGTTCAAGTAGCCATAAGATAAATATGAATGTATCACTTCTGTCTAATTAATTATCAAACTATGATAATAATGTTATACCCAACAAGGTACATCAAAATATTAGACATTTCAGATTATAAAAGCAGTTAACAGTCTTTCATTTCATTAACTCTCTCAGTGCCAATGAAATAAAAAAATATGTTCATACTGTGCCAGCAATTTTTTATTTATTTTTTTTAAGTAAAAAAAAGGGCTCAGGAGCCGAGATACAGCCTTTTTCAGTAATAAGTTAAAGAAGAAGTGAATGGAGCGGCAAATCTTCGGATCACGATATCTTGGGTTCTGAACATTCTTTAAAAAAAAAAAACTTTTTAAACTCAGGATTTTTCGTTCTTGGCACTAAGGGCATTCAGAAAAAACTCGGGATAACTCGTTTTGTGGCACTGAGAGAGTTAAATGTGAGTGGAGGACCAACATCTCATGATATAAGGTGTATTGGCATTAAAGTAGTTCCATGTGTAGTGTTGGGCAATATTACTCTATTAGATAAGTAATATGTTACTTATTACATATCACTCCTTCTAAAAAAGCAATAATGAATTAATATTACTGTTTTGGCATAGTAATGTAAAGTAATGTGTTATTGCCCAACACTGGCTGTGTGTTTCTACAGACTACAGGTAAATAGTGTAAACAGACCAGACAGTTGAATCAGTTTATTGAACACATTTATTCACCTTCAGTTGTAGAAACTCCCCTCATTGTAGAAGTTGTTGGTGGGTCAGTGTCTGTAGCTTCATGCTGCTCTGATGTTACAACTATTGTGTCAGAAAAGACAACAGACTTGTATAAGAAACCTGCTATTACCTGGCAGTATAGCCGATATACAAGCTCACAATGCAACATGTTGCAACGCGTTGTGAGCTTGTAGATCTGCTATTTTTGGCTAATGTTCCCCCCAGAATATGGATGCTGGGGTTAAAGTGGTTTATTGAATACATCTATTCATAGTGTCATCTCACCTTCAGCTGTAGAGACTTTTGTACTTGTTGACGTTGAACTTGAACTTGGTGGTTCAGCGTCTGTAGCTTCATGCTGGTCTGATGTTACAACTTTTGTGTCAGAAAAGACAACAGACTTGTATAAGAAACCCGATATTACCTGGCAGTAATTATCCTGACATTAGATTGATTTCATTTGAGTTTTAGCAATTTACAGTAGCAGGAAAGATAGCCAGGCACTCAAATGAGTAAAACGTCTGAGACAAACTACAATAACGTCTGGGTGATCATTTGTGCCGGAGCTTGACTCCAGAACCTGCCTGCTGTGCTCCAGGAAATCTAGAAGGTGTTCCGTCACCTCAGATGCATGTACTACACATTTTGATTTAGCTTTCACATTTTGCCCTCAATGTCCCTTCCAGTGACTGAAAAGGACCATGAATGAAATGAAACTGACTTATGTTTGTAAATCGTCACAATAACCACTATTATTCAGTGTTAGAAAGAATGGTTGCGTCTGTGAGCCAGATGATCTGACTCCTAAGCTCACTACATTAGTTACAGAGGGCTCTGCAAATAATGCAAAAAGCCCGCCTCCCCCTCATGTCAAAGCAAGGCCCGCCTCCCCCTCATGTCAAAGCAAGGCCCCGCCTCCCCCTCATGTCAAAGCAAGGCCCCTCCTCCCCCTCATGTCAAAGCAAGGCCCCGCCTCCCCCTCATGTCAAAGCAAGGCCCCGCCTCCCCCTCATGTCAAAGCAAGGCCCCGCCTCCCCCTCATGTCAAAGCAAGGCCCGCCTCCCCCTCATGTCAAAGCAAGGCCCGCCTCCCCCTCATGTCAAAGCAAGACCCACCTCCCCCTCATGTCAAAGCAAGGCCCCGCCTCCCCCTCATGTCAAAGCAAGGCCCCTCCTCCCCCTCATGTCAAAGCAAGTTCAAGTAGCCATAAGAGAAATATGAATGTATCACTTCTGTCTAATTAATTATCAAACTATGATAATAATGTTATACCCAACAAGGTACATCAAAATATTAGACATTTCAGATTATAAAAGCAGTTAACAGTCTTTCATTTCATTAACTCTCTCAGTGCCAATGAAATAAAAAAATATGTTCATACTGTGCCAGCAATTTTTTATTTTATTTTTTTAAGTAAAAAAAAGGGCTCAGGAGCCGAGATACAGCCTTTTTCAGTAATAAGTTAAAGAAGAAGTGAATGGAGCGGCAAATCTTCGGATCACGATATCTTGGGTTCTGAACATTCTTAAAAAAAAAAAAACTTTTTAAACTCGGGATTTTTCGTTCTTGGCACTAAGGGCATTCAGAAAAAACTCGGGATAACTCGTTTTGTGGCACTGAGAGAGTTAAATGTGAGTGGAGGACCAACATCTCATGATATAAGGTGTATTGGCATTAAAGTAGTTGGGCACTATTACTCTATTAGATAAGTAATATGTTACTTATTACATATCACTCCTTCTAAAAAAGCAATAATGATTAATATTACTGTTTTGGCATAGTAATGTAAAGTAATGTGTTATTGCCCAACACTGGCTGTGTGTTTCTACAGACTACAGGTAAATAGTGTAAACAGACCAGACAGTTGAATCAGTTTATTGAACACATTTATTCACCTTCAGTTGTAGAAACTCCCCTCGTTGTTGAAGTTGTTGGTGGGTCAGCGTCTGTAGCTTCATGCTGCTCTGATGTTACAACTATTGTGTCAGAAAAGACAACAGACTTGTATAAGAAACCTGCTATTACCTGGCAGAAATCACATTACATTGATTATGTTTGTGTTTTATAATGTAGTTGAATCTGCAGCAGGAAAGACAACCAGGTGCTCAAATGAGTGTGTGTGTGTGTGTGTGTGTGTGTGTGTGTGTGTGTGTGTGTGTGTGTGTGTGTGTGTGTGTGTGTGTGTGTGTGTGTGTGTGTGTGTGTGTGTGTGTGTATATGAATGGATATGAATGGATTGCACCTGCTGTTCATATCCGATTACAACATAGGAGTGTTTCATAGGTTTATCTTGTAAACCTACTGTATGCAGCCTCTCTTCACCTACCTTGGGATATGTCTGGAAACCTCTCCACTAGATCATTCCTGTGGATCTTCTTCAGAACATTCACCACGATCCTCTGAGCTGTGTTACTGGAGTAGCTCTGCACGATGAGATGAGCGGTGGTCCTCTTGCCCGCCTTCTTCAGGGGTCTCTTTTGGATTGGATCTTGGCCTTCAAGGACACCAGGGTGTCGCAAATGTAACTTAAACGTCTCGAACTCCAAGTCTTCCAGCTTATCCAGAGTTTTCAAGATGTGTTTCTCAAGTGGGTTAATGGTTGAGTCCTGGTACAAACAGAGGATGACAACATCTCAGCTTCATTCTCTTCATGTGTTGGTTATGAAGAGACTGAACACAAGCCTAACCATACTTTATATACATTAGTGAATACATATTAATGTACAATTATACATGCAATGTTTCTAAAACATAATAGGATTTATTACATGTATTTACATATAGGCACATGTAGGTCAGTGAAAGCTGTCTTAGGGGCCTTGTCCACAGAGAATGAAGAAAGTCCATGTTTACATTGTTTCAGTGACGCTATTTGTGTTGACCTGTCTGTCCAGTATAAAATGCTGGATGAGTGAGAACTTTCTTAAGCTAAATGAGGATAAAACAGAAGTTCTAGTGAGCAGAGAGAATCAATAATAAGTAGACTCTGTAACCTGACTGTAGAAAGGAACAATACAGTAAAGAACCTGGCTGGGGGTTATTATTGATTCTGAATGTAATTGTAATACACACATTAATCATGTTACCAAGATTGCTTTCTTTCATCTTAGAAATATTGCGCGAATTAGAGTCGTTGGACGATGCAAAAACATTGATCCACGCTTTTGTTTTCTCTCGGCTTGATTACTGTAATGAACTTTACTCTGGCCTGCCAAAGAAACAACTGACAGATTACAACTTGTTCAAAATGTGGCAGCCAGAGTTTTAACTAAAACTAAGATGAGAAAACATATTACTCCAGTTCTAGCTTCACTACACTGGCTCCCGGTTGTTTTTAGGATTGATTTTAAAATTCTTTTAATAGTTTATAAAGCTCTAAATGGTCTGGCACCTTCCTACCTCTATGACTGCCTAGAGAGATATGTTCCAAACCGGGCCCTCAGGTCTTCAAGTGCTGACCTGCTCGAGGTGCCTACAATGACTTTTTTTTAAAACACGGTGAAGCAGCATTCTGCTTCTACGGACCGACAGCGTGGAATAAACTCCCATTACACCTAAGACAGGCAGCCTCTGTTGATAGCTTTAAAGCACCATTACACCTAAGACAGGCAGCCTCTGTTGATAGCTTTAAAGCACCATTACACCTAAGACAGACCTCTGTGGATAGCTTTAAAGCACCATTACACCTAAGACAGACCTCTGTGGATAGCTTTAAAGCACCATTACACCTAAGACAGACCTCGGTGGATAGCTTTAAAGCACCATTACACCTAAGACAGACAGCCTCTGTTGATAGCTTTAAAGCACCATTACACCTAAGACAGGCAGCCTCTGTTGATAGCTTTAAAGCACCATTACACCTAAGACAGACCTCTGTGGATAGCTTTAAAGCACCATTACACCTAAGACAGGCCTCTGTGGATAGCTTTAAAGCACCATTACACCTAAGACAGACAGCCTCTGTTGATAGCTTTAAAGCACCATTACACCTAAGACAGGCAGCCTCTGTTGATAGCTTTAAAGCACCATTACACCTAAGACAGACCTCTGTGGATAGCTTTAAAGCACCATTACACCTAAGACAGACCTCTGTGGATAGCTTTAAAGCACCATTACACCTAAGACAGACCTCTGTGGATAGCTTTAAAGCACCATTACACCTAAGACAGACCTCTGTGGATAGCTTTAAAGCACCATTACACCTAAGACAGGCAGCCTCTGTTGATAGCTTTAAAGCACCATTACACCTAAGACAGACCTCTGTGGATAGCTTTAAAGCACCATTACACCTAAGACAGGCAGCCTCTGTGGATAGCTTTAAAGCACCATTACACCTAAGACAGACCTCTGTGGATAGCTTTAAAGCACCATTACACCTAAGACAGACCTCTGTGGATAGCTTTAAAGCACCATTACACCTAAGACAGGCAGCCTCTGTTGATAGCTTTAAAGCACAGCTCAAGACCTACTTATTTACTCTTGCTTTTAGCTTTCTTTCTTTTTTAAATCTCTGTGTTGTTATCCATGTCCTCACTGTATTGCCTGATTCACTGCCTTTTTGCTATTATTTTAATGTTGTTTATGCTTTTGCTTTTCTTTGTTGCTTTATTGTTAATTTAGTTGTAACTGTAATTGTATTATGGCTCTGTAAAGCACTTTGAGCTGCATTTCATGTCATGAAAGGTGCTATACAAATAAAGACTATTATTATTATTATTATTATTATTATTATTATTGTTATTATTATTATTAATATCGAACATTAAAAACAAAGCACAAAATAATTCACAATAATGCACAAGAAAAAGAGAAAAAAAATCACACCCGTGTGAAGTGAGTAGTGCCTTTGATGAGTTAATTCATTTATCTATATGAAGTAGAGGAACAATGTTAAATCCCTGTCCATTCATTTCAAGGCTCAACAGGAACACAGAGGGGCGGCTTAAACAATTACAGCCTTTCCCTATTGGCCGTCTAAGAGCACCTACTAAGTTTGGGAAGTTTAGCATGCTGGGAACTGGAGTTATGGCTGTTTAAAGCCCAGCCAACAGGAACACAGAGGGGGGCGGGGCTTAAGCAATTACAGCCTGTCCCTATTGGCCGTCTAAGAGCATTTAGCAAGTTTGGGAAGTTTAGCATGCTGGGAACTGGAGTTAAGGCTGTTTAAAGCCCAGCAAATAGGAACACAGAGGGGGCGGGGCTTAAGCAATTATAGCCTGTCCCTATTGGCCGTTTACATTACATTACATTACAGTCATTTAGCAGACGCTTTTATCCAAAGCGACTTACAATAAGTGCATTCAACATAAGTAGGCAATAAAACTACTAATCACCAGAAGTCTTAAGTGCATTCTCTTCTAAAACAAGCAACTAAGAGTATACCTAGCGCTAGGGTAAAAGTGCAATATATCAGCCACCTACTTTATTAAACAGATGAGAAAAATAGGAAAAACAAATGAACAAGAGCTAAAACAAATACGTGTATCAAGTAAACAAGATCCAATAAAACAAGAGCTCGTACAAATAATTGACAACAAGTAGGCAAGGCTAAGAGGAAGGGTCAGGGTAGCGTTTCCTGAAGAGGTGGGTTTTCAGCCTGCGGCGAAAGATGGGCAGTGACTCTGCTGTCCTGACATCAGTGGGGAGTTCATTCCACCACTGTGGGGCCAGAACAGAAAAAAGCTGTGACCGTGTAGATCGGCGAGAAGGACAAGAGCCTGGCTGAGCACCTCATCCAGGCTTAGTGAGGAAGGGGCGAATCCTCCTGATATTGTAGAGGAGAAATCTGCAGGAGCGTGTCACTGATGCAATGTTTGCTGAGAACGTTTGGCTGCCCACTGAAGTTTGTCAACATCCTTAGGCAATTCCATGAATGGATAATGTCACAAGTGACTATTGGTGGCCAGGAATTGGAACCCTTCAAGGTGCGCACCGGTGTACGCCAGGGATGCGCCCTTGCTCCAGTCCTTTTCAACATCTTCCTCCTGTGTGTGACACTGTTGCTCCATGAGAGGATCAAGAAGGACAGTGGATTACTGTGGATTTCCGACTTGATGGAAACCTGTTTAACATCCAGAGGTTCCAAGCAGTCACAAAAATAACATCTGCATCAACAACATCAACAATACGCAGATGACTGTGCAGTTGTGGCCGACAGGCAGGCTGGCTCTCTGTTAACGTGGCAAAGAGATCATCATCCTTTGGCAGATTTAGGAGAAGGGTCTTCCAGAACAAAGACCTTAAAGGAGGAGTTCAACCAAAAAATGACTTATTTTATATCAATTGCACGCCCCACAAATTCTTGAATTCATGGATTTATTTTTGTTTTTGTCGCATTCCTAAGCCAATAATTTGATGACCGTGTTTATTTCCGGTAGGAGACACAAAGAATCTATACTTTGTGTCTCCTGCCGGATACATTAGCTGGTAGGAGAATCAAATTATTAGCTTAGGATTTTTTTGGGTGAACTACTCCTTTAAGCTCCATACTAAGGTAGCAGTCTACCTGGCTGTTGTTATGACAACCCTCCTCTACAGCTGTGAAGCGTGGACGCTGTACAGCCGCCACCTCAGGATGCTTGAGGCCTTCCACATCAGGTGTCTACAATGTATCCTGGGGATATCCTGGAAGGACCGAGTCCCCCACACCGAGATACTCTGCAAGACCAACTGCAGCAGTGTGGAGGCTACAGTCACCCAGCACCAACTTCACTGGCCAGGCCACGTCATTAGGATGCCAGAAGAACGCATACAACGTAAAGTGCTCTATGGTCAGCGCCAAAAAGCGCTACAAAGACCAGCTAAAGACCATGCCATGAGGAAATGCGGCCTGAACCCGACTCAGTGTCTTTACCTGCTCTGCTTGTGGCAGACAGTGTGGATCACGGATTGGGCTACACAGCCTTTGGATAAAAGCGCCATATAAATGCACCATTTACCATTTACAGCCACATGAGGTGGACTCACAAGAAGTAGAGATGGAATGTCATCATCAGACACGATGGACAACCTTAAGCAAGTAAGTGTGCGTGCGCGCAGCCGCGCACATGTGCTGATTCAGCCTGTGCGTATGGGTGCATGTCTTTAAGTGGCGCATGTGTTGCACTGTCTCCTGTTAGTGTTTAATCAGTGTAACTGGTTGCATCTTTGTGATTAGTATTTTTACTAGGGCCGGGACTTTATGGCGTTAATTTCGATCAATTAATTACAGAAAGATTATCGCGTTAAAAAATTAACGCATTTTAATCGCACCTATTTTTGCACCGCGGAACGTTTCTCACTGGACGAGTTTCAGACGGACCGATCATACCAGCGCACCAACCCGGGTTGGTGCGCTGGTATGATCGGTCACATGCGTGCGCTTTTTATTAATAATTAATTAAACGACTATAAAACAACAGTAACAACAACACACTCTACCAGCCTGGAGTAGAAGTAAAAGTATCAGAAATTGGAAATACTCGAGAGTCAAGTGAAAATACCTCAAAATTGTACTTAAGTACAGTTCTTGAGTACATGTACTTAAAGACGTATGCCAAAATCCATTTGAAAAAAATGCTTTTCACTGTTCTCAGGTCAAATATTGATATGCGATTAAAATGTGATTAATTAATTACAAAGCCTCTAAATAATTAGATTATTTTTTTTAATCGAGTCCCAGCCCTAATTTTTACTAATTTTAAGTACTTTTACTCAATCTATTTACTTTACTGAGTTTGATTACTTTTTACCCGTACCGTACTGTACCGTATCCATCTGTCCCTCTGATGTACTGGTTCCTGATCCTATCCATCCGTGTTACTCCCAGAAAGAACCTCAATGTTTTTGTCTCTGCTTCCTGTCTTTTACGCAGTCTGTCTGTCTCTACACAACATAGATGTCTGTCTGTCTGTAAACCATACAACATAGATGTCTGTCTGTCTCTAAACCATATAACATAGCTGTATGTCTCCAAATCACAAAACATAGCTGGTCTCACCACTGTCTTGTACATCTTCCCTTTCATTCTTGCTGATACTTTCCTATCACACATCACACCTCACACTTTTCTCCACCCGTTCCAACCTGCTTGCATTCATTTCTTCACCTCTTTTCCACACTCTCCATTAAGTACTTAAAATCCTCCACCTTCTTTACCTCTACCCCCTGTAACCTCACTGTTCCACTTGGGTTCCTCTCATTCACACACATGTATTCTGTCTGGCTAACCTTCATTCCTCTCCTTTCCAGAGCATACTGTATCTCCACCTCTCTAGATGTTCCTCTACCTGCTCACTGATCTCACTACAGATCACAATGTCATCAGCACTGATTAATAAAAAGATAATTGATAGCTGGTTTCTGGCCGACAGCAACGATCTTGTCCTTCCCCTATTTATAACACAGATGACAGGTGAGCACCTAAATGATTGATAGGTTGGAACAGTGCTGTGTGTGAGCACTATGGACATGTTCTCTGTGGACACGCCCCCTTATAGTTCAAATACTGTTACTATATGAATAGTAATATAAATAATAATATGAATGTTGTCACCTACCTGAAAATGTACTATAATCTGTTTACTAAAGAGCTGGAGAGACCCATGTGACCGAACAAACGCTCTGCAGCAATGATTACTATCAGAATATAGTACTTTAACCTTTTTAACAAAAAAAAGAAATACTAAAAATGTCACTTATCCTACCTTTAAGGACTGATTTCTTTGAATTAAAAAAACAATACTCGTTCTTACAGTGAATGTCTACAATGTATTTAAACACTGGACTCTGGTATTCAATTAGTTTCTTGTGTAAATAAACATACCCTTTGATGTGTCCTATCTTTGCAGGATAGAAGGTTCCCCATTTTTCCTTGTTGCTTCTTCTAATGGTTCTGGTGACAGATGACAACAACAAAAGTGACATTTATACTAACTGTGTACTTGTGTTCATACAGCAGATATCCTAACCTTTACAAGCTTTACAAATCAATATTTCACTTCCATAAACACTTTCTATGAATGAATAGCTTAATGTTTAAACTGTGAACTGAATCCTCCAAGACAACAGGTTACACAGGAATGCAATGGTACTCCAGTGTAATAGTGATGGACATAAAATAATAGAACTACAGTATTGATTTATAATTTTGCAGGTGCTCAGATTGTGTTTACTAAAGAGCAGAGAGACATGGAGACTCCTGTTACTGAACAAACTCTCTATAGCAATGATTACGATGTAACAGAGAGGTCCTCTGTTACTTACTGTATGTTTGCAAATGTATTGTAACCCTTATTGATGATGTTTGAGCACTTTAGATCTTTGCACAGTGTAATTTGCACAATCATGACCCATTTGGGTAATTGTTTCATGTTAGGTGCAGTATGAGCCAGTAGTGAAAAGGGAAAACGTGTATTTATGAATTAACAACTTAAGCTCTGGTTCAAATAGTGAAAATAGAAGACAAGTTGTGAGCTTCACCTTTAGAAAGGCTGAATGTGAATTAATCTCAGCAGCATTTTTATCATTCCCTTTTTTAATATGAATAAGAACTTTAGTATCAAATTTCTAACAACTGTTCCAGCCTGGGGGCTGGATTGATGGCGCAGTGGTAAAATATTTAGGTACTAGAATATAATTGCTTGTAGGTTTTGTGTTTTGTGTTCACTCAAAGACAACCCTGAATGAAAGTACCATATACTCAAGTCTCAAACCTCCCCTCAACCCCCGCACGACCAATATTGACCTGTATGGCCCGTGACATAAACTGAGTTTGACCCCCATAAGAGAGAGAGAGAGATAAAGAGATATAGAGATAGAGAGAGAGAATCTTCTATAAAATAAAGTATAAAACAGAGTTGCATGGATTGTACACAGAACTCACCAGTCTAAATGTTGTGTGTAAACTCTACATCAATGGACAGCAAACATCTCCTCACATGAGACAACCTTTAAGAGAGAGAGAGAGAACCTTCTATAAAATTAAATATAAAACAGAGTTGCATGGATTGTAGAACACAGAACAACACGTTGTTTTGAGCTTGTAGATCAGCTATTGTTGCCAAAGAGATCTATGTTGACAGAAAAAAAAAACGTCCAAAGAAACATATGTTTGTTTTTAAGTGAGAATAGAGGGTTTAAGTGTGAATTACATCAATAATTATGAATGACAGATTCATGGTAGAAGAGACATTTATGACAATAAAGCACAGAGATGTTTAGTTTTACGTTTGTATGTGAAACTAGAATTAATAAAAACGTATCATTTATTTGTGATAGTAATTTATTATTGTGCTATTCTTCATTTCACTTTCACGCATCATTGCTCACATAAACTATTCAGATGGGGGGTTCCTATCTGTAAACAGTGTAAAGTATTCAGTCCATTCATCAAACATAAAGATGTTTTTACATTTAGTGAAATAGGAGCTCATGTGTCTGCCTGTTGGTTTTGTATTATTACATCATCCTGTGTTTGGACTGTTGACTCACTGGAGGAAAAACTACAAACAAAATGGCTGCCGAGATGAGCTGGGTCAACACAGGACGCATCGTCCTATTGGTCGGTGCCGGTCACTGCCGGGTCACATGGTTCACTAATGTTGAACACGATGAGTCACACTTTACGCTTCAGCTCCATCAACTCAACACAACGTGAAACAAACATCGGCCAAATAATATAAGAAAGAGGCAAACATTTAGAAAATAGCCGATCTACAAGCTCTAAGATCTATGAGCTTGAAGATCTGCTATTTTCACAATAATTATCTATGGAACAGAGTCAAACTAAACGTAACGCCTCAACTCCTACAATTCCAACTGATTATCAGGGTGGGGGGCAGGGGCGGACTGGCCATTTGGCGTAACGGGCATGCCCGGTGGGCCACATAAAAAACATTTTTAAATTATTTTTGCTCCCGTTTTAGGATTATTACGGTCATTTCCGGGTCGCGCTACCCAATTATTAGTTACGTTAATGATTGGGCTGGGATGCTTCCCAGCAGGGGCCTCAGTGCGGCTGCAGAGTTCATGTGCAGCCTAGGTGCTGGGCTGAAACAGTGAAACGCCCCCCGTTAACAAAACCGACCGGGGGGTGGTGGGCCGGTCCGGACCAAAATGTCAGGGCTGAATTTTGGTCCCAGTCCGGCCCTGGTGGGGGGTCCCCAGTTCACATATGATTATGTTGGGGGGTCCCCAGTTCACATGTGATTATGTTGGGGGGTCCCCCAGTTCACATATGATTATGTTGGGGGGTCCCCAGTTCACATATGATTATGTTGGGGGGTCCCCAGTTCACATATTATGTTGCCTATGCAATTGCTATTTCTCAACAGACATACAGAAGGCTCTAGATCAGTGCTTCCTAAACCTTTTAGCTCAAAACCTAAAAGAGAAATTAGATGGGAAATATTGCCCGGGAAATTGTTTTTAATTGAGGAAAATGTGTGATTTTTTCCCTTTTAATTAGAAAAAAATAAACGTTTGAAATAATAAATAAATGTAAGAAACAAATACAAAGGGGGGTATTTACTCGCGACCCAAAAATAGGTCCCGACCCACTGTTTGGGAAACAGTGCTGTAGACTCTAATCACAGTTTATTCATCTCAGCTGTGTCTCTTTCTCTGTAAGTGGTTTTGCATCCTGAATACGCGCACACGCACGCAAGCACACACTTGTGCGTGCATAATATAAGGTGCACACAATATAAAGTGTTTACCTCATTGTCACGGATGTTACAATTACGTACGGGTTCTCATAAATACCCGTATCTTCCGTATTGTTCAATAAAAAGCATTTTAATCCCATCGGTGGCCATTTCCTTCATATGCTTTCAACTACGCGATCCTATCGGTTGGGAGGTGTATTGCACTCTGATTACATTATAACTCTATGAGAAAATGGCCATCGATCGGATTAAAATGCTTTTTATTAAACAAAGCGGACGATACGGGTACTTCTGAGAACCCGTACGTAATTGTTACATCCGTGGCCATGAGGTAAGCACTTAATATTTGAAATATGAACGTTTATGTAGATGTACGAACTGTAAAGGTGAAAGCTTTGACCCGATTCATACTTCATGTGACGCACTTTACAAGCCCACAACGCGTCACACAGTGCTGTAAAGTAACTAAGTATTTTTACTCAATTACTGTACTTAAGTACACTTTTAAGGTATTTTTACTTTTACTCCACTAAATCTCAGAGGCAAATACTGTACTTTTACTCCACTACAATTATTTGAAAACTTTAGTTACTAGTTACTTTGTAGATTTAGATTATTATTACAAAACATACATTAACCACTTCAGTCCTATATACATTCTTAGGAGGAAAAACAGGGCGTGGATCCTGACAAGTTACAGTTTAGTTCAGACGCTTTGTAAACATATTTATAAATATAAATATATATAAATATAACTCTACCTGTCTCAGTGTAACAGCTGCTCCACATCAACATGTATAAATAAACACATCCATTACTTTACAGATAAAACACTGACTGAGAAGATCAAAGATCCTCCATCTTGTCTTCTTGTTCCTCAGAGTTTAGATGAAAACTATCATTTACTTTCGATTTCGTCCGTTTATTTATAAATCTGTTACATCTGCAAACCAAGGCTGCTTTTCATTCCAAACTGAACAGTGACATCCGGTCTTAGACCCGCCTCCCGTATCCGGTAGTTCGCGCCGTACACATTACATGAGATCACTGTTTCCGTATCCGGTCTAGAGACCCAGACCGGATCAGCAACATGTGGTAGTCTTCACTCCCTACGGATGCGATACCGTGTTCGGCCACTGTATGGACTCTATGGTGAGTCTGTGGCGCTGTTTCTCACTCTGCCAGCCAATCAAAGGGCTCTACGTTTTTTGCAGAAGCAGCCATCTTGTTTGTGTCTTTATGCCTTTATGACACTTATCACAGACTAAATATGACTTTATTAACGACAGAACAACTAAAGTACATTATTAAACACATGTATGACCAGTGGTGTAAAGTAACTAAGTACATTTACTCAAGTACTGTACTTAAGTTAAGTAGAATTTGTACATTATAAAACATACATTAACCACTTTAGCCCTATTTTATATCTAGGCTATTTGAAAATAGCAGATCTACAAGCTCACAACGCATCGCGACACGCTGTGAGCTTGTAGATCTGCTATTTTCAAACATTTTAGTACTTTTACTTTTGTTACTTTAAGCACATTTTGATACCAATTACTTTTGTACTTTTACTCAAGTACATTTTGAATTACGGACTTTTACTTGTAAACAGAGTATTTCTACATTACTTTTACTTAAGTAAAATATCTGAGTACTTCTTCCACCACTGCTAGTTTACTTCACGTCCATTTGATTAAAATTATTTTCCCATTCGGTACATTTGTGCACCGTCGTACGACGGTGTCGAGCGCCCTAAATAGCCGATCTACAAGCCCACAACGCGTCACGGATGCGTCGCGTTGTGGGCTTGTAGGTCTGCTATTATTTTCATCAGAAAGCTCGCTTCCTGGCGTCTCTTCTTCGACACTCAGAAAGGACAAACGGCTCAGTGTCGCCCTCCTGTGGTTCATCGTTGCCTCCACACTCTGTGCTTTTAGTCGCATCGTGATGCAAAATGTGTTAAAAAGTGGATAATAGCGCCCTCTGGTGGGTGATCTACCAAGCGTAGGTAATTTAGTAACGTATGTTAGCTTTATTTTGTTGTTTTTTTCATGCTATTATTAGGTGTTTCACATGTTTTATTGTTGTATTAAAATATAGAAGATTATTTAACACAACTGTCGATTGAAATAAAGAAAGTTTTACAACAAATACAGGACTCGTTTTTAGTTATTTTACTTGGGAAGCTAGTCGCTAGCTAGCTAACTGGCTAAGTGGCTAGCTGGCTAGCTGGCTAGCAGATGTAAACACAGTCACATTTTAAGATAGAGATTTCCGGTGTGTTTCGTTGAAATCGGTGACCTATTGAATTCTGTGACTGGGTACTGCGGCTGCGCCGTCGCCGAAAATAGCCGATCTACAAGCTCTCAACATCGGCTCTTTTCGGCACGCGTCACCGTCGTACGGCTAAAATAAAAAATATTAGTTTAAATATAATCTATAATTATGATTTAACAGATTATAGAATATTAGTTTAAATATTATTCTACTGTTAATCTATTCTATAATGATGATAAAATATTGACACACGAGTTTAAATATTATTCCATAATGATGAACCAGTATGATTCTTAGTTATAATATTATAATATTATAATAATATAATATTATAATATTATAGTTATAATATTATAATAATATAATAATATAATATTATAATATTATAGTTATAATATTATAATATAACTATAATATTATAATATTATAGTTATTATATATAATATTATAATAATATTATAATATTATAATAATATTATAATATTATAATATTATAATATTATAGTTATAATGTTATAATATTATAATAATATAATAATATAGTTATAATATTATAATATAACTATAATATTATATATAATATTATAATATTATAATATTATAATATTATAATATTATAATATTATAATATTATAATATTATAATAATATTATAATAGTATAATAATATTATAATATTAATATAAAGAGTTCTACAAGCAAATCACTGGACATGTTTATGTATTCTGCAATTGTCCGTTGTCACCACAAGATGGCAGCAAAGCCTATATTTTGCATATAATTGTGCGTTGAGCTGTAAACGAACTCGATCCCCGTCTGTCTGTCTGTCTGTCTGTCTGTCTGTCTGTCTGTCTGTCTGTCTGTCTGTCTGTCTGTCTGTCTGTCTGTCTGTCTGTCTGTCTGTCTGTCTGTCTGTCTGTCTGTCTGTCTGTCTGTCTGTCTGTCTGTCTGTCTGTCAGTCAGCATCCATGCAGACTGTGTTTAAGGGAATTGAACCCACAGTTCATAGCGTTACCAGGGACTCAACGAGGGGACTTCCACAGTACCTACTTAAAGGGATATTTCACTTTCAAAAAAAAAGTTGGTAATTTTATCATCTACTCAGGCCTTTGTGAACCCCCCAGACAGTTTTTAAGTTGCTTGATTCATTATTTAGATATTTGATATTCATTTTATCAGACGCGCCCCCTTCCTATAAAAACCCATTGTAACTTCGAATTTAATTTTAACCATGTTAGATTCATCAAAAACACCCGTCCTTGGTTTTGGTGACTCATCCTGCCCTCCTAATGCGTGAGGGGCCGTGTTTTTTCAATTACTTTTTTTCATTTATTTTTAATATTTTTTGGGGAAAATGAAAAAAATAAAATACAATAAAACATTTTAATAAAATAAATGAAAAAAAGTAATCGGAAAAACACGGCCCCAGTTTGAAGCCATCAGGCTGAGGTAGTGAACCACTCTGTTACATCAGGCTGAGGTAGTGAACCACTCTGTTACACCAGGCTAGTGAAGAAGACAGCTGAGACCAGAGACTCCCTGCTGACACACTACAGGAAGCAGGATGGACAAACTAAAGACCTGGACAATAGCAATCTGTGGGGGGTGTTGGGGGAGGGGGGAGGGGAGGGTACATAAGCACAGGACAGTAACAGTGGAGCATGTGGTCAACTTTAAGGTGTCATTAAACTGACGTCACCAGGCTTTCCACCATGGAGGAAAGCAGTGGTGTAAAGTACCTAAGTACATGTAGGCCTACTCAAGTAGTGTACTTATAAGTACAATTGTGAGGTACTTTTACTTTACTGGAGTATTTCCAATACTTTTACTTCAACTCCACAACATCTCAGAGACAAATATTGTACTTTTACTCCACTACAATTATTTGAAAACAAAGTAACTAGTTACTAGTTACTTTGTATATTTTGATTATTATTTCCAAACATAGTAACCACTTCAGCCCTATATGCATTTTCGGCCATTTGATCTACAAGCTCACAACACGTTTGAGAACCAAAGTCATTTTTGGGGTGAACTATCCCTTTAAGAGTGTCAGCTAAATGCTTACATTGTAAATAGTAACTTGATGTTGTCAAGGCTCTGTTCCATTTAGTGTAACACAGTGGTTCTAATGAAGGCTCTGTTCCATTTAGTGTAGCACAGTGGTTCTAATGAAGGCTCTGTTCCATTTAGTGTAACACAGTGGTTCTAATGAAGGCTCTGTTCCATTTAGTGTAGCACAGTGGTTCTAATGAAGGCTCTGTTCCATTTAGTGTAACACAGTGGTTCTAATGAAGGCTCTGTTCCATTTAGTGTAGCACAGTGGTTCTAATGAAGGCTCTGTTCCATTTAGTGTAGCACAGTGGTTCTAATGAAGGCTCTGTTCCATTTAGTGTAACACAGTGGTTCTAATGAAGGCTCTGTTCCATTTAGTGTAACACAGTGGTTCTAATGAAGGCTCTGTTCCATTTAGTGTAACACAGTGGTTCTAATGAAGGCTCTGTTCCATTTAGTGTAACACAGTGGTTCTAATGAAGGCTCTGTTCCATTTAGTGTAGCACAGTGGTTCTAATGAA
>NC_137623.1:612500-620000 GCF_963280865.1 Gymnoscopelus braueri
CTGATGTTAGGTTCATTGTTTACCTGTGATCCTATAGTTTTAATGTACAGATTATTATTATCATTTATATATAATGTTTAGGTTCATGTACAGTTTGTTCAGGACCTGTGATCCTAGTTTACTGAGACACTACACTCAGTGGTGGAAAAACTACTCATTTATTTTAAGTAAAAGTATCAATAATGCAATGCAGAAATACTCTGTTACAAGTAAAAGACCGGAATTCGAAATTTACTTGAGTAAAAGTACAAAAGTATTGGCATCAAAATGTACTCATTATGCAGAATGTCCCATTTCAAGTTTTCAAATGTAATAAAATCTATACAAATCATTTGAAAATAGCAGATCTACAAGCTCACAATGCGTCGCATCACAACGCATTGTGAGCTTGTAGATCTGCTATTTTCAAATGGCCGAAATGTATATAGGGCTGAAGTGGGTAATGTATGTTTTGTAATAATAATATATATATATTTTTTAAAGCGAACATTTGTAACTCAAATCTGTGCTTCTGATATACATAGCTATGAGCTTGTAGATCTGCTATTTATGAATAGCCAAAGTATAAAATAATAACTTTTTTCATGTCAAGGACCCCCAAAATAATATGTATTTATCCGCGGACCCCCTCCCTCCCATCTAAAAATATTTTGTTCCAGGGACCCCCAGAAGCAAAGATTTGAGTTGAAAATGTATATAAAAGATTTGCACAAATGTTCACGATTAAAAAAAAAATAGCAGATCTACAAGCTCATAGCGTGGCACTCGGTGCCGCGCTATGAGCTTGTAGATCTGCTTGTGTTCCCTTCCCGGCCTTAAAGGCCTCTACACACTGCCTCTACACACTGTCTACACACTGCCTCTACACACTGCCCGACATTTGAAATGGTCGGCGAGTGAACAGATCGTTAAGTTTCACATTGCACGAGTTTCTCTCTTGAAATCGGGCTAAATATATCGTTGTGATTCTCGCACCATAGATTGGTCGCCGACAGGGGTTCACTGATTACAAGATATTTCACCACCATGTGATCCCGACCCAATACAGACATTTGTTTTTATTCCAAATGTCTCACGAAAATGTGAAAGGCTCCCGTGATATATGCGTGAGACCGAGACAGGACGCTAATGATTGACATTAAATAATTCTACATTTCTCTGTATTTCTCTCTCTCTCTCTCTCTCTGAAACAAACGTTTCAAAACAAAAGTCAACCAGAGTCCAATTCAGATCAGAAGCAGTGTTGCTGTGTCCGCTTATTATAAGCGAGTTTCTTGTAAAAAATATTGGTGGTTGCGTTTCTTTTTAGCTTATTTCCAAAGTGTAGTTGCTTATTTGGCTTTATTTCTTAATGTTGCTTTTTTTCTTTGAAAATCGTTGCGACGTGTTGTGAGCTTGTAGATCGGCTATTTTATTTGTATATAGGTAAAGTGCTCATGCAGCCTATAGTCGCTTTTGTTGTGCTTGTTTTCATAGACCTGGTTGCTTATTTCTCGCGCAAAACCTGGCAATACTGTTCAGAGACACATACCTGCGTCACACACACACACACACACACACACACACACACACACACACACACACACACACACACACACACACACACACACACACACACACACACACACACACACACACACACACACACACACACACACACACACACACACACACACACAGCTCTCTCTCTCTCTCTCTGTCTGCAAGCCCTAATAATAATTAAGCCCTAATTCCTCTCTAATAATAAACAGCCCCATTGTCGAGCCCCCATTTATCTAATACAGGACTGGCTGTCTGTACGGTAATATTGCGGTTCTATGCGGAAGGACTAGCCACGACCGGTGCGTGGCTGTAATGTGCTCTCATTGGCTGTAGCACGGCTCTCATCGGGTCCGACAAACCCAAATATCCAACATGCCAGTAAAGTTTTTTTTTTTTGGCCTGGGGCCGCATTGAGTGACGGTGCGGGCCGCATGCGGCCCGCGGGGCGCCAGTTGCCCATCCCTGGTGTAGAGGCTATAAAGGGTTAACATGGCTCAGGGGCCTCTCAGCAAAACAGCAGAAGTCCAAGGGCCACACGCTAAAAGTGTCCTGTTGTGGACGACTGGACGTGTAAACAAATATGTTGTAATGACTTAAAAACTATAAGCAGACAGAGAGACAGACAGACAGACAGACAGACAGACAGACAGACAGACAGACAGACAGACAGGACAGGACAGACAGACAGACAGACAGACAGACAGACAGACAGACAGACAGACAGACAGACAGACAGACAGACAGACAGACAGACAGACAGACAGACAGACAGACAGACAGACATAAAAACATCATATTTACTGACAGGCTTAATCTATTTACATACATCCACTAAATATGCATAAACACATACTAATAAAGTTGACACTTTGTATGTTAAAAGTGATTCAAACACACAGGGACATGAACACAAAGACCTGACAACATGGAGGCCATACTATATAAAACATGTTTTATTAAAGTCTGTTACAGGTTGATCCTCATCTTATCTTATCTTAGAGATACATCTTATTTCTGCTATTATAATAAACATTCATATCTTTATCTTTAGATCAGGCCTTTAAACATCACTTCACTGTGTGTGTGTGTGTGTGTGTGTGTGTGTGTGTGTGTGTGTGTGTGTGTGTGTGTGTGTGTGTGTGTGTGTGTGTGTGTGTGTGTGTGTGTGTGTGTGTGTGTGTGTGTGTGTGTGTGTGTGTGTGTGTGTGTGTGTGTGTGTGTGAAGGAGAGATGGGATGAAAGGATGAGACATGGTCATGAGAAGGGAAACAGAGCGAGAGAAAGGAAGAGAGAGAGAGAGAGAGAGAAATAGAGAGAGAGAGAGAGAGAGAGACACAGAGAGACAGAGAGAGAGAGAGAGAGAGAGAGAGAGAGGTTAAAGTGAAGTGTTATATCGTCTTCATCCACAGTTGCACAGTAAACTGAGTCCTCAGTATTAACCCATTAAAACAACCATTATGTTATACTTTGGTATCGGTGCAGCGCTATGAGCTTGTAGATCTGCTATTTTTGAAAAATCGTGCAAACCTTGTACTATATATATATATTTTTTAAAGCAAACATTTTTAACTCAAATTGTGTTTCTGGGGGTCCCTGGAACAAAACATTTTGAGATGGGGGTCCCTGGAACAAAACATGTTGAGATGGGGGTCCCTGGAACAAAACATTTTGAGATGGGGGTCCCTGGAACAAAACATTTTGAGATGGGGGTCCCTGGAACAAAACATTTTGAGATGGGGGTCCCTGGAACAAAACATGTTGAGATGGGGGTCCCTGGAACAAAACATGTTGAGATGGGGGTCCCTGGAACAAAACATTTTGAGATGGGGGTCCCTGGAACAAAACATTTTGAGATGGGGGTCCTGGAACAAAACATTTTGAGATGGGGGTCCCTGGAACAAAACATGTTGAGATGGGGGTCCTGGAACAAAACATGTTGAGATGGGGGTCCCTGGAACAAAACATGTTGAGATGGGGGTCCCTGGAACAAAACATTTTGAGATGGGCTTCTGCAAACAAATACATCATTTTGGGGTCCTTGACAAGTTTGAGAACCACTGATCAAAACAACTGTTATGATTTAGAAGACATTTGTAGAATCCCCCAGAAGCAAAGATTTGAGTTAAATATGTTCACTTTAAAATATATATATTACAAGATTTGCACACATTTAAAAAAAAAGAGTGCAGAGCTATGAGCTTGTAGATCTGCTATTTGTTTGTTTGTTATATGGGTTAACAAACAACTTTAGAGTAAATAATAACTACACTGGATCCATTGAAACAGATTTATTTTCCCCCTGAAAAATAACCTTCTTGTAACTTGTACGTTATCTTATGACTCTACAATCATAGAGAAAATGATCTTTCACATAATTCAATGTTATTTCTTAAACATAGTGAAAATAGCAGATCTACAAGTTGTAGTAAAGACTCATTTAGTCCTTTAACCAGTTATATTGTTAAGGTGACGGTAGGCTGACTTTGTGATTGTGTTAGTGTGGGGGTGGGGGGGGGGGACCCCTTAGCTGAGAGAGAGATGAAGCAGGGACCCCTTAGCTGATGCTACTCTGAGGACCCCCTAGGGGTCCCCTGCTCTATAGCAGTGGTCCTCAAAAACATTTTCTAATACTTGCAAGATTTTAAAGAGATATCTCAAAAATATTAGATCTACAAGCTCACAGCGCGGCACGAAGTGACGGGCTGTGAGCTTGTAGATCAGATATGTTTGAAAAGACAACGTGTGAAGCAGGGGTGATGCAACTTTGATTATGTAGAGGACCACTATGTTTACACTCTCACTCCAGAGGAACACATTATATACATATATATATATATATATATATATATATATATATATGTATATATATACATATATATATATATATATATATATATATATATATATATATATATATATATATATATATATATATATATACTGTACAGAAACCTCTTATCTCTGTATTTTAACTATTTTCATAAATTAATGTCATACTTTGTCATTCTATGTCTCACAAATAGCAGATCTAACAGATTGTAACTCTGTGGAACCTCTTGGTTCTCCTACATAAACACAGATCAAGAGCCAAACCTCCCAAAACAAACTGATAATAGATACTCTGTCTGTCTGTCTGTCTGTCTGTCTGTCTGTCTGTCTGTCTGTCTGTCTGTCTGTCTGTCTGTCTGTCTGTCTGTCTGTCTGTCTGTCTGTCTGTCTGTCTGTCTGTCTGTATGTATGTTCCAGGCCCACAAAGTCTAACATTAACCCTCTGTGTGTGTGTGTGTGTGTGTGTGTGTGTGTGTGTGTGTGTGTGTGTGTGTGTGTGTGTGTGTGTGTGTGTGTGTGTGTGTGTGTGTGTGTGTGTGTGTGTGTGTGTGTGTGTGTGTGTGTGTGTGTGTGTGTGTGTGTAGACGTGTCGGGGCAGAAGAGTGACCTCAGAGTGTGTGACACAGGAACGTGTCCGTTTGGAGGAACCTGTAGAGAGAACGGAGGAGACATCAGATGTGTGTGTCAGTTCCACGTGAGTCACACACACACACACACACACACACACACACACACACACACACACACACACACACACACACACACACACACACACACACACACACACACACACACACTAGGGCCAAGAAAATGGGCCTCTTCCTTACTTCCTTCACATGTGTTACTAAGGATACTAATGAAGGCTCTGTTCCATTTAGTGTAACACAGTGGTTCTAATGAAGGCTCTGTTCCATTTAGTGTAGCACAGTGGTTCTAATGAAGGCTCTGTTCCATTTAGTGTAGCACAGTGGTTCTAATGAAGGCTCTGTTCCATTTAGTGTAACACAGTGGTTCTAATGAAGGCTCTGTTCCATTTAGTGTAACACAGTGGTTCTAATGAAGGCTCTGTTCCATTTAGTGTAACACAGTGGTTCTAATGAAGGCTCTGTTCCATTTAGTGTAGCACAGTGGTTCTAATGAAGGCTCTGTTCCATTTAGTGTAGCACAGTGGTTCTAATGAAGGCTCTGTTCCATTTAGTGTAACACAGTGGTTCTAATGAAGGCTCTGTTCCATTTAGTGTAGCACAGTGGTTCTAATGAAGGCTCTGTTCCATTTAGTGTAACACAGTGGTTCTAATGAAGGTTCTGTTCCATTTAGTGTAACACAGTGGTTCTAATGAAGGCTCTGTTCCATTTAGTGTAACACAGTGGTTCTAATGAAGGCTCTGTTCCATTTAGTGTAACACAGTGGTTCTAATGAAGGCTCTGTTCCATTTAGTGTAACACAGTGGTTCTAATGAAGGCTCTGTTCCATTTAGTGTAACACAGTGGTTCTAATGAAGGCTCTGTTCCATTTAGTGTAACACAGTGGTTCTAATGAAGGCTCTGTTCCATTTAGTGTAGCACAGTGGTTCTAATGAAGGCTCTGTTCCATTTAGTGTAGCACAGTGGTTCTAATGAAGGCTCTGTTCCATTTAGTGTAACACAGTGGTTCTAATGAAGGCTCTGTTCCATTTAGTGTAACACAGTGGTTCTAATGAAGGCTCTGTTCCATTTAGTGTAACACAGTGGTTCTAATGAAGGCTCTGTTCCATTTAGTGTAACACAGTGGTTCTAATGAAGGCTCTGTTCCATTTAGTGTAGCACAGTGGTTCTAATGAAGGCTCTGTTCCATTTAGTGTAACAGTGGTTCTAATGAAGGCTCTGTTCCATTTAGTGTAACACAGTGGTTCTAATGAAGGCTCTGTTCCATTTAGTGTAGCACAGTGGTTCTAATGAAGGCTCTGTTCCATTTAGTGTAACACAGTGGTTCTAATGAAGGCTCTGTTCCATTTAGTGTAACACAGTGGTTCTAATGAAGGCTCTGTTCCATTTAGTGTAACACAGTGGTTCTAATGAAGGCTCTGTTCCATTTAGTGTAACACAGTGGTTCTAATGAAGGCTCTGTTCCATTTAGTGTAACACAGTGGTTCTAATGAAGGCTCTGTTCCATTTAGTGTAACACAGTGGTTCTAATGAAGGCTCTGTTCCATTTAGTGTAGCACAGTGGTTCTAATGAAGGCTCTGTTCCATTTAGTGTAACACAGTGGTTCTAATGAAGGCTCTGTTCCATTTAGTGTAGCACAGTGGTTCTAATGAAGGCTCTGTTCCATTTAGTGTAACACAGTGGTTCTAATGAAGGCTCTGTTCCATTTAGTGTAGCACAGTGGTTCTAATGAAGGCTCTGTTCCATTTAGTGTAGCACAGTGGTTCTAATGAAGGCTCTGTTCCATTTAGTGTAACACAGTGGTTCTAATGAAGGCTCTGTTCCATTTAGTGTAGCACAGTGGTTCTAATGAAGGCTCTGTTCCATTTAGTGTAACACAGTGGTTCTAATGAAGGCTCTGTTCCATTTAGTGTAACACAGTGGTTCTAATGAAGGCTCTGTTCCATTTAGTGTAACACAGTGGTTCTAATGAAGGCTCTGTTCCATTTAGTGTAGCACAGTGGTTCTAATGAAGGCTCTGTTCCATTTAGTGTAACACAGTGGTTCTAATGAAGGCTCTGTTCCATTTAGTGTAGCACAGTGGTTCTAATGAAGGCTCTGTTCCATTTAGTGTAGCACAGTGGTTCTAATGAAGGCTCTGTTCCATTTAGTGTAACACAGTGGTTCTAATGAAGGCTCTGTTCCATTTAGTGTAGCACAGTGGTTCTAATGAAGGCTCTGTTCCATTTAGTGTAACACAGTGGTTCTAATGAAGGCTCTGTTCCATTTAGTGTAACACAGTGGTTCTAATGAAGGCTCTGTTCCATTTAGTGTAACACAGTGGTTCTAATGAAGGCTCTGTTCCATTTAGTGTAGCACAGTGGTTCTAATGAAGGCTCTGTTCCATTTAGTGTAACACAGTGGTTCTAATGAAGGCTCTGTTCCATTTAGTGTAGCACAGTGGTTCTAATGAAGGCTCTGTTCCATTTAGTGTAGCACAGTGG
>NC_137623.1:625000-712500 GCF_963280865.1 Gymnoscopelus braueri
AAGTTTGAAAATCACGAAAAAGTGTGCGAACCACTGATATTACAGCAACATACGTTTTTTCAAACAAACTGTTAGGGTTTAGAACTAGAAGACATTGGTAGAATCGTAGACTTTGTCAAGGACCCCCAAAAAGATATGTATTTGGCCGCGGACCCCCATCTCAAAATATTTTGTTCCAGGGACCCCCAGAAGCAAAGATTTGAGTTACAAATGCTCGCTTTAAAAAAATAAATAAACTGCCCACAAAAAAGTTTGAAAACATAACTTTGGTTGATTATTTCCCTTCAATAATATCAATTGGTATTGGTGTGTTTTATATCATTTTTATCGTTGATTAGTCACCTTTACAACGAGGTACAACTTGTAAGGATTGTGAAATCGTGGAATGAGAAACACAGCTAAACGTGTGGGTAGCGCCTCCCAAAAATGCAACCTGCCAGCACACACCTGCTGAGAGGTGACTGACAGACACCTGAACATGGGTCTTGCAACTTTAACAACATGTCTTTGGTACGTTGTGTGAATCTTGCCTGTAAATCTCTGGAAGAAAACCTACAGTATGGTTCCTCAGTGAAGTGAGGGTGAGGAACCGGTCATCTTGGGTTGTTGTCTTCCTTTGACTTCACCAGAACCTGGTCCTAAGTGTGTAAATGGTACCAGGACTGACACCACATAATGCTGTTACTCTGTATAACAGAACACCAGCTTAACTTGTCCTGTTGCATCATGGGTCTTATCCTGAAAGGAGGTCAGTGTTGCTGCTTGGAGCCTCAACACTAACTCAACAAAGTGTCAGAACCCATGTTCAGGTGTCAGTCACACACCTGTAACAGACACACTCCTCTCAGCAGGTGTGTGACTGGCAGGACGCTGAAAACCAGAGCGATTACCAACAGAAGCATATTGGGGGGATTTTGGCCATTTTTGTGTTGGCGCTGCCCACACGTTTAGCTGTGTTTCTCATTATACGAATGCCCGATCCTTACAAGCTGTACCTCGTTGTAAAAGTGACTAATCAACAATAAAAATGATATAAAACACACCAATACCAATTGGTATTATTAAAGGGGAGAAATTATCGACCGAAGTTAAGTTTACAAGCTTTTTGTGGGCGGTTTGTATTCAAAGATTTGCACAAATGTTCACGATTAAAATAAATAAATAGCAGATCTACCAGTAGATCTACAAGCTCACCGAGTGCCGCGATATGAGCTCGTATATTTGGTATTGTTTTGTTTGTTACTATTATTACCACTCGCATTTGTAGATCAAAATCAATTATCTCTCTATGAGCTTGTAGAGCTGCTATTCTTTTTTTTTTAAATTGTGAACATTTTTGCAAACCTTTGAATATATATGTATATGTTTTTAAAGCGAACATTTTAACTCAAATCATACTGTGTGTGTGTGTGTGTGTGTGTGTGTGTGTGTGTGTGTGTGTGTGTGTGTGTGTGTGTGTGTGTGTGTGTGTGTGTGTGTGTGTGTGTGTGTGTGTGTGTGTGTGTGTGTGTGTAGATGCAGAGGGGTCGGGTCGAGGTGGCAAGAAAACGTCTAAATGCGGAAACTGCAAGTTTGGAGCCGAATGTGACGAAGATTCAGAAGATATGCTGTGAGTTCACACTGTGTGTGTGTGTGTGCGCGCAATAACCTCACGTTTGCAGTTACTTCACTGGGTATGGTCTAGTTCAGATAATGAGCTGAGGTCATTGTAAATACTCCAGTAAAGTAGAAATACCTCAAAATTGTACTTAAGTACAGTACTTGAGTACATGTACTTAGCTACTTTACACCACTGGACTCAGGTCCCCTACACGATTCACTGTAGCGCAAGGACCCCCTAGCTGAGAAAGAGATGAAGCAGGGACCCCCTAGCTGAGAGAGATGAAGCAGGGACCCCTTAGCTGAGAGAGATGAAGCAGGGACCCCTTAGCTGAGAGAGAGATGAAGCAGGGACCCCTTAGCTGAGAGAGATGAAGCAGGGACCCCTTAGCTGAGAGAGAGATGAAGCAGGGACCCCTTAGCTGAGACAGAGATGAAGCAGGGACCCCTTAGCTGAGAGAGAGATGAAGCAGGGACCCCTTAGCTGAGAGAGAGAGAGAGATGAAGCAGGGACCTCTTAGCTGAGAGAGAGATGAAGCAGGGACCCCTTAGCTGAGAGAGAGAGAGAGAGAGATGAAGCAGGGACCCCTTAGCTGAGAGAGAGAGAGAGAGAGATGAAGCAGGGACCCCTTAGCTGAGACAGAGATGAAGCAGGGACCCCTTAGCTGATAGAGAGATGAAGCAGGGACCCCTTAGCTGAGAGAGAGATGAAGCAGGGACCCCTTAGCTGAGAGAGAGATGAAGCAGGGACCCCTTAGCTGAGACAGAGATGAAGCAGGGACCCCTTAGCTGAGACAGAGATGAAGCAGGGACCCCTTAGCTGATAGAGAGATGAAGCAGGGACCCCTTAGCTGAGACAGAGATGAAGCAGGGACCCCTTAGCTGATAGAGAGATGAAGCAGGGACCCCTTAGCTGAGAGAGAGATGAAGCAGGGACCCCTTAGCTGATAGAGAGATGAAGCAGGGACCCCTTAGCTGAGACAGAGATGAAGCAGGGACCCCTTAGCTGAGAGAGAGATGAAGCAGGGACCCCTTAGCTGATAGAGAGATGAAGCAGGGACCCCTTAGCTGAGACAGAGATGAAGCAGGGACCCCTTAGCTGAGAGAGAGATGAAGCAGGGACCCCTTAGCTGAGAGAGAGATGAAGCAGGGACCCCTTAGCTGAGAGAGAGATGAAGCAGGGACCCCTTAGCTGAGAGAGAGATGAAGCAGGGACCCCTTAGCTGAGACAGAGATGAAGCAGGGACCCCTTAGCTGAGAGAGAGATGAAGCAGGGACCCCTTAGCTGAGAGAGAGATGAAGCAGAGACCCCTTAGCTGAGAGAGAGATGAAGCAGGGACCCCTTAGCTGAGAGAGAGATGAAGCAGGGACCCCTTAGCTGAGAGAGAGATGAAGCAGGGACCCCTTAGCTGAGAGAGAGATGAAGCAGGGACCCCTTAGCTGAGACAGAGATGAAGCAGGGACCCCTTAGCTGAGAGAGAGATGAAGCAGGGACCCCTTAGCTGAGAGAGAGATGAAGCAGGGACCCCTTAGCTGAGAGAGAGATGAAGCAGGGACCCCTTAGCTGAGAGAGAGATGAAGCAGAGACATATAGTTAACGTCATGTATTTCTGTGTGTGTGTGTGTGTATGTGTGTGTGTGTGTGTAGCTGTATGTGTAACATAGTGTGTAACGGACACAACGATAACCCTGTGTGCGGTAAAGACGGTCTGACCTACGACACACCCTGCCATGTGAGAGAGACGTCCTGCCTGAAGCAGATCAGGATAGAGATACGACACGTTGGGAGGTGTACAGGTACACACACACACACACACACACACACACACACACACACACACACACACACACACACACACACACACACACACACACACACACACACACACACACACACACACACACACACTGGTAGTGACCTATAGAGCATCGCAGTTCCCGCCCACTTCCTGGTTCCACTTCAAAATACTCAATGCATTTTTCCCATTGACATTCCCAAAAATATTTATATCAATTAATTTAAGCCTAGAATCAAGCCATCCAGGGTCCTGGTGAATCATGACCATAAAAAAAAAAATCTGTGATTTTGTTTATTTTATATTTTATTATATGATATACTATATTGAATAAATACCCTTTGTTTTGCCGTTTTCAAAAAAGTTTTTTCACAGAATCAAACGTTTTATGGTCATGATTCACCAGCACCCTGGATGGCTTGATTCTAGGCTTAAAATAATTGATATAATTTTTTTTGGAAATGTCAATGGGAAAAATGCATTGAGTATTTTGCAGTGGAACCCGGAAGTGGCTGCAACTGCGATGCTCTATAGGCTTGGTGGAAGGAGTGAGAGAACTAACCAGCAGAAAGGAGGAGAGGAAAAGGAAAGGATGAGATAAATGACAAGAGGAGAGGAAAAGAAAGATGGAGAGAAGAGATAGAAGAGGAGAAGAGACGATTAGACATTTAGAGGTTCGGTTTAGGGCTTAGAGATAAAGGGCTTGCGGGTTAGGGTTCAAATAGCCGATCTACAAGCTCACAACGTGTCCATACATAAAAAAAATGCTGAAATAGTAGATCTACAAGCTCAAACAAAAACACATCATATTCCCTGTTTACAAACTGTGTTTCCTGTTTCTTGTTTATAAACAAAAAAACGTGTTTCCTGTTTCCTGTTTTCCAGATAAAAACAGGAAGGAAGATGGAATGAAGATCAAACCTGATGTGTTTGGTAAGACAAAACAAAGCTTTCACAATAAGAGTCTCAAAGTGTTCTTCAACAAACCACATCATTTCACAATAAGAGTCATAATAACTGTATATTTATTTTCCCACAATAACTGTCACTTTACCAATTCAGTCTATGAATGAATGGTAACATTAGCTTAGCTTCACACTCGCAGAACAGCAATCTGTTTACATCAACGTCGGCCAATCAGAAGGTTCCATTTCCATACAGCCAATCAGAAACAAATGCTCTTCTTTTGCAGCCGTGTCCAAACCGGGGGAGGGGGAGGGGTTTGAAGATAGCCCCACCCCTTGCCATGAGGACTACGCCCACTTCTGTGAACATGGAGTGTGTGAGATGAGACACGATCTACCTGTATGCAGGTCTGTCTGTCTGTCTGTCTGTCTGTCTGTCTGTCTGTCTGTCTGTCTGTCTGTCTGTCTGTCTGACTGTCTGTCTGTCTGTCTGTCTGTCTGTCTGTCTGTCTGTCTGTCTGTCTGTCTGTCTGTCTGTCTGTCTGCAGGTCTGTCTGTCTGTCTGTCTGTCTGTCTGTCTGTCTGTCTGTCTGTCTGTCTGTCTGTCTGTCTGTCTGTCTGTCTGTCTGCAGGTCTGTCTGTCTGTCTGTCTGTCTGTCTGTCTGTCTGTCTGTCTGTCTGTCTGTCTGTCTGTCTGTCTGTCTGTCTGTCTGTCTGTCTGTCTGCAGGTCTGTCTGTCTGTCTGTCTGTCTGTCTGTCTGTCTGTCTGTCTGCAGGTCTGTCTGTCTGTCTGTCTGTCTGTCTGTCTGCAGGTCTGTCTGTCTGTCTGTCTGTCTGTCTGTCTGTCTGTCTGTCTGTCTGTCTGTCTGTCTGCAGGTCTGTCTGTCTGTCTGTCTGTCTGTCTGTCTGTCTGTCTGTCTGCAGGTCTGTCTGTCTGTCTGTCTGTCTGTCTGCAGGTCTGTCTGTCTGTCTGTCTGTCTGTCTGTCTGTCTGTCTGTCTGTCTGTCTGTCTGTCTGTCTTTCTGCAGGTCTGTCTGTCTGTCTGTCTGTCTGTCTGTCTGCAGGTCTGTCTGTCTGTCTGTCTGTCTGTCTGTCTGTCTGTTGTGTTGTATGTATTTTGTAGGACAGAAATAAATAAATCAAATCATGTGGGAATAAAACATTTTATTGCATTAATAGTTTTATGATAGTTTGTAATAAATGTAATTAAAGTGTGGTTTACCAGCAAGATAAGGGTTAAAACATTTATATAGGATAAAAATCATTCCAACGCATAGACCTGGAAATGAATTGTGTGTGTGTGTGTGTGTGTGTGTGTGTGTGTGTGTGTGTGTGTGTGTGTAGGTGCTCCTCAGGCTACGGTGGTCCACAGTGTGACCAGCTGTTGGATTTCAACATCCTCTACGTTGTCCCCAGTGGCCAGAAGCTGCATTACGTCCTGATCGCTGCCATCATAGGAGCCGTGCAGATCGCTGTCATAGTGGCTGTGGTCATGTGTTTTACCAGGTAATCTATTACTATTACTATTACTATTACTATTACTACTGTTATAGTGGCTGTGGTCATGTGTTTTACCAGGTAATCTATTACTCTTACTATTACTATTACTATTACTACTGTCATAGTGGCTGTGGTCATGTGTTTTACCAGGTAATCTATTACTATTACTACTGTCATAGTGGCTGTGGTCATGTGTTTTACCAGGTAATCTATTACTATTACTACTGTCATAGTGGCTGTGGTCATGTGTTTTACCAGGTAATCTATTACTATTACTATTACTACTGTCATAGTGGCTGTGGTCATGTGTTTTACCAGGTAATCTATTACTATTACTATTACTATTACTACTGTCATAGTGGCTGTGGTCATGTGATTTACCAGGTAATCTATTACTATTACTATTACTACTGTCATAGTGGCTGTGGTCATGTGTTTTACCAGGTAATCTATTACTATTACTATTACTATTACTACTGTCATAGTGGCTGTGGTCATGTGTTTTACCAGGTAATCTATTACTATTACTACTGTCATAGTGGCTGTGGTCATGTGTTTTACCAGGTAATCTATTACTATTACTACTGTCATAGTGGCTGTGGTCATGTGTTTTACCAGGTAATCTATTACTATTACTATTACTACTGTCATAGTGGCTGTGGTCATGTGTTTTACCAGGTAATCTATTACTATTACTATTACTATTACTACTGTCATAGTGGCTGTGGTCATGTGATTTACCAGGTAATCTATTACTATTACTATTACTACTGTCATAGTGGCTGTGGTCATGTGTTTTACCAGGTAATCTATTACTATTACTATTACTATTACTACTGTCATAGTGGCTGTGGTCATGTGTTTTACCAGGTAATCTATTACTATTACTATTACTATTACTACTGTCATAGTGGCTGTGGTCATGTGTTTTACCAGGTAATCTATTACTATTACTATTACTATTACTACTGTCATAGTGGCTGTGGTCATGTGTTTTACCAGGTAATCTATTACTATTACTATTACTATTGCTACTGTCATAGTGGCTGTGGTCATGTGTTTTACCAGGTAATCTATTACTATTACTATTACTACTGTCATAGTGGCTGTGGTCATGTGTTTTACCAGGTAATCTATTACTCTTACACATAATACTGCAGATATAATGTGATAAACCTAATCATTATAACTGCTGGCAGTAATGCTGTTCCGCCAGCAGAGGGCAGTGATAAACTGCTGCATAAAGCCTGTGAAAGGAGACATTAAACTGCATGGTTTTGTGGGTTTGAATCCAGCCTGGTTCATCCCGCTCCGCTCCTACGTGGGGTAATGAGTTTACCATATGAAACAATTCAATAGTTTTTTTAATAATCCACTATATGGAATAGTAATAATAAGACTATATTATAATTAGACTATAATTAGACTAGATTATAATAGTCTAATTGACACAATTCTACAAAGGTTAATGTTAACTGCAGTTCCTCTGTCTTCCTGTAGGAGGTAAAGGTTAATGTTAACTGCAGTTCCTCTGTCTTCCTGTAGGAGGTAAATGTTAATGTTAACTGCAGTTCCTCTGTCTTCCTGTAGGCGGTAAAGGCTAATGTTAACTGCAGTTCCTCTGTCTTCCTGTAGACGGTGCAACAAGACCAAGCGAGGGCGGAGACAGAAGCAGCACCTCGGCCACTTCCCGTCGGGGACTTCCTCTCGGATGATGTAACCATGGTTACCTTTTCTATTAGTTTTATTTTTATTTAGCTTTTTTAAAACGAAACAAGAAGAACTTTTTTACGTGCGTAAAACAGACGGACGGACCACATCTTTTATATCGTCTTTTTGTGGCTCTTGGGGGCGGAGTTTGGAACTAAACGTTTTTTTTAATTTGTATTAATTGAATTGTTAACGGGGCCTTAGTGTTCATTTTAAAGGTGCAGTAAGTGATGTTTTTGTTAAAATGAGTTTCAAATAGCTCTATATTATGATAGTAATCATAGAGTTTGTTCAGTAACAGTGTTAAATAGCTCTATATTATGATAGTAATCATGAGTCATGAGTGTTTGTTCAGCTCTTTAATAAACACTAAATACATTAAGGTGGGTCGCCAATTCCATCCAATCATGTGAAAGTACCCATTTACCAGCTTTCATGTTTTTTATAGTGTTCCATTTCTGATGGTTTTCTCTGTGTTCATGTCCTGTATCCTGTCTGAGTTCTCTGCTCCTGATTGGATCAAATTGGTATCCTGACCTGTGTTTATTAAAGAGAGACAGACCCTGTTACTGAACAACAATATTTATTATATCATACATATTGTATATACATACACATACATACTTTTACAGTCATGTAAAGTGTCTTGTCCTTTGTTTTTATTTTATTTTCCCTTCTTTTTTTCTCTCCATTTTGACAGTTTTTCTTATTTTTTGGCCAAATAAGCTCTGGCTTCAGCGGTCAGAATGAGGTTTATTTTCTCTAATTATTTTGTTTTATATTACCTGTGAAATCTAAACTTAATGCTACTACATCAAGTGACCATAAAGTAAAGTAGAAAAAGCAACGTTTACTATCACAATATAGAGCTTTGACTTTCTAACAGAAACATATTTGTTTTAACCCTTAAAAAACATCACGTACCCCTCCTTTAAACCTGTTTTGTTTTGTTTGTTTTCCCTCTCTGTTCTTGTCGGGACGTTTCACAGCAGAACTCCGTTCTCGGTGCCGGACGAGGTTTTTCCGGCGAACGCCACACTTTCGTCCACGTTCACTCCCGCCAAACGCTGACCATGTGATCACTCAGGGGGCGGGGTTATTTATTGTTCTTCTTCTTCGGGATCGAAGCTCACCTCCGTCCGACTGGAAGGGTTCCTCACTTCCTGTTTTTTTTTCTGACATCACTTCCTGTGTGATGTCATCACAGGGACACGGCCAGTAGGACAGCGTGGAACTGGAATCTCTTTTTTCAAACGGTACGATCCCGTGTTTTGTACGAATCACGTGAATACGTAAATAATTGTACGATTGTTTTAGTTTAGCGCCCTCTAGCTGCAGTGATGTCACACTGCGGTTCATTGATAACGTTTAATTTCAGGCTTTTTTTTTCTCCTTTAGCTATTTTGTATTTTTATTTTTATATTTTGTATTTGTTTCATACAAGCTGCCTCGGAAAAACCAAAATGCTGTTTCCTTTTTTTATACTTCTCCTCAGAGCTGACGTGTGGTCATGTGACATGTGGTCATGTGACATGGTCATGTGACATGGTCATGTGACATGTGGTCGAAACCTTGTATGTCCAGAAAACTTTCCTTTTTTATTATAACTTTTTTTTTAAAACATTTAAAGTAGTGGAAACAGCAGATCTACAAGCTCACAACGCGACGCGTTGTGAGCTTGTAGATCTGCTGTTTTCACTACTTCTTATTTGGGACACTGGTATGATGGAGCTGGGCATTAATTTATGAAAAAAAATAAACATAAACAAGTTTAAATGTGGATATACAAGCTTTCTGCCCGGCAACAACGATATCCATGTTGATAGAATAGGTTTATTGTTTACGTTTGAAGATAATAATAATAATGAATATTGATAATAATAATAATAATAATATGCTGATGATGATGTGATTCCATTCCGGAAATGGGATTCCAATATTATTGTTGCTGTTTTGTTTTTTTTTGGTCTTTTTTAGGGACAAGCTGATAATATTTAAATATAATTTTGTGTTTTTTTTATATGATTTGTAAAGAGAATAGGATTGTTGTGTCGTCTGTTTACTTGTTGTGAGTTGTGTAGGTTTTTAATAAGCTATAAGACCTAAAGGTTCTCTCTAACACCGTTAAGGGCTTGTAGATCTGTTATGTTTCTACTGCAGTGGCTTAAGCGATATGAAAAATCCCTCCATGAACTCCAAAACATGATGTTTTGCTCACAGTGTGTCCCAAATGTCCTCGTTCATTTTGTCTTAAGGCTCCGGTAAAAACAACAACTTCTTCTTCTTCTTCTTGATGAAAATAAACGATTAAAACACTTCCGGGCTAAACCCCAGGTAAATAAAAAGAAGGTACGGACATCTATGTCATTTTCGCTATCCAGCCAATCCAGTCGGTGGCAGTTCGGTGGATACATTGGACTCAATGTGCGGCAGCTGGACCAGCTTATGAACAAACGCTATTTCTGAACGACTGCGACCTTTGTAAAATACTCGCTTTTTGATGTCTACACTCACTGTATCATTTTATTGAGGAATGTGAAGAGTACTTTTCTGAACGTGCCAAAGTATCGCGAGACTGTCAATCATTGACAAGCAAATCTCGCGATACTGCCGAGCCTGAAACGATACATGGCGCCATGTAGATGCCTCAATAACATTATACAGTTCGCACATCGAAAAGAAAATTATTAGAAAAGACAAGATAGATCTAGATGAACTAAATTAAACTAAAATATTCCTGAACGGATTAACTGACAAAAGGTCCCAATCGTTCAGTAAGAAATAGTGTTTGTTCACAAGCTGGTCCATCCGGCTCTTGTCGACTCCAATGTTTTTCACTGAATTTACGGCTCCAGTTTTTGCCTTTTACCTTCTGTCATAGCCTTGGCCAACAACGACATGTGCAACAAAAGACGCACGCGCCTGGGCACGCGCGTGCGTGTGAGTACGCTGCTGTCGAACCCCGCGGGAACACGCCATGCTCGTTCTCCTCTCGCGCACGAGCCGCTTTAGCTTCTGTGCGCTTTAAAAGTTAATTTTCTTCTTTGGGTGATATTTCTGGAAGGTTTCTCAGCAGATGTCGGTAGAACAGAATCTAAATGATAATATGAGCCTCGTTTTGGACTTTATGGATGGACTTTTCTTATCCTTTTGCATGTTAAATCAAGTCTCATTAATTCCGTTCGTCACGTTTTTTTCCCAGATTTTTGGATTTGTGGATTTACCATTCAGGAATATCTATATATCTATATAATATTTATCATTCAGGAATATCTTACACACAAACTATCTGTGACTGAAAGACGTCGGCGGTTCAGTAAATTCCTTTAACCCATTAAGTCCAGGAAAGCCTCCGAGTCATTTTAGATTTGAGCTAAAAAGCATTATTTTATACTTTTGCTATTCAAAAATAGCAGATCTACAAGCTCGTACGTGGCGCGCTACGAGCTTGTAGATCTGCTATTTTTGAAAAATCATGAACATTTGTGCAAATCTTTGATTATATATATATATTATTTTAAAGCAGACATTTTTAACTCAAATCTTTGCTTCTAGCGGGTCTCTGGAACAACATCATGTGAGATGGAATACATATCATGTTGAGGTCCTTGACATGATGAGAAACACTGATATAACATGTGTTTTTTCAGAAAACTGTTTAGAAAACAGTTCTTGAATCGGCCTCGGGGTCTTAATGGGTTAAACTTGAACCCTGTCAGATCTAACCACAGCAGTAGATCCAGTAGATCTCTAGTGAACCCTGTTGGTCATCATTTAGATCTTGTATAAAATAAGTGCATGAAGCCAGTGGTGTTTGTTGTCTCTAAAGTGATGCAATTAGGACTTCATATTAAATCAATGTGTTCTGACATACGATTGGCTGTGGTCTCCTCTCTTATAATGTGTTCTGACATACGATTGGCTGTGGTCTCGTCTTTAATAATGTGTCCTGACATACGATTGGCTGTGGTCTCGTCTTTAATAATGTGTTCTGACATACGATTGGCTGTGGTCTCGTCTCTTATAATGTGTTCTGACATACGATTGGCTGTGGTCTCGTCTTTAATAATGTGTTCTGACATACGATTGGCTGTGGTCTCGTCTCTTATAATGTGTTCTGACATACGATTGGCTGTGGTCTCGTCTCTTATAATGTGTTCTGACATACGATTGGCTGTGGTCTCGTCTCTTATAATGTGTTCCGACATACGATTGGCTGTGGTCTCGTCTCTTATAATGTGTTCTGACATACGATTGGCTGTGGTCTCGTCTCTTATAATGTGTTCTGACATACGATTGGCTGTGGTCTCCTCTTTAATCTATTACAGAATGCTAACTTTCCAGGAACAGAAAGCCTGCAGTTTCTTATTAGCTTGGATTCCCCAGCCAAGGTTTCTGAACTGTCCACATCCCTCCAATGAGAACGCACCGTGAGTAGACAGACATGATGTCATTATAATGAGCATTAACTCTTTAATTGCCTCGGACGGTGTTGTTATCTATAATCCGGACTTTCACTGTAACTCACACGGATACGGAAATAACGTCATCCAAAGATTTCCGCCTCCGTCCACTTCCTGTTTATTGGTCTCCTGCAAATGCTGAGTTTATATCTTGAGTTAATTAGTTTTGCCCTGGATTCCACGAGACAGTGGTTTCAACGTGCTCTAGCAAAGGAAGCGATAGTTCCGCTTTATTTATTTTCTCTATGCATGACGAACAGTGACCGTCTGACAAGCGATCATAATGTATATAAATGTTCTGTGTCCAGTTGGGGAAGTGGAAAAGACGTGCATTTCACGGCAATCGGACACTGGGCATTTTGTTCCAAAAATGTGTTTTGCTAAATTAGACCTGCTGGTGGTGCTATAACAGGCCAATGTGAAAAGGGTGGCATTTCTTCCTCGGCCTAGTGGGAATGTGCGTGTGAAATCTCACGGAAATTGCAAGCTGTGTTCATGATTTGAGGCATTTTGTTCTAAATAAACCTATCCTGCAAACTTAGCCAATTAAGATAGAATATGGATAATGGGACAGATCCGTGTTGATCACATGACTATAGAGATACTGTGTACCGATTTGTAGAATATCCGGTTCCGGTGAGGCTGGTCGGTTTGTTTGCCACGCTGTGCAAACAAACTGCCAAAAACAACAAACTTTTATTAACTTGAATATTGAGAGTATAATCTCGCTACTAAAATTGTGTTACTAACTGCGGTTAGTTAGCGAGTTACAATGGCGGAGAAAAACATTCATCTTCGCAGTAACAAGGACAGGCCTGAGCAAGCTGAGGCTCACAACCCGTCTACTATAGCGCAAGAGCTGAGAATAATGAATGACCGTATTAACGGCATGCATACAAGCCTAGAGGCAATGTTTGACGAAAAACTGAAAAATCTACACTCGTCTCTGGAGAAGAGTTTCAACAGAAAGGTGGATACCCTGCGAGACTCCCTGATTAAAACTGTTAATGAGAACAAAGCAGCCCTTAAACAAGAAATCGAGGTGAAAACCAAGCAGATCCAGGACAACGTGGATATGGATATTGGATTAATAACATCCCGGCTTGACCAGATGGAAGGCGCCGCGGCCAATATGAAACGATCTAAATTCGATATAGACGTTTCCATCACGGTGGCTGGCCTCCCCTTTGAGGAGGGCGAGGAGGTAAAGGAACGTGTGGTACGGCTACTAACGGAGGATTTGAAATGCCATCCTATGCCCAGCGTAGTGAACGCGGAGAGGCTGAAGCCGAGGGGACGCGGACCGGGTCTCATCAAAGCAGAGTTGGGCTCCGTGGAGGAGAAAATAGCGGTGCTAAGAAGAAAACAACACCTACGTGAAGAAGAGGGATTTAGCAGGGTGTACATTCAGTCTGCAAAATCTCATGCAGAGAGGCTGAATGACATAAACTTCCGCACTCTGCTCCGGGAGATTCCCAGGGGAAAATACTTTTACATTACCGGCAACGGGAGGCTGGTCAAACGGGACGGCGCGCGTAATGAACGGGGGGGTGCGGAGCGCACCGACCCCACGGAAGGAGAAGAACACTGAACCGCTACCTCAGCCCGTGACACTGTCTCCCTTGCACATTGGAATGTGAACGGGTGGACAATGAGAAACTGTGAGTTGAGATCCGTTATTATTCATTCTATGAACCCGGACATAATCTCAATCAACGAGACTCACTTGGTTGGAGAGGACTCCATTGATCTGGAAGGCTATGCGTGGTTTGGCAACAATAGAGTCAAGCATACTAGGGCTCCAAAAGGGTCTGGGGGAGTGGGGTTCTGTGTAAGTCACGGTTTGATAAAATCATATAAAGTGAATGTAATGTATAATCACGAAGGAATTCTAGGCCTTCAGTTTTCACATCTAAAATCTGGATATACATTTGTGGTGTTTACATGTTATATTCCACCCGAAATGTCTGTGTGGGGGAGAAATGCGTCTGTTGTTTACAGTCATCTCCTGAGTCAGATATATTTATGTTCAGAAGCTGATGCTATTTATGTATGTGGCGACCTGAACAGTCGGGTGGGCGGACTATATGATTATGTAAAAGAGATTGATGAAGTCCCAATGAGAGTCCCATTAGATGCAGGTATTAATAAACATGGAGAATCATTAATTGAATTTCTGAGAGACTCCAAATTCTGTATTGTGAATGGCAGAATCTGCCCCCTCAAGGATAACTATACATCTGTATCAACTAAAGGAAAAGCTGTGGTTGACTACATATTGGTACCACATGACTGCTTGCAGTCTTGTATTTCTTTTGAGGTGATCACTCCAACTCAATTGGTGGATAATGCAGATTGTGTAGAATTAATTGGAGAGCGGAGTAGACTTCCTGACCACTCATTTTTATATCTAGAATTCCAGACAAGGGCAGTGATTAACCAGTATGAGGCAGCTCCTCAAATGGCTCTACCTTATTCTAAAGGGAAGGTATGTAGGAAACTACCGCAAAACTTTTTAAAATCAGAGAGGAATCAATCAGAATTACTGATATTGAATGAGAGTTTACAGAGTAGTCACGTAGATCAAGAGGGCCTGGATAAGTGGTATGATCATTTTTGTAAACTTATCCACGAAAATGTGGGAAAAGAGAATACAAGTAGTAGCCACAATAGTAATACAAGAAAAAAAAACAAATACACTAGGAAGCCCTATTGGAATGAAGAGCTTCAGCATCTATGGCAGGCTATGCATAAGGCAGAGCACTCATTCTTGAAATATGTAGGCACACAGTATGCGAAAAAGAACCTATTGAAAACATTTAAAGAGTGTCAGTGTGTATTTGATAAAACCTACAGGAAAAATAAAAGAGCTTATCAAAGGGGACAGATATTGAATTTTGAAAGGATTCAAACTTCAAACCCACAACTGTTCTGGAAGGAAATTAACAAACTGGGCCCAATAAGGACAAAGAAAATCCCTATGGAAGTGTTGGGGATGGTAATCTAGTAATTGAGCCATCACAGGTTATTAAAAGGTGGGAAATGGATTTTAAAGGTCTTTTCTATGATGATGCATCAAGTTTTGATGAAACATTTCACAAAGAGAGATGTTCTGCAAAAGCCTCGCAAGAGTGTAAGATGGCACTGGAGGTTCAGCCTTGTAATGATGATCTTAACACTGAGCTGACCATAGAAGAAGTCCAGTTGGCCATTAATAAAGCAAAGACAGGAAAAGCCACAGGCATAGAAAATCTGCCATATGAGGTTTTGAAATCGCCAATGCTATCTCACACTCTGCATATTTTGTTTAAGAAATGCTTTGAAATGGGCAAAATTCCCTCTGTGTGGTTCAGATCCATTATAACCCCTATTTTTAAAAGTGATGATCCTAGGGTGCCTCTTAATTATAGAGGGATCAGCCTGTTGAGCACAGTCTATAAGTTATACTCCTCTATACTCAATGACAGGCTAATGTTCCATCTAGAGGAAAGACACCTACTCGTAGATGAACAAAATGGGTTCCGCAAAGATAGAGCTTGCATTGACCATCTTTATTCACTATGTACAATAATAAGGACCAGGTTAGATGAGAGGAAACCCACATTTACTTGTTTGATTGATTTCAAAAAAGCGTTTGATTTTGTTAATAGGGACTTACTCTGGTGCAGACTGTTAGAATATGGAGTGAATGGAAAGTTTTACAAATCACTACAATCCTTATACAGCGCACCTGTAGCTTGTGTTAAAATAAATGAATTTTGTACAGATTGGTTCCCAACACCCCTGGGAGTTAAACAAGGAGATAATCTCTCGCCTACTTTATTCGCAGTTTATATTAACGATCTAGCATGTACAATTAAGTCACTAAACTGTGGTGTGCAATGTGGGGAAGTTGCAGTGAGTATACTTTTGTACGCAGATGATATTCTTTTAATGTCCGAAAATGAATATGATATGCAAAAAATGCTATGTCACACTAATGAGTGGTGTAAAAAATGGAGAATGTCCATAAATGAAAAGAAAACAAATGTGGTACATTTTAGAAGCTCTCTAACTCCCATTAGTAATCATCAGTTTTATTTTGGTGAGAAAAAGATTAATTTTGTAAACTCTTATAAATATTTAGGTTTTTATGTTGATGAGCATATGAATTTTGTTCATGGTTCCACAGTCCTCTCTGAGTCTGCAGGCAGAGCACTAGGAGGAGTCATTGGCAAAATCAAGGCACTCAAAGATGTTGGTTTCCGTACCTATACAACACTTTATCAGGCTTGTGTTTGCCCAGTTCTAGACTATGGGGCTGGGGTATGGGGTCATGGGAGATTCCCTAAGAGTATAGCTGTACATAACAGAGCCCTTCGATATTTCATGGGTGTACATAAATATGCACCAATGGCAGCTGTCTCAGGAGACATGGGATGGGAACCTAGTGAGGTCCGATGGAAGGTCTGCACCGCCAGGTTGTGGAACAGATTAGTTGACATGAATGATAATAGATTAACAAAGAAAGTATTTAACTGGGACAAACAACAGAATGGACCTTGGATAGAGGACATACGCGATATGTTCTATGTATATGGAGCTGAAGATGTGTTTATCAGATCACAAAAAGTTAATATTGCAACTCTAAAGGAGAAGATTTTTGATAAGGTCAAACATACTTGGGCAGAAGAGATCTGGAGTAAACCAAAATTACGTACATATCGACAAATTAAACATGATTATTACACCGAAAACTATGTTTTATTTAACCTACCAAAGAAAAGAAGATCACTCTGTGCTCAGATTAGAGGAGGTATACTGCCACTTTACATTGAAACAGGTCGCTATGTTGGGTTGGATGAAGAAGATCGAATCTGCCAAATGTGTGATGTGGAAAATGAGTATCATTTCGTTTTGTATTGTCCTTTTTATTGTAAGGTCCGTGAAGAGTTGTTTAAGAATGTTAACTATGCTGATATGTTGGACATCAATGACTCACAACTTATTAACTGCTTATTTGAAAAAGACGTATTTAAACTGGCAAACTACCTGGAGAAAGCCTGGGATATGAGGAAAAAAGCATTGTACAGCCAGTAGGAGACATGTAAATCATGTTATGTTTTGTTTTGTTTTGTTTTGTTCGGTCGGTAATTGTTGTATATGATCAGCAATACCGGTAACCAGTATATGAAAATATTTTTGTGAATATTGTAACTGTCTGAAAAGGTGTCATATAATCCCATGAGGGATGGGCCACGAGGTGGCATGATACTTAAATAAAATAATTCATTCATTCATTCATTCATTCATGTACCTGGTGGCGCTATAACAGGCCAATCTGAAACATTGGGGGCAGAGGTTAGGCTTTGGCATCCAGGGAGTGTGTGTGCAGGTTTCACAGCGACCGGGCCAAGAGTGCCAGAGATTAGCTGTTCACAGACAGATGGACGGACAGGGTGCAAAACATAGTCTCGAGGACCAATTATATGAAGATAAGATTGAAAATAGGTGAAGTGCTCCTTTAAGTTTGTGTATCTGTACTTTATCTGAGTGTTTGCATTTCTGGATTCTTATATAACTTTCACTTCATTACATTTATAGGAACAACAAGTACTTCATGAATCAACTACTTAAACTATTTCATAGCAGATCTACAAGCTCACCGCATGTCACAGTGAGACACGTTGTGAGCTTGTCGGTCTGATATTTTCACTATATTTAATATAAAAAGCAGAGCCTACATTCTGAATTAACTATTTAAGCTCTGTTGTAAATGTAGTGATGTTTGACTCAATACTATTGGCTGAGCACTGTGTCCATCACGGTGGGGGGGGGGCTCTTTGAGGGTCATGGTGGGGGGCCACACTAGGGGGCTGTGTGTGTGTGTGTGTGTGTGTGTGTGTGTGTGTGTGGGGGGGGGGGGAGGGGGCAGGGTAAATATAAAAATGACTGCGGTGAAATTCTACACAACAGCTGCTGAGACACTTTTAGAAGACGGGACATACCCTCTCTCTCTCTCTCTCTCTCTCTCTCTCTCTCTCTCTGTGTTTAAGTGGTCACATGATATATACGTCACAGACTCATCCCTTGAGGGTTTTGATATGTTTGTGTCTCTTATGTATCATTTTTATAGGCTATTTATTTGGGACAATTATCCAAACAACATCTTCGCAGACTAATTGTATATTAATACAAAGTAGTTGAAAATGTCGGCATTAACTTAGCCTGAATGTAGTGGATGTAGAGAAATAACCCAACTACATTCAGGCAAGTTCATTCAACAACCGTAAACCCATTTTTCATGTACCGTCGGAGCTCCGCGTGGAATTAATGTAAGCCTATGAGATGTTCAAAATATAGACATGAACACATTAATATAAGTCTATGAGATGTTCAAAATATAGACATGAACACATTAATATAAGTCTATGAGATGTTCAAAATATAGACATGAACACATTAATATAAGTCTATGAGATGTTCAAAATATAGACATGAACACATTAATATAAGTCTATGAGATGTTCAAAATATAGACATGAACACATTAATATAAGTCTATGAGATGTTCAAAATATAGACATGAACACATTAATATAAGTCTATGAGATGTTCAAAATATAGACATGAACACATTAATATAAGTCTATGAGATGTTCAAAATATAGACATGAACACATTAATATAAGTCTATGAGATGTTCAAAATATAGACATGAACACATTAATATAAGTCTATGAGATGTTCAAAATATAGACATGAACAAAGTTCAGTCGGGATTGCGAACACAAAAACGCTAATAAACAGCTGACATTTGGGGAAAGCGAAAAACGGGCTTCGCTGTTCCGTGCACATGGGTGTGTGTGTGTGTGTGTGTGTGTGTGTGTGTGTGTGTGTGTGTGTGTGTGTGTGTGTGTGTGTGTGTGTGTGTGTGTGTGTGTGTGTGTGTGTGTGTGTGTGTGTGTGTGTGTGTGTGTGTGTGTGTGTGTGTGTGTGTGTGTGCGTGCGACACATGGTAATGGTCAATGGCTGTGTGCAAATGCAGAGAGAGAGAGAGAGAGAGAGAGAGAGAGAGAGAGCGAGAGAGCGAGAGAGCGAGAGAGCGAGAGAGAGAGAGAGAGAGCGAGAGAGAGAGAGAGAGAGAGAGAGGTTTGGTGTTTAAATAGACATGAAACATTCTGATGTAAAGACAGGCCTGGATTAGAGATGGAGGGATGATGGAGGAAGAGAGGGATGGAGGGATGATGGAGAAGAGGAAGAGAAGAGGATGGAGGGATGACAGACGGATAGAGAAGGGGGTTTCCATATCCCACAATGCATTGCTCTCCCCGAACAGCACAGGAATCACTTTACACACAGGATGTATTTATAGAACACACACACACACGTCTGTCTGTCTGTCTGTCTGTCTGTCTGTGAGGTGAGTGCTAGCCTGGCATGGCCTAATCTCTCAAGAACAGATTCTGCTCTGCGTTTGAATCTGTCGGTAGCCGTGTTGAGAACCCGTGCGCATTGGCTACAAGTGAGCGTGCCATCAGATCAGGAAGCAGGCCGCGCTTTACCCAATCAAATGTAGTGGGCGGGATTTACGTGTGTGCCGTTCGTTCCCCACTAGAAACAAACCGAAACTCATTTAACAATAGCGTCCTCGAAGCCGACAAAACCACGGAAAGTTAGTAACATTTTAAGTTGCTCTTTCATCACAGAAACAAGTGGGCTTATAACCAAAACCATCCATGTTCTTTGGGAGAAGTGGTGTTAGTGTTCCGTGTAGAAATATTGTTAGTGTGAATGAAAACATAGTCGCGCCACAGGAAGAGGAAGGCTGAAGGCAGACCAAAACCCCGGTTTCCCTGAGAGCACAGGTCCTCCGTACAGCTCAGCCCAGAGCCAAGTGAATAAGTAAAAAACAGCAGAGGGCGCTGTTTTTCCTTTTTATTTGATGATGGGTTCCCAGATTGGGCATGGCCAGACTAATATCTTTTTTTTTTTTTGCACTGGCAGATTCGTCTGGTTTCCAGGCTAGGTGAGTGCTAGGGGGTGAGTGCTAGGGTGTGAGTGCCAGGGTGTGAGTGCTAGGGGGTGAGTGCCAGGGTGTGAGTGCTAGGGGGTGAGTGCTAGGGGGTGAGTGCTAGGGTGTGAGTGCTAGGGGGTGAGTGCTAGGGGGTGAGTGCTAGGGTGTGAGTGCTAGAGGGTGAGTGCTAGGGGGTGAGTGCTAGGGTGTGAGTGCTAGAGGGTGAGTGCTAGGGGGTGAGTGCCAGGGTGTGAGTGCTAGGGGGTGAAGTAGAGTCTGAAGGGTTGAGTTTTCAGACTGGAATTGAATCAGTCCATTCTTTAGACCTTGGAGACCCCCCCCCTCTCTCTCTCTCTCTCTCTCTCTCTCTCTCTCTCTCTCTCTCTCTCTCTCTCTCTCTCTCTCTCTCTCACTGTATTTAACACTCATACAGTAAGTGGTCTCTCCTTCCCTTCTTAATCCTCAACCATTCAACTTTCTCTTCTCACCCCCCCTGTAAGCCCCCCCTCACCCCCTCACCCTTCTCACCCCCTATCACCCCCCCCTGTCACCCACCACTCCCCCCTACCCTCTCCCCCCCCCCCCCCCCTCTCTCAGGGTGGAGCCCGGCCTATCAGCTGGTCAGATCACTTTCAGATCCACACAGAGGAGAGAGGAGTTGTGTCTCTCTCTGTTCCTCCGTCCATTTTGTTGGATCTGCTCTCCTCTCCATGCCTCAGCCTTCCTCCTCCTTCAGCCCCTTCTCCTCCTCCTCTTCCTCCTTCAGCCTTCTCCTCCTATAGCTCCTTACGAGGCCCGGACAACTCCTTTCCTCTCCTCCTTTCCTCCTCTCCTCTCTCAGGGTTGAGGACTAGACCCTGTTGGACTCCAGACCCAGACAAACCAGACACATCCAGGTGAGATCCAACAGATCTGATCTATCTATCTATCTATCTATCTATCTATCTATCTATCTATATCTATCTATCTATCTATCTATCTATCTATCTATCTATCTATCTATCTATCTCTATCTCTATCTCTATCTCTATCTCTATCTCTATCTCTATCTCTATCTCTATCTCTCTCTCTCTCTCTCTCTCTCTCTCTCTCTCTCTCTCTCTCTCTCTCTCTCTCTCTCTCTCTATCAGATCAATAGATCCAACAGATCTGATCATGTGATCAGATCCTCATTGTACTTTTACTCAACTACAATTATTTGAAAACTTTAGTTACTAGTTATTTTGTAGATTTTGATTATTATTACAAAACACACAAACTACTTCAGCCCTGTATACATTTCGGCCGTTTGAAAATAGCAGATCTACAAGCTCACAATGCGTCGCATCGCGACGCATTGTGAGCATTGTGAGCTTGTAGATCTGCTATTTTCAGAAGATCTTTATACATTTGAAAACTTGAAATGATGGACATTCTGCATAATGAGTACTTTTACTTTTGGTACTTTGGGTACATTTTGATACCAATACTTTTGTGCATTCCGGACTTTTACTTGTAACAGAGTATTTCTACAATACAGTATTGATACTTTTACTTTTATGCTTTTTCCACCACTTCATTTTAGTAATCTGAAATGTTTAACCTTTAGTCTACTTTTAGTGTACTTTTAGTCTACTTTTAGTGGCCTGAATAAATCTACAGTTGATTTAGATCTAAAGTTCATGTTGGTGCCGTAATGGTGTCGTAATGCCTTTATTTTTAGCTCTGTGCTGAAAATAGCCGATCTGAAAGCTCACGCTTGTAGATCAGCTATTTTCCACTAAGCATAAAATGACTTGTCATTGTAAAACCTTTTTTTTTTACAACATGGTTTTAAAATGCCACAGCAAAGAAAATATGTTATATTATCCACCCAAACATGTGGTAAATATTTCACTCTTTATTTTATTTATAATAAAACAAGGTGAGAGAAAATACAACAATAGTCACTGTACTGTATAAGCTCACAGCTCACAGCATGACACTGTGAGCCTGCAATACTGTTTGGATTTGAAGAAAGCAACATTTTGACAGCTGTCATTGGTCCTTAAACAGCTGTCATTGGTCCTTTAACTTTAACAGCTGTCTTGTGGAAACAGAGGGTTCCTATAGGCATAGACGTGCTGTGAGCTTGTAGATCGGCTATATTCAAATAGCCATAGTTTAAATAGGGGCTGAAGTCTTTTGTAATAATAACGTAAATCTACAAAGTAACTAAAGTTTGTTGTGGAGTAAAAGTACAATATTTGCCTCTGAGATTGTTAACTCTTTGACTGCCAGAGTATTTTCATAAAGTGCCAGCGATTTTCGTGTTTTTTTTGCTGTATTTTGTAATTTAATTTTCAAATAGTTTGTCTTTCTGCGGTTTTAAAAACATACGACAGATCGACCAGTAGAGAGCAGTAGATTGACACCTCAATCACTCGTTGACTCGTTCGACCCCCCCCCCGAAACAGAGTCAAACAGTCTATACGTCATAACCGGATGTGACGTTTTCGACAATCGATGATCGGTCTAAAGTACGATGTGATATACGACTACGATGACTGTTAGTCACCCAGACTATAGAAAATAGAAGTGGAGCTCTCTGTTCGTTTTTTATACTGTGTGAAAAAACCTGTTTTTCCCTATTCTGGCCGAAAATGACCGGGGAAAAAAATTAGAACCGGAAACGGAATCTGCGTCATGAAACCGGTCCCGGGTGAGTCTGGAGGAATCAGGAAGCGAAACTGATGATGAAAAATAAACAGAACAGCGCGATCACAGTAAAAAGTAAAAACTCTGGATTTATCGTTCTGGCACTGAGGGCATTCAGAAAAAACTCGGGATAACTCTGGGCGTGAGAGAGTTAATGGAGTAGAAGTAAAAAAAAAAAAAAGAGAAATGGAAATACCCAGTAAAGTAAAAGTACCTCAAAATTGGATTTAATGTACTTACTTTCCACCACTGTTCCTAGGGATCCTTTAGGATTGAACCTCTGGTTCCTTTAAATCACATTACCCACATATACAAATAGAACCAAATGGACCCTTACAGGTCTGTAACTCTGAGAGTGTACACATGGAACCAAATGGACCCTTACAGGTCTGTAACTCTGAGAGTGTACACATGGAACCAAATGGACCCTTACAGGTCTGTAACTCTGAGAGTGTACATATAGAACCAAATGGACCCTTACAGGTCTGTAACTCTGAGAGTGTACACATGGAACCAAATGGACCCTTACAGGTCTGTAACTCTGAGAGTATACACATGGAACCAAATGGACCCTTACAGGTCTGTAACTCTGAGAGTGTACACATGGAACCAAATGGACCCTTACAGGTCTGTAACTCTGAGAGTGTACATATAGAACCAAATGGACCCTTACAGGTCTGTAACTCTGAGAGTGTACTAATAGAACCAAATGGACCCTTACAGGTCTGTAACTCTGAGAGTGTACTAATAGAACCAAATGGACCCTTACAGGTCTGTAACTCTGAGAGTGTACACATGTAACCAAATGGACCCTTACAGGTCTGTAACTCTGAGAGTGTACTAATAGAACCAAATGGACTCTTACACTCTCAGAGTTATGTTCATTGTAATTGTATAGCAGACGTGAACAGCTCTGACAGTGAGATCAGCTCCTCAGTATATCTTCACCTCCTCAATACTGATGTCTGCTCCTCCTTCTGTTTGTCAGCTGTAGTTAAATAACCTTTGACCTCCCCTCTCTCTGTCTCTCTCTCTCTCTCTGTGTGTGTGTGTGTGTGTGTGTGTGTGTGTGTGTGTGTGTGTGTGTGTGTGTGTGTGTGTGTGTGTGTGTGTGTGTGTGTGTGTGTGTGTGTGTGTGTGTGTGTGTGTGTGTGTGTGTGTGTGTGTGTGTGTGTGTGTGCGTCTCTCTCTCTCTCTCTCTCTCTCTCTCTCTCTCTCTCTCTCTCTCTCTCTCTCTCTCTCTCTCTCTCTCTCTCTCTGTATCTCTGTCTCTCTCTATTCATTCATTATCACATCATTAAAGGGACATTTCATACACATATTGTAAATGTCTTTCCCAGCTAACTGCTCATCCCCGTTTTACTGCTCCACTGGTTTTACTGATTTTATTCCATAGTCTTATTATTTTCTTAGTGTTTTGTACATTAGAATTAGAAAAAGAGCCATGACCTAAACCCAAGAAGTCAGCCATTTTGAATTTATTTTGCCGTTTCAGTGCATTTTATGCCATTTTCACGGGTCGTACTTTAACGTTCTCCTCCTAAGAGGAGAACGGTCAGATCAAAGTCGCTCAGCGTTCACCTTAACGATGAAAAGTTATCAAACGTGTGTTTTCATAAAACGGCATCAAACTTCCTTGTTTCAACACCAAACAGGAAGTGAAAATGTTTTTTTCTTTTCCTCCGTACAGACTTGTGTGATTTTCGTGTTTTTTTTGCTGTATTTTGTAATTTAATTTTCAAATAGTTTGTCTTTCTGCGGTTTTAAAAACATACGACAGATCGACCAGTAGAGAGCAGTAGATTGACACCTCAATCACTCGTTGACTCGTTCGACCCCCCCCCCGAAACAGAGTCAAACAGTCTATACGTCATAACCGGATGTGACGTTTTCGACAATCGATGATCGGTCTAAAGTACGATGTGATATACGACTACGATGACTGTTAGTCACCCAGACTATAGAAAATAGAAGTGGAGCTCTCTGTTCGTTTTTTATACTGTGTGAAAAAACCTGTTTTTCCCTATTCTGGCCGAAAATGACCGGGGAAAAAAATTAGAACCGGAAACGGAATCTGCGTCATGAAACCGGTCCCGGGTGAGTCTGGAGGAATCAGGAAGCGAAACTGATGATGAAAAATAAACAGAACAGCGCGATCACAGTAAAAAGTAAAAACTCTGGATTTATCGTTCTGGCACTGAGGGCATTCAGAAAAAACTCGGGATAACTCTGGGCGTGAGAGAGTTAATGGAGTAGAAGTAAAAAAAAAAAAAAGAGAAATGGAAATACCCAGTAAAGTAAAAGTACCTCAAAATTGGATTTAATGTACTTACTTTCCACCACTGTTCCTAGGGATCCTTTAGGATTGAACCTCTGGTTCCTTTAAATCACATTACCCACATATACAAATAGAACCAAATGGACCCTTACAGGTCTGTAACTCTGAGAGTGTACACATGGAACCAAATGGACCCTTACAGGTCTGTAACTCTGAGAGTGTACACATGGAACCAAATGGACCCTTACAGGTCTGTAACTCTGAGAGTGTACATATAGAACCAAATGGACCCTTACAGGTCTGTAACTCTGAGAGTGTACACATGGAACCAAATGGACCCTTACAGGTCTGTAACTCTGAGAGTATACACATGGAACCAAATGGACCCTTACAGGTCTGTAACTCTGAGAGTGTACACATGGAACCAAATGGACCCTTACAGGTCTGTAACTCTGAGAGTGTACATATAGAACCAAATGGACCCTTACAGGTCTGTAACTCTGAGAGTGTACTAATAGAACCAAATGGACCCTTACAGGTCTGTAACTCTGAGAGTGTACTAATAGAACCAAATGGACCCTTACAGGTCTGTAACTCTGAGAGTGTACACATGTAACCAAATGGACCCTTACAGGTCTGTAACTCTGAGAGTGTACTAATAGAACCAAATGGACTCTTACACTCTCAGAGTTATGTTCATTGTAATTGTATAGCAGACGTGAACAGCTCTGACAGTGAGATCAGCTCCTCAGTATATCTTCACCTCCTCAATACTGATGTCTGCTCCTCCTTCTGTTTGTCAGCTGTAGTTAAATAACCTTTGACCTCCCCTCTCTCTGTCTCTCTCTCTCTCTCTGTGTGTGTGTGTGTGTGTGTGTGTGTGTGTGTGTGTGTGTGTGTGTGTGTGTGTGTGTGTGTGTGTGTGTGTGTGTGTGTGTGTGTGTGTGTGTGTGTGTGTGTGTGTGTGTGTGTGTGTGTGTGTGTGTGCGTCTCTCTCTCTCTCTCTCTCTCTCTCTCTCTCTCTCTCTCTCTCTCTCTCTCTCTCTCTCTCTCTCTCTCTCTCTCTCTCTCTGTATCTCTGTCTCTCTCTATTCATTCATTATCACATCATTAAAGGGACATTTCATACACATATTGTAAATGTCTTTCCCAGCTAACTGCTCATCCCCGTTTTACTGCTCCACTGGTTTTACTGATTTTATTCCATAGTCTTATTATTTTCTTAGTGTTTTGTACATTAGAATTAGAAAAAGAGCCATGACCTAAACCCAAGAAGTCAGCCATTTTGAATTTATTTTGCCGTTTCAGTGCATTTTATGCCATTTTCACGGGTCGTACTTTAACGTTCTCCTCCTAAGAGGAGAACGGTCAGATCAAAGTCGCTCAGCGTTCACCTTAACGATGAAAAGTTATCAAACGTGTGTTTTCATAAAACGGCATCAAACTTCCTTGTTTCAACACCAAACAGGAAGTGAAAATGTTTTTTTCTTTTCCTCCGTACAGACTTGTGTTTGATGTCATTGGACTCAGATCACAGTCCTTGTTCTTCATTGGTTTAACTTAGCTCCGCCCCCTCTATTGATTGGTTGATATTTGATAGTTCCTGTTTTTTTCTATCCACAAGTTTCCTAGGGCATTATGGGCGTCACTTCCTGTCCATTTGATCAGGTATCAGGGATCAAATGGACAGGAAGTGATGCCCACAATGCCCTAGGAAACATGTGGATAACTTTTGAATGGTTGTTCGTGCAGACCTCTGAGTCTCATTGCAGCTACTTAGCCCCGCCCCCTATTCTGATTGGTCGGTATTTCATTTTTTCTATCTTTTACCATAACTTTTAAACAGTTTGTCGTACAGAGTCATGAGTCGTCTCAATGGACTCCTTGAGACGACTTTACCTTCATTAGAGTTACTTTTTATTAATAACATATCATTATTATTATTAACACAGTTCTCCTCTCATCCTGTCAGATCTCAGATCTCCAGACCCTACTGGACCACTGGACCCTCAGCTCTCCACAAACCACTGAACACACATTGATATAATATATATATAATTATATAATATATATAACATATTGATATAAACATCAGACAGACTGACCTCTGGCCCCAGGATGACGGACAGGCTGGGTTTAACGGGCGGGCAGGAGGAGGGCAGCATCATGGCCCTGCTGGAGCGCGTAGCGGGCCTCATGGACACCGTCAGCGCCACCCAGGGGCGGATGGAGGAGCGGCAGCTGGAGCTGGAGGCCACGGTGAACACCATCCAGCAGGACGTGGTGAAGCTGAGCGCCGACCACGCCAACACCTCCAGCACCGTGACACGCCTCCTGGACAAAACACGCAAAGTGTCCTGTCACCTGAAGGACGTCCGCGTCCGCGTGGAGAACCAGAACCTCCGCGTCAAGAGGGTGGAGGCGTCTCAGGCCGACCTGCTGGCCAAGAACAAGTTCAGAGTGGTCATCTACCAGGTACGCTTTCTGTAGGGTTCTACTGCCAGGTATTATCTTTATGGTTCATCTACCAGGTACGCTTTCTGTAGGGTTCTACTGCCAGGTATTATCTTTATGGTTCATCTACCAGGTAAGCTTTCTGTACGGTTCTACTGCCAGGTATTATCTTTATGGGTCATCTACCAGGTACGATTTCTGTAGGCTTCTACTGTCAGGTATTATCTTTATGGGTCATCTACCAGGTACGCTTTCTGTACGGTTCTACTGCCAGGTATTATCTTTATGGGTCATCTACCAGGTACGATTTCTGTAGGCTTCTACTGTCAGGTATTATCTTTATGGGTCATCTACCAGGTACGATTTCTGTAGGCTTCTACTGTCAGGTATTATCTTTATGGGTCATCTACCAGGTACGATTTCTGTAGGCTTCTACTGTCAGGTATTATCTTTATGGTTCATCTACCAGGTACGCTTTCTGTAGGGTTCTACTGCCAGGTATTATCTTTATGGTTCATCTACCAGGTAAGCTTTCTGTACGGTTCTAATGCCAGGTATTATCTTTATGGTTCATCTACCAGGTACGCTTTCTGTAGGGTTCTACTGCCAGGTATTATCTTTATGGTTCATCTACCAGGTACGCTTTCTGTACGGTTCTACTGCCAGGTATTATTTTTATGGTTCATCTACCAGGTAAGCTTTCTGTACGGTTCTACTGCCAGGTATTACCTTTATGGTTCATCTACCAGGTACGCTTTCTGTACGGTTCTACTGCCAGGTATTATCTTTATGGTTCTGGTTCATCTACCAGGTACGCTTTCTGTAGGGTTCTACTGCCAGGTATTATCTTTATGGTTCTTCTACCAGGTACGCTTTCTGTACGGTTCTACTGCCAGGTATTATCTTTATGGTTCATCTACCAGGTACGCTTTCTGTAGGGTTCTATTGCCAGGTATAATCTTTATGGTTCATCTACCAGGTACGCTTTCTGTAGGGTTCTACTGTCAGGTATTATCTTTATGGTTCATCTACCAGGTACGCTTTATGTAGGGTTCTACTGCCAGGTATTATCTTTATGGTTCATCTACCAGGTATGCTTTATGTAGGGTTCTACTGCCAGGTATTATCTTTATGGTTCATCTACCAGGTACGCTTTCTGTACGGTGCTATTACCAGGTATTATCTGTATGGTTCATCTACCAGGTACGCTTTATGTAGGGTTCTACTGCCAGGTATTATCTTTATGGTTCATCTACCAGGTACGCTTTCTGTACGGTTCTACTGCCAGGTATTATCTTTATGGTTCATCTGCCAGGTACGCTTTCTGTAGGCTTCTACTGTCAGGTATTATCTTTATGGGTCATCTACCAGGTACGATTTCTGAATGGTTCTACTGCCAGGTATTATCTTTATGGTTCATCTACCAGGTACGCTTTATGTAGGGTTCTACTGCCAGGTACGCTTTCTGTAGGGTTCTACTGCCAGGTATTATCTTTATGGTTCATCTACCAGGTACGCTTTATGTAGGGTTTTACTGCCAGGTATTATCTTAATGATTCATCTACCAGGTACGCTTTCTGTACGGTTCTACTGCCAGGTATTATCTTTATGGTTCATCTACCAGGTACGCTTTATGTAGGGTTCTACTGCCAGGTATTATCTTAATGATTCATCTACCAGGTACGCTTTCTGTACGGTTCTATTGCCAGGTATTATCTGTATGGTTCATCTACCAGGTACGCTTTCTGTAGGGTTCTACTGCCAGGTATTATCTTTATGGTTCATCTACCAGGTACGCTTTATGTAGGGTTCTACTGCCAGGTATTATCTTTATGGTTCATCTACCAGGTACGCTTTATGTAGGGTTCTACTGCCAGGTAAGCTTTCTTTAGGGTTCTACTGCCAGGTAGACTATCTGTATGGTTCATCTACCAGGTAAAATAAATAACTAAGATAGTGACGGAGGGGAGCAGTCTCAAGCAAACTTGAGCCACGAGAAGCACAACCGAGCGCGCTAAAGCAAGCAAGTTGCCGTGCTGAACGTGACGAAGTTGGCTTGAGCCGACTCAGAGTTATGAAGCAGGCGGCTTGCTGTTACAACTAGGTGGGAAAGGGGGCGTGTTACTACAACTAGGTGGGAAAGGGGGCGTGTTGTTACAACTAGGTGGGAAAGGGGGCGTGTTGTTACAACTAGGTGGGAAAGGGGGCGTGTTGTTACAACTAGGTGGGAAAGGGGGCGTGTTGTTACAACTAGGTGGGAAAGGGGGCGTGTAGTTACAACTAGGTGGGAAAGGGGGCGTGTTACTACAACTAGGTGGGAAAGGGGGCGTGCTACTACAACTAGGTGGGAAAGCAGGCCTCGCCTCTGAGACACAGAGTGAGTAGACAGAAACGATGATGTCACTGGTAGGCAGGTTTCTGAACCAATGACACACAGAGTGAGTAGACAGAAACAGTGTCTTATTATAATGAGCATTAGTGATATGAAGATAAGGTTGAAAGTGGGTGAATTGCTCCTTTAAGTGAATCCATCTACCATGTAAACAGAGACATGATTTGTCTTGGCATTTTATTTAAAGGGATAGTTCACCCAAAAAATACATTTTTTCTATGTATGAGTCACCCCATGGAGACTTGAATTCATGGATATTGTTTAGTTTTTGTCTCATTCCTAAGACAATAATTTGATGACCAGCGGACCGGTAGGCAGCGGTTCCGGTAGGAGACACAAAGGAGACTCTTTGCGTCTCGGGCCGCTGCTGGACATCACATTATTGTCAAAAACTTGAATTCAAGTCTCCATGGGGTGAGTAATCTGAAGAAAGAAAGTCAAATTTTTGGTGAACTATCCCTTTAAGTGACCTTGTGTTTGAGTTTAGAAGCTCTTTGTAAATCACCTGGTTTTAAATAACGCAGGACGTTGAGTGATGGAAAAGGAGCTCCTAAAGTCACACACAGACACAGTCATGGCTGAACAGAGTTTAAAGACAGAACGTTGATCATAACATGAAAACGATGGGTTTTGATGAAACACAGACTAGACACAGACACAGAGGAGAACACAAGCTCTCTGTACACATGAAATATTAATGAGTTTATGCTCATTTAATACTTTTATAGGACTTTTATGTTTCATGAATGGTCTGTCACTGCAGGGCAGTAAGTTGCTTGAGGCTCTGAGTATTATATATAGACACATTCTGAAACATTTAAATATAGAAGCTTTCTGAAACTTGGCCTGGGAGATGTTCTGGGTTATAGCTGCCTGCTATGAATACAGTATTATTTATTAATACTCTATGCTGCCTGCTATGAATACAGTATTATTTATTAATACTCTATGCTGCCTGCTATGAATACAGTATTAGCTGGTTTATTAATAATCATTATTTTAACTACAGTATAATGTACATTAACCACTTGACCTTAGTTTCATCTCTAGTCCTCTCATTGTCATAATAGATATAGTTAGCTGTTTGCTAAGTGCTTGTTTTAGCTGTTTGCTAGGTGGTTCTTTTAGCTGTTTGCTAGGTGATTGTTTTAGCTGTTTGCTAGGTGGTTCTTTTAACTGTTTGCTAGGTGGTTGGTGGTAATGTTAGATGCTTGCTAGGTGGTTATGTTAGATGCTTGCTAGGTGGTTATGTTAGCTGTTTGCTAGGTGGTTATGTTAGTTGTTTGCTAGGTGGTTATGTTCGATGCTTGCTAGGTGGTTATGTTAGATGCTTGCTAGGTGGTTATGTTAGATGCTTGCTAGGTGGTTATGTTAGATGCTTGCTAGGTGGTTATGTCAGATGCTTGCAAGGTGGTTATATTAAATGCTTGCTAGGTGGTTATGTTAGATGCTTGCTAGGTGGTTATGTTAGATGTTTGCTAGGTGGTTATGTTAGATGTTTGCTAGGTGGTTATGTTAGATGCTTGCTAGGTGGTTATGTTAGATGCTTGCTAGGTGGTTATGTTAGATGTTTGCTAGGTGGTTATGTTAGATGCTTGCTAGGTGGTTATGTTCGATGTTTGCTAGGTGGTTATGTTAGATGTTTGCTAGGTGGTTATGTTAGATGTTTGCTAGGTGGTTATGTTAGTTGTTTGCTAGGTGGTTATGTTAGTTGTTTGCTAGGTGGTTATGTTATATGCTTGCTAGGTGGTTATGTTAGCTGTTTGCTAGGTGGTTATGTTAGTTGTTTGCTAGGTGGTTATGTTAGATGCTTGCTAGGTGGTTATGTTAGATGTTTGCTAGGTGGTTATGTTAGATGCTTGCTAGGTGGTTATGTTAGATGCTTGCTAGGTGGTTATGTTAGATGCTTGCTAGGTGGTTATGTTAGCTGCTTGCTAGGTGGTTATGTTAGATGTTTGCTAGGTGGTTATGTTAGATGCTTGCAAGGTGGTTATATTAGATGCTTGCTAGGTGGTTATGTTAGATGCTTGCTAGGTGGTTATGTTAGATGTTTGCTAGGTGGTTATGTTAGATGTTTGCTAGGTGGTTATGTTAGATGCTTGCTAGGTGGTTATGTTAGATGCTTGCTAGGTGGTTATGTTAGATGTTTGCTAGGTGGTTATGTTAGATGCTTGCTAGGTGGTTATGTTAGATGTTTGCTAGGTGGTTATGTTAGTTGTTTGCTAGGTGGTTATGTTGGATGTTTTCTAGGTGGTTATGTTAGTTGTTTGCTAGGTGGTTATGTTAGATGTTTGCTAGGTGGTTATGTTAGTTGTTTGCTAGGTGGTTATGTTGGATGTTTGCTAGGTGGTTATGTTAGTTGTTTGCTAGGTGGTTATGTTAGATGCTTGCTAGGTGGTTATGTTAGATGTTTGCTAGGTGGTTATGTTAGATGTTTGCTAGGTGGTTATGTTAGTTGTTTGCTAGGTGGTTACGTTAGTTGTTTGCTAGGTGGTTATGTTAGTTGTTTGCTAGGTGGTTATGTTAGATGCTTGCTAGGTGGTTATGTTAGATGTTTGCTAGTTATGTTAGTTGTTTGCTAGGTGGTTATGCTAGATGTTTGCTAGGTGTTTTTTGGCTGCAGGACAAACGTCACTCTGATGTTTCCCTCTAAACCTCTTTGCCGAAAATAGCCGATCTACAAGCTCACAACACGAGGCGTTGTGTATTTTGTTTATTCATTATCTTTTCTATTAATATGTTGGATTCATGGTGAAGGGAAAGACCACTCGGTAGAGCTTGTGTAGTTAGTAGTTACCGTGTCATGATTTAACTCTAAAGGTGGACAATAAATCTACAATAATTGCTCCATTGATTAGCAAGTGATAATTCAAAATATGCTCCTAATTGACTTAGCCTACATTGTACAATGAAACAGATCTCAAAGTCACTATTTTAACACGTAAACGAACACAAATAAAGCTGATTCAGTATAGAACATCACCAAACCCACTACTGTTTGTTTTTAGAATAGAAATGTAACATCCTGTTGATTTAGCTATTTTTATTAGGAAGAAAACCTGGATCCGCAGATCTTCAAATAGTCAAATCAACAGAATGTTCACATTTGTATATAATAAAAACAGTACTAGGTTTAGTGATGATGTTCTATATTGTCTGAATCAGCTTTGTTTGTGTTTGTTTACGTGCTAAAAGAGTGACTTTGAGATCTGCTGCGAAAACTCTCAGGATTTAGAACAGGGGTTTCAAAAATAACAGATGTGCAAACTTGTACGAGCTTGTAGGCCTACATCTGTTGTTTTTGAACATTTTTGAATATCTTCACACACACACACACACACACACACACACACACACACACACACACACACACACACACAGTGTGAGAACTAGTGCTATAGAAGGTGTGTGTAGAGTCTAAATGGTTTACGTTGTCACTACAGTCAGAACTCATGACTCACGTGTGTCACACTGTGGGGGGGGGGTCTTCATACCCCCCGCCCCCCCACCTGCCCCCCCCCAGGACTCCAGTGACATCAGAATCAGGTCAGGTTCCTGACGCCTCTTGGCACCGGGCGCTACGGCGGCCATTTTGAGAGCCTGACCCTGATAGTGCATTCTGACACTCACTTCTATAACACACACACACACACACACACACACACACACACACACACACGTGCACACGCACACGCACACGCACACGCACACGCACGCGCACACGCACATTTGTACAGTGTCAAACATAAATGGTACCACCATGCACTAAGTGTGAGCTCAACCCGATCTCCAGAGATTACCGTAACATTGCACGGAACGAGTGCACTTCATTCCGTGGATAGCCGCCTCGGAACTCCCGAATTGCGTGCATATGGTACGGCGCTGCCTTTGTGACAAAACCATTTCGGAGGCGCGCAGTCACAGGCGAACTGTCACCCCGTGAAGGGCCACCGAGGGAGCTAAGGCGACCGAGTTGCCGTCCTGAACGGTGGGACGTTCGCCTGTGCCTACTCAGCGCCGTTTGAGTTATGTACCGATAGGCACAGAATCGTACATTTTGTTGTGGGGACTGCTCTGCTTCCGGGTTTTTCCGGGTTGCGACTGGTTACGCCCACCGTGGGACTCGCCGTACATATGCACGCAATTCGGGAGTTCCGAGGCGGCTATCCACGGAATGAAGTGCACTCGTTCCGTGCAATGTTACGGTAATCTCTGGAGATCAGGCTGGTGAGCTTGTAGATCTGCTATTTTTGAATAGCCAGCATATAAATGGATGAAGTGCTTCAAATCATTGTGATGTTGTGGTAACACTTGCTATGCATCCCATGTCTAGAATGCATTATGAACATTGTGAGCTTGAACATCTGATATGTTCAGTGTCTGTTTGCAACACGTTGTTGTGAGCTTGTACATCTGATATGTTCAGTGTCTGTCTGCAACACATTGTGAGCTTGTACATCTGATATTTTTGGTGCGTGGCACCTTTGCACGGTGAAGTATAGAAGGGTTCAGTCCAGTGGTTCTCAACCAGTGGTCCGGGGACCACCAGTGGTCCTTGAAGGGGGTTCCAGGTGGTCCCCAGCTAAATGATGGAGAGTCGGTAAACAAATGGACCCTTACAGATCTTTACCTCTTTAGAGTAAAATGAAACCAAATGGACCCTTATAGATCTTTACCTCTTTAGAGAGTAAAATGAAACCAAATGGGCCCTTATAGATCTTTACCTCTTTAGAGAGTAAAATGTAACCAAATGGACCCTTACAGATATTTACCTCTTTAGAGAGTAAAATGAAACCAATTTTACTCTCTCAAGAGTTACATTATTGTTAAACATCTGCATTACTTCATTTACAAGAAGTCACACAATTAGAGAATGTAGAAGAATTGTTATTGTGATCAACGTTTGCCTGTTATCTCTCCTATGGAACCACATCAATACAACATGGATGGAACTGTGGACTAAACTTATCCAACCATAACAACATATTATTATTAAGTCTCGGGTCTGAGAGTCTAAATGTCATCAAACGGTGGTCAAACGGTGGTCAAACGGTGGTCAAACGGTGGTCAAACGGTGGTCCGTGGCTCAAAGGCCCAATAAATGATGGACCTTGATGAAAAAGGTTGTTTAGTCCAATCAGATGCTTTGTAAACGAGCCTATCAGAGCCAATAGAGGAGGTCGGTGCTGCAGACATTAGTTAACCCTTTACTGGTTAGTATTGTAAGTGTTTGAGGAGAGTTGATCATCGTTAGTGAGCGGAACGTTCAGCTGAATAAACGTTTTCATAGATTTCATAGATGCTTCATTGAACTATCTTCAGTGTTGTGTCAATTCATGTTGTTTATTTATTTGTTTGTTTGTTTACAAATGATCTTTTCTATTCATATATTAGATTCATGTTAATGTGTATTTTCAGACATTTAAAAGGCCAGACCACTGTGGTAGAGGTTTGGGTTGCCATGATGTAACTCCAAATCTGGACAGGAAATCAAAAGTAATTGCTCCATCGATAAAAAATATATAATTCTAAATATGCTCCTCGTTGACTTACATTGTACGGTAAAACAGCTCTCAAAGTCTCTCTTTTAGCACGTAAACAAACACAAACAAAGATGATTCAGACAATATAGAACATCACCACTAAACCTAGTACTGTTTTTTATAAATATACAAATGTGAACATTCTGTTGATTTTACTAACATAAACCTCTACCACACAGTGGTCTGGCCCTTTAACAAATGTAACCACCTCAATACTGTGTAAACTTGACCTTTGGCTTTTTGCCCTTTGCCAAAACTAGCAGATCTACAAGCTCACAACTTGTGAGCTTGTAGATCTGCTAGTGTGTATATATATATATATATATATATATATATATATATATATATATATATATATATATATATATATATATATATATATATATATATATATATACTGTATATATAGTTAAACTCCCCATAGTTCAAACTATTTCCATGTGCAGTTCTGTAGCTGTGTGTGTGTGTGTGTGTGTGTGTGTGTGTGTGTGTGTGTGTGTGTGTGTGTGTGTGTGTGTGTGTGTGTGTGTGTGTGTGTGTGTGTGTGTGTGTGACAGCACCAGCTGCAGTGAGCTGACATTAGGAGGTTATTCCCAGAGTGGGAGGAGTCACAACCTGCTGCACATCCTTATATGGACACACTGCTGATAGATAGATAGATAGATAGATAGACAGACAGACAGACAGACAGACAGACAGACAGACAGACAGACAGACAGACAGACAGACAGACAGACAGACAGACAGATAGACAGATAGACAGATAGATAGATAGATAGATAGATAGATAGATAGATAGATAGACAGATAGTGTAAAGGAGCTATGAGCTTGTAGACAGTGAAGTGACTACGTAACTTTTAAGAACTTTTCAATACCTCAACAAAAGAAGAAGAAAAGAAAAAAGAGCATTACTGCTAAAGTAATGAACAAACTATACTATATAACTATACTATAAAACCTGGCCTATAAACCTATAAAAGCCAAATTGTAAAATGATGGCAACAATTGTGAAAATAGCTGATCTACAAGCTCTGAGGCGTTGTGAGCTTGTAGATCTGCTATTTTCACATATTTTCAAACTAAATGTAAAGCTTCAACTCCTACAATTACAAGTGCTTGTTAGGGTGGGGGGGCACAGTTCAAGTTTGATTATTTTGGGGGGTCCCCAGTTCAAGTTTGATTATTTTGGGGGGGTCCCCAGTTCAAATGTGAGTATTTTGGGGGGTCCCCAGTTCAAATATGATTATTTTGGGGGGGTCCCCAGTTCAAATGTGAGTATTTTGGGGGGTCCCCAGTTCAAGTTTGATTATTTTGGGGGGTCCCCAGTTCAAGTTTGATTATTTTGGGGGGTCCCCAGTTCAAATGTGAGTATTTTGGGGGGTCCCCAGTTCAAGTTTGATTATTTTGGGGGGGTCCCCAGTTCAAATGTGATTATTTTGGGGGGTCCCCAGTTCAAATATGATTATTTTGGGGGGTCCCAGTTCAAATGTGATTATTTTGGGGGGTCCCAGTTCAAATGTGATTATTTTGGGGGGTCCCAGTTCAAATGTGATTATTTTGGGGGGTCCCCAGTTCAAATATGATTATTTTGGGGGGTCCCAGTTCAAATGTGATTATTTTGGGGGGGTCCCCAGTTCAAATATGATTATTTTGGGGGGTCCCAGTTCAAATGTGATTATTTTGGGGGGTCCCAGTTCAAATGTGATTATTTTGGGGGGGTCCCCAGTTCAAATATGATTATTTTGGGGGGTCCCAGTTCAAATGTGATTATTTTGGGGGGTCCCCAGTTCAAGTTTACACACAATGCCAATGTTCTCTCCCCATCACGGTGAAATAACACGGATTACAAGTCCGTAAATACACAATATTTTCGAGCTGCGTTCGCTTCCAGCGTTCGCGCGTCTTACTTGTATGTATTATTATTACTAAGGTGTTGTTGTCTCTTACAGGGAGACCAGGAGGTGAAGTCTGTGCCGGCCGATAAGGAGCCACTAGAGGGCAGTGGAGGAGCAGGAGGAGGAGGAGCAGCAGAGATAGAAGCAGATCACTTTGATCTTCCTCCTGAGTCTGATGAGGAGTACATGGTGGTGGAGGAGAGCAGCGCTGCTGCTGCCAGAGCCAAGAAGAGCGGCCTGACACGCATAGAGAGCTTTAAGGTGACCTATGACCTATAGAAGACTGGACTGACCCCATAGAGTTAATAATAATAGAGAGGACACCGGAATAACATAGAGTTAATAAACATAGAGTTAATAATGATAGAGAGGACACCGGAATAACATAGAGTTAATAAACATAGAGTTAATAATAATAGAGAGGACACCGGAATAACATAGAGTTAATAATGATAGAGAGGACACCGGAATAACATAGAGTTAATAAACATAGAGTTAATAATAATAGAGAGGACACCGGAATAACATAGAGTTAATAATGATAGAGAGGACACCGGAATAACATAGAGTTAATAAACATAGAGTTAATAATAATAGAGAGGACACCGGAATAACATAGAGTTAATAATGATAGAGAGGACACCGGAATAACATAGAGTTAATAAACATAGAGTTAATAATAATAGAGAGGACACCGGAATAACATAGAGTTAATAAACATAGAGTTAATAATAATAGAGAGGACACCGGAATAACATAGAGTTAATAAACATAGAGTTAATAATGATAGAGAGGACACCGGAATAACATAGAGTTAATAAACATAGAGTTAATAATGATAGAGAGGACACCGGAATAACATAGAGTTAATAAACATAGAGTTAATAATGATAGAGAGGGCACCGGAATAACATAGAGTTAATAAACATAGAGTTAATAATGATAGAGAGGACACCGGAATAACATAGAGTTAATAAACATAGAGTTAATAATGATAGAGAGGGCACCGGAATAACATAGAGTTAATAAACATAGAGTTAATAATGATAGAGAGGGCACCGGAATAACATAGAGTTAATAAACATAGAGTTAATAATAATAGAGAGGACACCGGAATAACATAGAGTTAATAAACATAGAGTTAATAATGATAGAGAGGACACCGGAATAACATAGAGTTAATAAACATAGAGTTAATAATGATAGAGAGGACACCGGAATAACATAGAGTTAATAAACATAGAGTTAATAATGATAGAGAGGACACCGGAATAACATAGAGTTAATAAACATAGAGTTAATAATGATAGAGAGGGCACCGGAATAACATAGAGTTAATAAACATAGAGTTAATAATGATAGAGAGGACACCGGAATAACATAGAGTTAATAAACATAGAGTTAATAATGATAGAGAGGGCACCGGAATAACATAGAGTTAATAAACATAGAGTTAATAATGATAGAGAGGACACCGGAATAACATAGAGTTAATAAACATAGAGTTAATAATGATAGAGAGGACACCGGAATAACATAGAGTTAATAAACATAGAGTTAATAATGATAGAGAGGGCACCGGAATAACATAGAGTTAATAAACATAGAGTTAATAATGATAGAGAGGGCACCGGAATAACATAGAGTTAATAAACATAGAGTTAATAATGATAGAGAGGGCACCGGAATAACATAGAGTTAAAGGAGAGATCCGGACATTTTAAGTGTTATCTTTGATGTGTCGCTTATCACTCACCATCCTTGAAAGGGACGTTGAGTTATTTCAGAGAGTCCCGTGTTGTCATTTTTTCGACCCCCTCCGTTGGCATAATGGGAGCGCGTGCCTAAGTGAAATTCGTCTATTATAACCGATGCAAAGTTATTTTTTTCTCTACTACTACTCATTGTAGAGTTTCATGATACTCAAACATGCACTGAAAGTTCCTGAGAAGCTAACGCTAATGCCAAACGAGCTAACGCTGTTTGCTTATTTCTCTCCCTGGCAACACCGAGTTGAGAAACAAGCAACCAGCGTTAGCTCGTTCGGCATTAGCGTTAGCCTCTCAGGAACTTTCAGTGCATGTTTGAGTATCATGAGACTCTACAATGAGTAGTAGTAGAGAAAAAACTAACTTTGCATCGGTTATAATAGACGAATTTCACTTAGGCACGCGCTCCCATTATGCCAACGGAGGGGGTCGAAAAAATGACGACACGGGACTCTCTGAAATAACTCAATGTCCCTTTCAAGGATGGTGAGTGATAAGCGACACATCAAAGATAACACTTAAAATGTCCGGATCTCTCCTTTAATAAACATAGAGTTAATGATAATAGAGAGGGCACCGGAATAACATAGAGTTAATAAACATAGAGTTAATAATAATAGAGAGGGCACCGGTGATCCCCTCCCATCCACTTGCATTGAGTTGCTCACCCAGCGCATGGTCCTAAAACACCCCTTCTTCTGGGTTGTGAAATGTGATGGGCGGGGCCTATTTGGGGCTTCTGTGACACGTCGAGATACAGAATATTTCCCAAATACTTTAACCAGGAAGTGAATGGAGCGGTAAATCTTATCCTATCATAACCTCTAATGATCTAATGTGATCTATATACCTAATGTATACATATGGTATGTGATCTATATATCTAATGTATACATATGGTATGTGATCTATATACCTAATGTATACATATGGTATGTGATCTATATACCTAATGTATACATATGGTATGTGATCTATATATCTAATGTATACATATGGTATGTGTATCATAACCTCTAAGTGATACAGGTATCTAAGTGATACTGGTATCTAAGTGATACTGGTATCTAAGTGATACTGGTATCTAAGTGATACAGGTATCTAAGTGATACTGGTATCTAAGTGATACAGGTATCTAAGTGATACAGGTATCTAAGTGATACAGGTATCTAAGTGATACTGGTATCTAAGTGATACTGGTATCTAAGTGATACTGGTATCTAAGTGATACTGGTATCTACGTGATACTGGTATCTAAGTGATACAGGTATCTAAGTGATACAGGTATCTAAGTGATACAGGTATCTAAGTGATACTGGTATCTAAGTGATACTGGTATCTAAGTGATACTGGTATCTATGTGATACTGGTATCTATGTGATACTGGTATCTATGTGATACTGGTATCTAAGTGATACTGGTATCTAAGTGATACTGGTATCTATGTGATACTGGTATCTAAGTGATACTGGTATCTAAGTGATACTGGTATCTATGTGATACTGGTATCTAAGTGATACAGGTCGTATGTGTATCATAACCTCTATGTGATACTGGTATCTAAGTGATACTGGTATCTAAGTGATACAGGTATCTATGTGATACTGGTATCTATGTGATACTGGTATCTATGTGATACTGGTATCTATGTGATACTGGTATCTAAGTGATACTGGTATCTAAGTGATACAGGTATCTAAGTGATACTGGTATCTAAGTGATAAAGGTATCTAAGTGATACTGGTATCTAAGTGATACTGGTATCTAAGTGATACTGGTATCTAAGTGATACAGGTATCTAAGTGATACTGGTATCTAAGTGATAAAGGTATCTAAGTGATACAGGTATCTAAGTGATACTGGTATCTATGTGATACTGGTATCTATGTGATACTGGTATCTAAGTGATACTGGTATCTAAGTGATACTGGTATCTAAGTGATACTGGTATCTATGTGATACTGGTATCTAAGTGATACTGGTATCTAAGTGATACTGGTATCTATGTGATACTGGTATCTAAGTGATACAGGTATCTAAGTGATACTGGTATCTAAGTGATACAGGTATCTAAGTGATACTGGTATCTAAGTGATACTGGTATCTATGTGATACTGGTATCTATGTGATACTGGTATCTAAGTGATACAGGTATCTAAGTGATACTGGTATCTAAGTGATACTGGTATCTAAGTGATACAGGTATGTGTATCATAAGCTCTAAGTGATACAGGTATCTAAGTGATACTGGTATCTAAGTGATACTGGTATCTAAGTGATACTGGTATCTATGTGATACAGGTATCTAAGTGATACAGGTATCTAAGTGATACAGGTATCTAAGTGATACAGGTATCTAAGTGATACAGGTATCTAAGTGATACAGGTATCTAAGTGATACAGGTATCTATGTGATACAGGTATCTAAGTGATACAGGTATGTGTATCATAACCTCTATGTGATACTGGTATCTAAGTGATACAGGTATGTGTATCATAAGCTCTAAGTGATACAGGTATGTGTATCATAAGCTCTATGTGATACAGGTATGTGTATCATAAGCTCTAATGTGATACAGGTATGTGTATCATAAGCTCTAAGTGATACAGGTATGTGTATCATAAGCTCTAAGTGATACAGGTATGTGTATCATAAGCTCTAATGTGTCATCCCTTCCAGGCCTCCTTCACCAAGGAGAACATGGTGAAGCAGCGCGCTGACCTGGGCAGCAAGGTGAACAAGCTGGGCGAGCGCATCGTGAGCACGGAGCGCCGGGAGAAGATCCGTCAGTCCGGGGAGCGGCTCAAACAGTCGGGGATCCACCTGAAGGAGTCCATCGCCGCCGTGCCGGGGAAGCTCAACCTCAAGAAGGAGCGGACGGTCGCCGAGGGCCAGGAGGTGGCGGAGGCCGCCGCCGAGGGCGCCGCCCCCGTCCCGCCCCCCAAGGGGGCCCGGAAGGGAACCCCGGACTTGGCCAAGGAGCCCGCCGCCGACGAGGGAGCGGAGGAGTCCGAGGTCCCGATGTACGACATGAAGCAGCTGTCGTAAACGTGTACGACGTGAAGCGGCTGTCGTAAACAAAGACACGAGGACGAGCGCACAAAATTACAATTACAACAACAACAACAACAACAACAGCAGGCGGCCATTTTGTTTTTGGTGGGACTAATGAGGCCACGGAGAAGGGAAGTGAAAGAGCTTCGTCCATGACGTCATCTGGACGAGAAGGAAGGAGGGAAGTTTACGCGACGCTTCTTTTCTTGTTAGAGAAAGAGAACGCGACAACGAAGCGCGTCAGAACCCAACATGGCGGCCCCCGTCCATTGACTTCAATGGAGAGGTGGTGCCATCTTGTGTTCTGTTACACTTTCTATTATATGAAGGAACAGTTGTTTGACAGGATACGACCTACAGGAAACAGGATATGATGAAGAGGAAACCGGATATGACTTACAGGAAACAGGATAGGACTTACAGGAAACAGGATATGGGCCAGTTTAAACACATATAATGGACGTTAAAGTCACTGTAGTCCTTTAAAGGGACATACCAGCCTTTCTTTCTTTCTTTTTTACACACATGGGTCCTTTCTCACTTTTACTTTGACAGGATTTCATTTGTTTTTCAATCTTATTCTGTTATTGAGACACATCCACCTGTTCATGATTGTTATTGAGCACAACATTACACTGATGTCATCACACTGATGTCACCACACTGATGTCACCACACTGATGTCACCACACTGATGTCACCACACTGATGTCACCACACTGATGTCACCACACTGATGTCATCACACTGATGTCATCACACTGATGTCATCACACTGATGTCATCACACTGATGTCACCACACTGATGTCATCACACTAATGTCACCACACTGATGTCACCACACTGATGTCACCACACTGATGTCACCACACTGATGTCATCACACTGATGTCATCACACTGATGTCATCACACTGATGTCACCACACTGATGTCACCACACTGATGTCACCACACTTCATCTAAATGCTGATTGTTTTCTCTCACATTTCATAAGGAGGTCCAGTGTGCCGTAAGCTAACCCCCCCGGTCTCACGCATTAAGCACGTATAAGGGACTTACTTATGGATTATGGCACATCAGACCCAAAGTATGAAAAGTGTTTAGACCTGTGTTTCCCAAACACTGGGTCGGGACCCATCAGTGGGCTGTGGACACATTTTTATGGGTCGTGAAAAAATACCCCTTTTCTTTTCTCTGTTTCCAACATTTAAAGAAATAAATAAAAACTAATTCTAACAAAAGTAACTATTACTTTTATATTCTAAATAATCTAAGGAATTCCATTAATTTCATGTGAAAAAAAGAAACTTAAGTAATGAGAATGCTAGATCTACAAGCTTGTGCTTGTAGATCTGCTATTTTTGCTCGTTTGTGTCTCGGGGACACATCTGGTTTAGATGCTACATTTGCTAAATTGTAAATCGTCAAATTAAATGAGAACACAGAACATCAGAACATCATTTGTGATGAAGTGGGGTTTGTTTTGTGTGGTTCTGATGTGTTTTAGATGTTTTGTGTGGTTCTGATGTGTTTTAGATGTGGTTGTTCAACAGCACCAGACTTCAATAACAATGTGAATAATGTCACTAAACTGTATCTCAATAATGGAACATCCGATCCTAACAAGGTAAGAGTGACAAAAGGCTGGTGTGGTCCTTCAGCATGTTCAGCCAACAATAACTTTAGAATTATAGTACAACTACATTATTAGTGTTTTTTAATCTCTGTAAAGTGACAGTAATTAAACCAAGGGCAGAACTTTTCTCCGTGTGGATTTCAACATCTCTTCAACATCACATCAACACCACTTCATTGCTGCATGTTAATGAACCGATGAAACGTTCAATTACAGTATGAATACTGATTAAATTAATTATTAAAACTACGAAGGAATTACAGTATGAATACTGATTAAATTAATTATTAAAACTACGATGGAATTACAGCATGAATGCTGATTAAATTAATTATTAAAACTACGATGGAATTACAGCATGAATGCTGATGAAGTTAATTAACGTTATGGTGGAACTACAGTATGGATGCTGATGTTTGATGGAAGGGTTTCTATCAGAAGTTGTGGTCGTTTCATGGGTGAGAAAAGCACCTCGTGGATTTAATGAATGAAACGGTTGAAGTGAGATGTGAACGAGGGAGATTTCAGAAGAAACGTATTTTTGCGAGTCATCAATGACTTGCAGAAATACGAAAAACGAGTTGCAACGCAATCCTGAAACAGTGTGGACCTGCAGCGGAGTGGTTGCCATGGTGAATCATTGGTCGTTACAGATCTTGTAAGATAAACATCCTGTCATTTTCCTGTTACCTTTAAAGGAGTAGTTCACCCACAAAATGACTTGTTTTATATCAATTATACTTGAAGCCTTGAATTCATGGAGATTTCTTCAGTCTTTGTTGCATTCCTGAGACAATAATTTGTCTCAGGAATGCGACAAAGCCAACAAACAATGTCCATGAATTCAAGGCTTCATGGGGTGTAATTGATATAAAACAAGTCATTTTGTGGGTGAACTACTCCTTTAAAAGATGTTTGCAGCGTAGCTCTGGTCCAGAGCGTTATTTGCGATGTGAGGACGACTTATTTCCTCATCGATAAAACTAGTAAAGAAATGAAGAATGTAACGTTGCTTCTCCATGACACTGAGGTGGGTTTATGATGCTGAAAGCCTAATGGTCGCGGTGGGACAACTCTCTGTCTGAACATCAAACATATCCGCAGTACGACGAAACTTTGATTCGCTCCGTAAAACACCATCTACCGATCCAGCACACCCTCGCTCCCCAAAATGCATATTGTGACTTCTTGGGACAAATGCAACCAAATGTTTGTCGGTGCCGTCGTCCCGGGCTGCTTCCGCACTCCGGAAGTCCGGTTCTCAAACCCAAGACGTAAAAGGGTGACGGGTCCGCCTTAAAAAACTGTTAAAACGCCGGAGGTGCGCCGTCTGAAGGGATCTTAAGCGAGCCGTTAGGCGAGCGAGTCACCGTGCCGAGTGTAGCGAAGTCCGTTGGAGTTAACGTCCCGACAGAAGGGACAGAATGGTAACTCATATCTCCCCCTTAGTCAGCATGTACAGTACCGTATTTGCCCTCCTTAGTCAACATGTACCGTATTTGCCCTCCTTAGTCAACATGTACCGTATTTGCCCTCCTTCCTTCCAGTCAAACGTTTGACTTCTTGGAAGTGAGAATGCGTTGAGCGATCCTTTCAATAGCATTTTTCTATTCTATGAAACCGCCTCTGTTTGGGTGAATAGTGAAGTTTCATTCCTTATTCTTTACTGACTACAGAGTAGACCAGTGGTGGAAAAAGTACTACATTCTTTTACTTAAGTAAAAGTATCAATACTACGATGCAGAAATGAGTTGATATGTACTTGTACTTAGTTACTTTCCTCCACTGATGTAGACATGGATGAGGAAATGGAGACCAGAGCTATGTGCAGCCATGATGTTATGATGTCATGAAGTCATGATGTCATGATGTCATGATGTCATGAGTGTTTGTTGCATGCCTGTAGCTTGTGTAGTTCTGGCATTATTACCGTAGTTATTTGAGTTATTTATTTTTGAGTTATTTTGAAAGATGTTTTGAAAAGAACATGTATTGTTTTGAGTCATTTTGAGATATTTAAAGATAAAGAGAGATAGAGAGAGAGAGAGAGAGAGAGAGAGAGAGAGAGAGAGAGAGAGAGAGAGAGAGAGAGAGAGAGACTGCACATTGTGTTTGCTGCATGCTGTGGACTGCTTCACGCCACACAGTAGATTGTAGATATTAATGTTTCATGTTTAATGTGCCTTTATTTGTATCACTGTCTAAAGGTTTGACTGAGATTCACTGCTGTCAAGTTATAATGTAACATAATATATCATTATATATAATGTTATATCTCTGCTGTCGGGCAGAAACCAGCTATGTCCAAAATATTAACTTTTCAGTCAAATATTAAATGGAAAAAGTGCTAAAGATAGCTGGTTTCTGGCCGACAGCGTGGATATGATATAATAACATAATATATCATGTCTCTATCTTCAGTGCCAGGTTGGTGAAACAAGTCAAAAGTAAATCATATTTCTCCATATTCTTCCAGGATGGTTTCAATAAGTCACATTGTTGGAATCCTTTGAAAATAATATTTCATAATGAAGTCAATAAAAACTATTGTTTGCTTTCAGAGTGTGAGTTTTGAGTCTGTTATGTTTATGCCAGTAGTTTCAGAGTGAGAGTTTTGAGTCTGTTGTGTTTATGCCAGTAGTTTCAGAGTGTGAGTTTTGAGTCTGTTGTGTTTATGCCAGTAGTTTCAGAGTGAGAGTTTTGAGTCTGTTATGTTTATGCCAGTAGTTTCAGAGTGAGAGTTTTGAGTCTGTTGTGTTTATGCCAGTAGTTTCAGAGTCAGAGTTTTGAGTCTGTTATGTTTATGCCAGTAGTTTCAGAGTGAGAGTTTTGAGTCTGTTATGTTTATGCCAGTAGTTTCAGAGTGAGAGTTTTGAGTCTGTTGTGTTTATGCCAGTAGTTTCAGAGTGAGAGTTTTGAGTCTGTTGTGTTTATGCCAGTAGTTTCAGAGTGTGAGTTTTGAGTCTGTTGTGTTTATGCCAGTAGTTTCAGAGTGTGAGTTTTGAGTCTGTTATGTTTATGCCAGTAGTTTCAGAGTGAGAGTTTTGAGTCTGTTGTGTTTATGCCAGTAGTTTCAGAGTGAGAGTTTTGAGTCTGTTATGTTTATGCCAGTAGTTTCAGAGTGTGAGTTTTGAGTTTGTTATGTTTATGCCAGTAGTTTCAGAGTGAGAGTTTTGAGTCTGTTATGTTTATGCCAGTAGTTTCAGAGTGAGAGTTTTGAGTCTGACAGTGTCACTCGTAGCAAGTAAGTGCAAACACACACTGACATAAATCCTTATACAGGACAGAGCTGGGGATAACAGCATCACCTATAGCCTGGGAACCAGACGTATATGCCAGTGCAAAAAAAAGAAAGATAGCCCTCTGCAGATTGTTCTGGCCCCTCTCGGTTGTGATTGGATTTTCCTGCCCCCGAAGTTGTGGGGCACCAATCGGGGCCCAGTATGGAAATATGGAGAATATTATCCGCCCCTTGGAAATGCAGGTTCCACACAGAGATTTCAGACTAATATCTACCCAGTGATATTAGTCTGGCCATGCCAGGCTAGGCATCGCCCGCTTCTCACAGGATATTACATAATGCACAACCGCAAGTCACAACAATATTCCAAATCAGTCAGCAGATAACAGGGACAATCAATGAAAATTATGACCTTTGATCTTCAATCACGTATTAATCCATAATGGAGGAACTTGAAGGCCGAACGTTGTTTGTATTTGCGTTAATATTAATATCAGGCACCTGCTGCTAGACGTTTATTGTTAAAAAAAATTGCATTGTGAGGTTAACATGACTCTCAGAGAGGCTTCTCGTTTGTGTTTAATCATAAACAAAGACGCAAGTTTCCAGGGTGAAGAAAACCGAATCAGGCACATTCCTAAAACACCAAATCACAAACACACACAGTGGCGTCAGTTCAGCAAAAGCTAAGGTATGGCAAGGTGAGGGTTGAATCATGTTTGAACTGGGGACCCCCACCCTGACAAGCACTGACAAGAATGTTGGAGTTGAGGCGTTTAGTTTGACTCGGTCCCACAGATAAATATTGTGAAAATAGTCGATCACGACTATTTTCACAACAAAAACAAATTGCCATAATTCAAATATGCAAATCGTCTCATAACTATGTGTAGCACCGCCCCTTTAAGCATGAAAGGGGTGTGGCCAAGTTAGCAGCCTTCTGTTTGGCCTGAAGCTGCATTTTGGTGTTTGGTGAAAGACTTGAGGTTTACAGGTCTGTAACTCTGAGAGTGTATTAATGTAACCAAAGGGACCCTTACATGTCTGTAACTCTGAGAGTGTACACATGGAACCAAATGGACCCTTACAGGTCTGTAACTCTGAGAGTGTACACATGGAACCAAATGGACCCTTACAGGTCTGTAACTCTGAGAGTGTACACATGGAACCAAATGGACCCTTACAGGTCTGTAACTCTGAGAGTGTACAAATGGAACCAAATGGACCCTTAAGGTCTGTAACTCTGAGAGTGTACACATGGAACCAAATGGACCCTTACAGGTCTGTAACTCTGAGAGTGTACACATGGAACCAAATGGACCCTTACAGGTCTGTAACTCTGAGAGTGTACAAATGGAACCAAATGGACCCTTACAGGTCTGTAACTCTGAGAGTGTACACATGGAACCAAATGGACCCTTACAGGTCTGTAACTCTGAGAGTGTAAGTAGAAGAACTAATACATTGGTTTCCAAACATTTTCATGTCAAGGACTCCACAGTGAGTGTGTATGTGGTGTGTATGTGACTCCACAGTGAGTGTGTATGTGGCTGCAGAGCTCCATGTGAAGCTAGTCTGTTTCAGGGATTTGTGTTGTTAAAGGGTTTGTTTATATTTCAGAAGGTCACCAGTTTCAGTGTAACACCCCCATGCTGGAGAACTATTATCTCCTGTCATTCATTTTGTGAGCAGTAGGGGGGGCTGTGTTCACACTGTCAGCCCCACATGTGATCATTGCCCGACTTCATGTTCAAATTGGAATCACATCAATGTTTATCATGTTTATCATTATTATACCAATATATCATAGCTCTATGGTCTGAACAACATAAACTAATATTAAAACCTTTTTTATTGATTTGTGTGAATCCCATTAGAATCCCATTGCTGAGCCTCAGACTGCAGAGTTGTATTAGTCTCTTTTAGGGTGTTCATTGTTTTGGGCAGTGGTGGAAAACGTACTCAAATGTTTTACTTAAGTAAAAGTATTAATACTGCAATGTAGAAATACTCTGTTACAAGTAAAAGTCTGGAATTAAAAATGTACTTGAGTAAAAGTAAAGTACACAAGTACTTACTTAAAGTACCAAAAGTTGTGTTTTAAAGTACTAAAATGTTTGAAAATAGCAGATCTACAAGCACACAATGTGAGCTTGTAGATATATATATATATATATATGTGTAACATAGTTCAATAGGTTGTAGTTAAAATCCCACTAAATGGGGAAACTACGCCACCTGCTGTTCAACATGCCTGCACCAAGCTTCATATTAGCAAGGGACTATGGGTAATCCTCAGAGCAATGGAGGATTCTCATGAGAGGTAAACGTCTCTGTATGTCTGTGGACAAAACTAATGTTAACTATCTTGAAAAGCACTTAAAAGTTAATCTGGGTTAACTGACTGAATGTTAACTATATTAGACTAGTTCTGTCACGTTTTTATTGGGTCAATCATTCATTTTGTGTATGTTTTGTGACTTGTAAAAAACGTCCCCAGTACAAGTAGGTGACAGATTGTGTTGTTGTCTTTCCAGACAGACAAGTGCTTTGGTGTCCACATGTGCTGACATACACTGTCTCCCATGTCCATTTATTGTCAATGCAGGTATGTTGTTAAAGAGTGTTGTAATTTCATGTTTTGTGCAATTCATGTGATTTGATAAATAAGTTGAAATACTATAAAAATGGTAATAGTTCATGGTAAAAATATACTAAATGTATTTGTATATTTTCTGTATTTGTTTAAGAGGACAGTGTTGTTTTCTAAAGTTGTATTTATGTAGACTGTATCAAATCCACTATACGATCACTAGATCAGTAAGAATACTGTGTATAGTATACTAGTTAATCCTCAGAGCAATGGAGGATTCTCATGAGAGACAGACAAGTGCTTTGGTGTCCACATGTGCTGACATACACTGTCTCCCATGTCCATTTATTGTCAATGCAGAATAAACAACCTGCTGCTGAGCTGTTACCACCACCTGAACTCCGAGTGTGTTTAATTCAGAGAGGAGACATCTAACATCGGTCACATTGGTGCCGTGACTCGTCCATGACTGCCGGACCGGGCTGGTGTCTTCTCATCACTGCATCATCGGAGCGGTACTCCTTTATTTAGTGTGGTGGACTCTCAAGTTCATTTGGTTATCAGCCACATTCACCTGAGGGTGTCAATATTATATGATTGGGGACTTTATGATCAAATATGAGTTCCAGCAAGCCTGATAACTTTGATGAAACCCCTCTCACTGGGGGTAGGGGTATTACATGTGGGTTAAATCGCACACCTGTTCCATTTACACTACGTGCTAATCAAGTGAGGGGTGCAGAGGGAGGTTTTGTTGATTCTGTGAACAGTCCTTTTCAATGTGACAATGTATCCTCACCTCACGATCAGCCTGCAGTCAGGTTACACCCACGACAGAGCATTAGCACATCTGTTCCAAACCCCATCCCTGATGATGTGAGACTTGCTGACCAAATGAGCACTGTTGTAAAGCAGATAGGACAGCAGATAGCAGATAGCATTCTGGCACACCTCACATCAACACCTGCATCACACCTCACATCAACACCTGCATCACACCTCACATCAACCCCTGCATCACACCTCACATCAACCCCTGCTGCTGCTGCTGGGCACCCAAGCCATGAAGATACATGCAGGAAGAAAGACTCTCTCTCCAGCCACACACTAGATCTCTCTCAAGTCCAACTGGTCACTCAGAGGCAAGTGAAAGAGCCACCTACATTCAGAGGAGAAAGTTCAGATACAATGGCTGTTGATGAATGGGAGGACTTGATGAAAACCTACATCAGGAAGAGCAATGTTCAAGTGGAAAATCAAGCTGAGGAGATTCTCATCCACCTAAGAGGCAGAGCAAAGGATGTTGTGCGATTTGGAATAAGGAATGGTGAGATTGATGTGCAGCAGAACCCACAGGCCATTTATGTACTCCTGCGCAAACATTTCAGCTCTAGCCACTGCTCCTCTGTTCCCCTAGCTGACTTTTATTCCACCCTGCCAAAAGACCAAGAGGATCCCTACGAGTACTGGCTTAGACTGAACAGAGCTGCTGATGTTGCTGCCAGTTGTCTTAATGAGCAGGGCAAAATGTTTGACAATCCCTCTGTTGAAGTTGCACGTATGTTCATCAGGCACTGCCCCAGTAGAGACTTGGCTCTTACCTTTAGGTCCAAGACACTTGATAAATGGTCAGCTCGTGAGGTTCAGGAGGTGTTAGATGAATATCACCTAGAAAGGGGACTCAGGTCTTCTAGCAGAATCAACGTGAATAAAATTGAGGTGAGCCCTAATGCTAATTTCAACACAGACATCCCTGAACAGAAAAAAACTGTGAGCCAAGACAACTCTACCCTTGAAAAGTTAATTGGAATGCTAGAGAAGGTGCTACTTCAGGGCCCAAGTCATGCACAAGTCAATAGAAGGCCAAATAGCAACAACAGATCTCCAAGAATTGAGGGCCTGAATGACATGCCATGTTCCATATGTAAAGACAGCTCTCACTCTGCCTTCACACACTGTCGAGAGGGCAGGCTGTGCTTCCTGTGTCACCTACCTGGCCATTCAAGACGCAACTGCCCAGAGGGGGGGCGTCCCCATCCCCATGGTCAGCAGGGAAACTGAATGATCTGCGTGCAGGGGAGGACAGCGCAGATCAAATGAGTGAACCTCTCACCTTGACAGACACTGATTATGAAACATTGTACACAACCTTCAGCAGTGCAGGGCTATCAAAGAACACTGTGATTTTTCAAGATCTGCAAAGACTCTCAAGAACTGATAGCCTCTTCTACACAGATGTGACTACTGACGATGGACATGTCCTCAGGGCATTAGTGGACAGTGGCTCAATGGCATGCACCATAAGTGAGACTGCAGACACAAAACTTGCACAGTCGGTCCCTAACATTGAGAAGAAGTCAGCTGAGGGCTTTGTCATTGTTGGCTGTGGGGGTAACCTTGTCACACCTTCTGCTATGTATGACCTTACTGTATCTGTTTATGGCTACAAGGTGATAATCCCTGTTCTTGTTGTGCCAGGCCAAAGCGATGACATGATTCTGGGCAGCAACGCCATCAAGTGGCTCATTACACAGATGAAAGAGATAGGTGGTGGCCAAAGCATACCATCTCCAGCGAACAGTGCTCTGAGTGATAATTTGCCCCGTTTAATGTCCCTGTTGTCCTGCTCAGATGAATGTAATGGTGCAGCAATGCCAATCAGAATTGGAACAGCTAAGCTCAGAAGATGTGTCACTCTACAGCCACTGTCTGAACATTTAGTGTGGGCTAAACTGCCAGCATTTGACATCTCGGCAGTAGGTAGCACAGTCATGATTGAACCTACCCAGTCCAAGACCAGGCCTGCACAAATTCTGGTGGGCAGAGTTGTCACTCCCTTATGGGGAGATGGCTATGTTCCAGTCAAGATAGTAAACCCCACCAAAAAGCCACTGACCCTTAGAAGAAATGCAAAGGTTGCAGATGTGTCCCCCTGTCTTTCTGTGCAGGACATGCCTGAACCAGATCGCGTCCAGTCCAGTGCACAATACACACAGAGCTCGTCACCTGCACCCCGGTCAGAAGCCGAGATGTCATCCATCCTGAGTGACATGGGCCTGCAGGATCTGGACCTCTCATCCTGTGAAGTCTCCCTTGAATGGAAAGAAAAACTGCTGCAGATCATTGAGCAGTATGAGTCGACTTTTTCAAGGCACAAAATGGACTGTGGTGAGGCGAAAGATTTTGTCCACAGAATCCACTTGTTGGATGACAAGCCCTTTAGACTTCCATACAGGCGAGTCCCGCCGTGCCATTATGACAAGCTCCGGACAGCATTGAATGAGATGGAGGAGGTGGGGATAATCCGTAAGTCTCAGAGCGAGTATGCATCTCCCATTGTCCTGGTTGTCAAGCCGAATGGTGACCTTCGCATATGCAATGACTTTCGGTGGCTGAATGCAAGGACGGTGAAGGACGCTCATCCTCTCCCTCATCAAACAGACACCCTCGCTGCACTGGGTGGCAATGTGCTGTTCTCCACTATGGACCTCACATCAGGGTTCTACAATGTCAGACTGCACGAGGATGACAAGAAATTCACAGCTTTCTCCTCCCCATTCGGTCTCCATGAATATAACAGGATGCCCCAGGGCCTGACAAACAGTCCTGCTACATTCATGAGAATGATGATGTCTATCTTTGGCGATGAGAACTTCACAAGCCTGCTTTGCTACCTGGATGACCTCATGGTCTTCGCTCCATCTGAACAGATTGCGCTGGAGCGTCTGCAGATGGTCTTCTCACGCCTGGCTACCAACAACTTGAAGCTCTCACCTAAAAAGTGCCACTTTCTTCGCAGGACTGTTAAGTTTCTGGGACACATCATATGTGCAGATGGTGTTAAGACAGACCCAAGTAAAGTGGAGGCCATAAATAATGTGCAAGAAACTGACCTGATGGAGTCCGATGGGGAAACACCATGTGCTAAGAAAATCAGATCCTATTTAGGAATGGTCCTCTACTATCACCATTTTATTGAGGGATGTTCTGCTAAAGCCAGGCCACTGTTCAACCTCGTAGCTGAGCCTGCAGCACCACACAAGAGAGGGAGAGGCCATAAACCTAAGTTCAAAAAAGGCCATGTGAAGCTGTCTCCAGCAGACTGGACTGATGAGTGCAGGGAGGCGTTCAGAGCCTTAAAACATGAGCTTGTGCACGGTGTCATGTTAGCCCATCCAGACTTTAATGCACCATTCATCCTAGCAGTTGATGCCAGCTTTGATGGTCTGGGAGCTGTCCTCTCACAGTTGCCCCCTGAGGGAAAGATTGCCAGACCAGTGGCATTTGCCAGCAAGACACTCTCACAGTCCCAGCTGAACTATCCAGCACATCGGCTGGAGTTTCTCGCTCTAAAATGGGCGGTGTGTGACAAGTTCAGCCACTGGCTGAAAGGGCGAAGTTTCTCAGTCTGGACAGATAATAATCCGTTAACATACATCTTGACTAAACCCAAGTTAGATGCATGTGAACAGAGATGGGTGTCAAAGCTTGCAGCCTACAGTTTCGACCTGAACTATATCCCTGGCACGAAGAATGTGGTCGCAGATGCACTGAGTAGAGAACCATTTGTCCAGTCATGCATGAGCCACCGTCTTGTAACTGAGCCCTACACCTTGCTGCTTAACCAAGTGAGTGGAATGGTTGATAGGACGGTGCAGGATGCTTTCCATTGTACTAATAACTGCCAGCTGGTTGTTGATCAGTCTGAGGAGGGAACTGACATCACCCCACCTCCATCTCAGGGGTCCCTCTCTTCACGAGATGTGTCAGCCGTGCTGGATGCACATGAATCTGGAGGTGTTTGCCAAGTGAGAGGCATCGGGCCTGATATCCCTCAGCTTGCCAGTGTCGATCAGACTACCTCTCTGCCGAGGAGTGAACTGGCTAATATGCAGGAGCAGGATGCTGTCTTGGGCAGAGCTTTCTTTTACGTCCAGCGTCACAAGAGGCCCACTAGGCGTGAACGTGCTGATGAGTCTCGTGGTGTGGTGAAACTGTTGAGACATTGGCCCAAGCTCTCCATCAAGGACGGCATGTTGTACAGGGTGAAGAAAGACAGACAGATGAACATGACCATTCACCAGTTCGTTGTTCCAGACTCCATGAAGGCCCAAGTCCTCCAAGGCCTACATGACTCAGCTGGTCATCAGGGGCAAGCTCGCACACTTTCTCTCGCCAGGCAGAGGTTCTTCTGGGTAGGAATGGAACATGACATCATCAACCATGTGAGACACTGCTTTCGCTGTGTAGTTGGGAAGACCCCGGAGCCTAACGACCGTGCTCCTCTGGAAAGCATTCGCACAACTGAACCGATGGAACTAGTCTGTATTGACTTCTGGACTGCAGAACAGACTGACAAAAAGTGTGTGGATGTTCTAGTAGTGACAGATCACTTTTCCAAGCTGTCACACGCATTCCCATGTAGAAATCAGTCAGCAAAGCAGGTTGCCCGCCGTCTCTGGACTGACTTTTTCAGCATTTATGGATTTCCGAAACGCATCCATTCAGATCGAGGAGCCAACTTTGAAAGTCGACTCATTAAGGAGCTTCTGGAAATGGCTGGTATCCAGAAATCCCACACTACCCCGTACCATCCTATGGGGAATGGGGTTGTTGAGAGATACAACAGGACTCTCGGAAGCATGATCAGAACCCTGCCTTCACAGTGCAAGGCCAGATGGCCGCAAATGCTCCAGATGCTGACGTTCTGTTACAATTGTACTGAGCATGAGACAACAGGCTTTGCCCCTTTCTTTCTCATGTTTGGGAGGATCCCACGTCTGCCTGTTGATGTTGTGTTCCAGCATGCCCTCCCCAACAGTGCTGTTGTTGACCACTGCGACTTTGTCTCTCGATTGAAGCGTGACCTGTCAGAGGCTGCACGCATTGCCCAGCAAAACAGTAGGACAGCACAGGCTCGTCAGGCTGAGAATTACAACCGCAAGGCGAAAGGGTCTCCCCTCACTGTGGGTGACAGAGTCCTGCTTGCTAATCGTGGTCTGAAGGGAGTGAGGAAAGTTGCAGACAAATGGGACTCTACAGTTTATGAGGTGGTGTCTGTGAAGCCTGGAATCAATGTGTACTGCATCAGGAACCCTGTGACGTCAAAGGAAAAAGTTGTCCACAGGAACTTGCTCCTCCCTGTGAGTTTTCTCCCCGTGGAAGGAGATGATGATGTCTTAGAGGCAAGCTGCTCTTCAGTTGCTGGGAGTGTACAGAGTGACCCAGTGGTTCCTGTTGATGTACAGGACGGTGAGACAAAGACAATAAACTGGCTTTTGCAAATGGACGATGTGAGTGATGGAGATGCTACAGCCAGCCAGTCCGGGTGTTCCTCTGTAGTGGCTGTGGGTGCCCCATCCTCAGTGACCGAAGGGGCTGTGGTCCCCCGCCCTGTGAGTGAGGTCTCAAGTACCTCAGATAATTCCCCAAATGCTGCACAGCTCCCTTCCCCTGGCCCCCTTCCTGAATGTGAAAAATCCCAGGATTCACCCTCCCAGCCCTCAGCAGGAGCAGCTCAACATGTCCCCTCCCCTCCCCTTGCAGTTGACATGGCTACAGATCACACACAGTCCCATGCAGTTGACATACAGACTGATCACACACCGACCCATGCAGTTGACATACAGACTGATCACACACCGACCCATGCAGCTGATACACAGCTAGGTGATTTAGCACAGGACCAAGTAGGTTCTTCACAGCCACTTCCACGTCGTACTAGGGCAGGCAGGATTGTGAAGCCACCTGTTCGACTCATTTGTGAAATGAATGAACAGATCATTGATGACTCAGTGTCAGTGTCAACTGTTGATTCTTTGTTTTCTTTTGTGAAGGACATGTTTTCTGGGTAGATTGATGAATACTTTTTTTTTTAATCCATTGGTACTTGCCTGAGGTATCTTCCAGTTAAGTTGACTCGTTATAGAGCATGGTTTACAAAATGAGAGGTGTATACGGCATCTTTCGTGTCTTTTGTTGGTAAGGGGACTGATCAAACCCCTTTCTGATTTAATTCCAAGTGGAAAGTTGTTTTGACTGACTTGAACTGAGTTTTGCTCTTGCTGCTAAATACTGTAACTGGAGACTTGAGTTGTATTTTTGAGTTTTGTTTTTGTTGTATGTACCCCGATTTAGCAGGATTTTAGGGGGGTGTATGTAACATAGTTCAATAGGTTGTAGTTAAAATCCCACTAAATGGGGAAACTACGCCACCTGCTGTTCAACATGCCTGCACCAAGCTTCATATTAGCAAGGGACTATGGGTAATCCTCAGAGCAATGGAGGATTCTCATGAGAGGTAAACGTCTCTGTATGTCTGTGGACAAAACTAATGTTAACTATCTTGAAAAGCACTTAAAAGTTAATCTGGGTTAACTGACTGAATGTTAACTATATTAGACTAGTTCTGTCACGTTTTTATTGGGTCAATCATTCATTTTGTGTATGTTTTGTGACTTGTAAAAAACGTCCCCAGTACAAGTAGGTGACAGATTGTGTTGTTGTCTTTCCAGACAGACAAGTGCTTTGGTGTCCACATGTGCTGACATACACTGTCTCCCATGTCCATTTATTGTCAATGCAGGTATGTTGTTAAAGAGTGTTGTAATTTCATGTTTTGTGCAATTCATGTGATTTGATAAATAAGTTGAAATACTATAAAAATGGTAATAGTTCATGGTAAAAATATACTAAATGTATTTGTATATTTTCTGTATTTGTTTAAGAGGACAGTGTTGTTTTCTAAAGTTGTATTTATGTAGACTGTATCAAATCCACTATACGATCACTAGATCAGTAAGAATACTGTGTATAGTATACTAGTTAATCCTCAGAGCAATGGAGGATTCTCATGAGAGACAGACAAGTGCTTTGGTGTCCACATGTGCTGACATACACTGTCTCCCATGTCCATTTATTGTCAATGCAGAATAAACAACCTGCTGCTGAGCTGTTACCACCACCTGAACTCCGAGTGTGTTTAATTCAGAGAGGAGACATCTAACATCGGTCACATATGTATAGAATAGGGCTGAAGTGGTTAATGTTATAACGTAACAATTTATATCTGCAAAGTAACTAGTAACTAGACGCGTCGCAATTCTGGGAAATTGCAAAGTGTGGTTGCGCCGACGCCGGTCGGGGGTCGCCGCCGCCGGGACTCGAGTGATACGCCGGGAGGAATACCCTCGGAGGCCGCGCGACGCGCGAATCGAATTCTGTGCCGATCGGATCCCGCGTTCGTGATACGTGCCGTTTCAATTTTAAGAAATAGGCCCTTCCCACTAAAGAAATAGGCCCCTCCCACAAATGTAACGGGCCAATTGTATTGTCACGTCACTGCTGAGATCACTCGCGTTTCATTTTGAGAGGATTGCGCACGATTCCCGGTGAAGCCGGTCATTTTGACATATTTGACAGTTAATGTAAACCAGCACACAGAGCACACTGCATGTTGAGTTAATCCTTTCTGTCAGGCCTTGGACAGGATAAGTCTGTAAGTTTGTGTTTGTTATAGATATGGCTCTTAAAGCTCATATTTTTACCTTGGCTAGGATCTGTCCTAACATGTTTGTGTAAGTTCAATCTTTGAATGTAACTAGTACAGCTCTCTACTACAACAGAGAGCTGTAATTGTAACTGTAACAGCTGAAATCAATAATATATCAGTATTATGATATTAACCTGTGGGCCGCATTAAGTGAAGGTCGGGGCCACATGTGGCCCCCGGGCCGCCAGTTGCCCACGTATGAGATATACAGAGCATTTCCTCATTCAATTCTTCAACGCTATAGCTATAGTGTCATAACTCTCATATTAGATCACGCTGGGTATAGGCCTCAGGTATGTACCTTTTTACCGTCCACCACCTCTAGTGGGCGCCTGAGCAAATGGGTGTGGTTACCACGCCGACGGCTTGTGTTGGGTGTGATGTCACAACACGGCTCTGGCCCCGCCTTCTAAGATGTTGTGGGAGAGACAGACCGACATAGAGAGTGAGACACACACACACACACACACGTTGAGAGACAGACAGACAGAAAGACAGACAGGAGAGAGAGACAGCGTGGAGACCCCCCAGATGGACGTGATGCACTCGACGCTACGAGACATGGAGCACTTTCACACCAAACTCATCCAGGAGAACGACAAGCTGACCAAGGAGAGCGAGTACTCCAAGGTCATCGTCTACCTGGTCCAGGAGAACATCCAGCTCCGAGCCACCAACCAGTCCCTGAGAGAGACCCGGTACGACAGCCAGTCCCTGAGGGACTCCAAGTACGACAGCAGCACGTCTTTCCACCCGCTAGACGGAGGAGGCGGCGGGGGCGACGCCCCCAAACCCACCCCCTCCTCCTCGTCCTCCTACCTCAACCTCTCCAACCTCGGCCACGCCCCCACCGGCGCCACGTCGCCGCCGCCCGACAAGAGCGTCTTCTACCGCCATCTGCAGCAGAACCCCAACGACGCCTCGGACGCTGCTCCTCCTCGGACCTCGTCCCCCGAGAACTTCCACACCTTCCTGAGCTCCATGCACGCCGACGAAGACGCCAAACCGGAGGAATCGACCACCGGCGCCACAGCGGCGGCGCCGGCCGCCACGGCCACCACTGCCACGCCCGGCTCTCAGGCGGACGACAAAGCCCTGCGGCGCCTCAAGCAGCCCGGGCGGCTGCTGGGCGAGATCGCCTTCCAGCTGGACCAGCGGATCCTGTCGCACATCTTCCAGGGCCAGACGCGGCTCTACGGCTTCACGGTGCACAACATCGGCGACAAGATCGCCGACGTGGCGGTGCACCCGGTGACGGGCCGGCTGGACGACGCCTACCGCCGGCGCCTGTGCCAGCGGCACGCCGAGCTGATGGAGCGGCTGAGCGGGCGCGGCTACAAGGCGGCGCTGCACCCCACCTTCACCGAGTTCGTGGTCAACTCCTACGGCATCGTGGAGCAGCGGCCGGGCCGCCGGGACGGCCCGGAGGCGGACTTCAACGACGAGGACTTCCTGGCCCGGCTGGTGGCGACCACGGCGCCCAGCAAACTGCACAAAGACCTGCTGGTCCTGCTGAGATGTCTGGCTGCCATGGCCGCCGAGGACGGACGGCCTCTCTTCCTCTGGTAGAAACAATAATAATAACTATAAATAATAATAATATGGGCCCGACTCGCCGAGGTGTTTTTTGTCGCCGTATATATAATGGTAAATGGTGACTGGTGCATTTATATAGCGCTCTTATCCAAAGCACTTTACATAGTGACATTCACACATTCACACACACATTCACACATTCACACACATTCACACGTTCACACACACATTCACACACCGATGGCGGAGGAAACCATGCAAGGCACCAACCTGCTCATCGGGAGCAGTTAGGGGTTCAGTGTCTTGCTCAAGGACACTTCCACACTAACTCTGGGAGCCTGGGATCGAACTGGGAACCTCTCGGTTCCCATCCGGCCGCTCTACCGGCCACTCTACCCCTGAGCCACTGCATTTACCTATCCTATAAGGTACAGTCAGACCCATAGAGAGAGAGAGTTATGACACGTGTGCTGTCTACTTGTATGTGTGATATACTGCCACCTTGAGGCCTTGTACGTGTATTGTATATGGTATGTGGTAATCCTCTACACCTGGTCAGGCTCACCAGGTGAGTTAATGAGGGGATTAGTTAGTTTCTGAAGCAGCTCACAGAGCACACTGCATGTTGAGTGAATCCTTTCTGTCAGGCCTTGGACAGGATAAGTCTGTAAGTTTGTGTTTGTTAGAGATATGTCTCTTAAAACTGCTCCTATAATTAGTAGGAGCAGTGATGTAATTTACCCATCCTATAAGTAGGAGCAGTGATGTCATAGACATATAAAGGTAGACCCCTCCTCCGGCTCTGAGGCGTCCGCTCTGAGGCGTCACAGAAGGGGACGTTCGGTACAGGCCAATCAGAGGCCACCTTCCTCTGAGGGGGTCTTTTCGCAACCCAGCCCTTAACCCTTTAAGAGGCAGCCGCGCAGTGACTAGTCGCTGTGATTGGCCAGTAGTCACTTTGAGTGGCATCTTGCCTTCTCTAAAATGGCGGCCACGATACAGGTCGCTCCAACGAACTGCAGCGGCCAATGAGGTGTCTAGGTTTCTATATCTATGATTTACCCATCCTATAATTACTAGGAGCAGTGATGTCATTTACCCATCCCACATTGCTGGCCTGGCCCTGGCATCGAACCTGCGACAACCAGGGCCTCTGGTTCACTAAACACTCAGCTAAGGCCGACCCTTTAGGGGGCGTAAGGCCTCTTCTCCTCTGGTAAATGCTAAATGCTAAATGGTAAATGGTAAAATGGTAAATGGTAAAATGGTGCATTTGGCGCCTTTTATCCGGGGCGCTTTACAGTGAGTGTTCACACACAGAGACAACATGCAGACACAGGGGTTCAGCGTCTTGCTCAAGGACACTTCCACACTAACTCTGGGGGATCCTGGGATCGAACTGGGAACCTGCCGCTTAGCCATCGGGCTTGCATCGTGTCACATTTAAATGTAGGGTAGGTTATACTTTTTTGTTAAAATAAGTGTTAAATAGCTTTATATTCTGATAGTACTCATTAATAATAATAATAATGATAATAATAATGAATTGTATTTTTATGGCGCTTTTCGTACTCAAACTTCCTCACAGCTCTTTACGATGGTTCATTCATACATTGGGAGGTGAAGCGGCGAACAGTCAACGCCAGCGTCCTCACCTCGCCTCCCACATTCACCACATTCACCACTTCACCACATTCACCACATTCACCACTTCACCACATTCACCACTTCACCACATTCACCACATTCACCACTTCACCACTTCACCACTTCACCACATTCACACACCAATGGGGGCAAGCTAGCGCCGACCGACACATTAGTATACTATAAAGTGTTTTTTCAGTAACAGTGTTAAATAGCTCTATATTGTGATAGTAATCATTACTATAGAGTGTTTGTTCAGTAACAGTGTTAAATAGCTCTATATTGTGATAGTAATCATTACTATAGAGTGTTTCTTCAGTAACAGTGTTAAATAGCTCTATATTGTGATAGTAATCATTACTATAGAGTGTTTGTTCAGTAACAGTGTTAAATAGCTCTATATTGTGATAGTAATCATTACTATAGAGTGTTTGTTCAGTAACAGTGTTAAACAGTGATAGTAATCATTACTATAGAGTGTTTGTTCAGTAACAGTGTTAAATAGCTCTATATTGTGATAGTAATCATTACTATAGAGTGTTTGTTCAGTAACAGTGTTAAATAGCTCTATATTGTGATAGTAATCATTACTATAGAGTGTTTGTTCAGTAACAGTGTTAAATAGCTCTATATTGTGATAGTAATCATTACTATAGAGTGTTTGTGATTACTATCACAATCTCAAACGTTTCACTTGTCGTCTCTACCTCTTCTATGTATCATGGTGTATCTTCTATGTATCATGGTGTATCTTCTATGTATCATGGTGTATCTTCTATGTATCATGGTGTATCTTCTATGTATCATGGTGTATCTTCTATGTATCATGGTGTATCTTCTATGTATCATGGTGTATCTTCTATGTGTCATGGTGTATCTTCTATGTATCATGGTGTATCTTCTATGTATCATGGTGTATCTTCTATGTATCATGGTGTATCTTCTATGTGTCATGGTGTATCTTCTATGTATCATGGTGTATGCAGCCCAGCCTGGTAGCACGTCTCCGTTGACAATATTAATAATATTAATTATAATTGATAACAATCAGTTTGGAAACTCTAAACTCTCCCTGCGAGTGACTAGTGTCGCCTATAGCGTGACATGCACACACAGTTTCTTCAATTAACACTTTCTTCAATATTATTTTCCAAAAGTAAAAAGGTCACTTCTGCCTTCTAGAAGAGTATTTGTAAAAAGAATAGAAAAAATAAATATGCATTATCGGTTTATAAAGAGCTGAAGAGACATGGAGATTTTATAGTAATTATTACAGTACTATTCACGATATAAAGCCATTTAACACTTACTGCACTGTTAATGATAGACATTAAAACAATCATTCATCTTCATTTAATGTTAGATGGTGTTCAGTCACAAACTCACAAATGGCCAATAAAAAAAGATTGCAGTTCTGTTTGTCGTCTCACGTCTTTCCACAAAATAATGAAAAAAGCTCAGTAGATGTCTAGATAAAAACCTGGATCAATAGGAGGATGGATAACGTGATCATTATCAATAGGAATTAACGAGATCCATCCCGACAAAAACAAAACTTATCTCCATGAATGACAGACCTGTAAGGGTCCATTTGGTTCCATTTGTACACTCTCAGAGTTACAGAGAGTTACAGACCTGTAAGGTTCCATTAGGTTCCATTTGTACACTCTCAGAGTTACAGACCTGTAAGGTTCCATTAGGTTCCATTTGTACACTCTCAGAGTTACAGACCTGTAAGGGTCCATTTGGTTCCATTTGTAGGCAATTAGGTTGTCTACCAATGTGTATTGGCATGTTTTCATGTTTTCATGTTTTACGACATTTAAAAAAATAAAGCGATATGCACATCCTTTCTATCAAATCAATGTTGAATCGGTCACAGCGCCAGGAGGTTATTGCCCCTGTAATTGTTTTTCACAAAATACTGCTTTTGCCATAACGGTATATATGTATATATATATGTGTGTGTGTTTATAACATGGTCAGCAAGGAAAAAAGAGAAAATAAAAACTTAAAAACAAAACTAAACAAAAGAAATATTCCTGTACAGATTGCTCAGAAGGATGTTATTGCACAATGTATTACATTCATAGAAGGTGTCAGTAAACATGATTATGTATTTATTGATCCTCATTCCTCCATCTATGAAGAAGCCCCAGGGTTGCACTGATACAGCTGCAGCAGCAACTAAGAACTAAATAATCAGTTTTATTTTGAATGGTTATGTTGCTAATGCTGCTAGCAATGCTTCCTGGCACTTACACTTACAATTTATAATGTATCATTTATCACACGCTCTTTATCCAGAGTGACTTACACTAAACAAGGTAAACTCATACATAGAATGCAGGGAGACAGTGTAGTGTCCCAGTAAACTATAGGATCACAGGTAAACAATGAACCTAGCATCTGTTTAAACAATAGAATAACAAAAAATAAATAATCGTTACATTGGAGCTAGAGAAACTATAGGATGCCATGTCAACAAATTAACCCGATATCTATATAAATAATATATCTAAAAATAACAAATAATCTAAATGACTTTGCATAAGACTGCATGGTCGTCAAGGCTAAAGGTAGAATCTGAAGAGGTGAGTCTTCAGATTACGGCGGGAACATTGGGAGTGAATCTGTAGTTCTAACTGTAATGAGGAGTTTGTTCCACAGTTTGGGAGCCAGAAGGGAGAAGTGTGGAGAGTTGTCTTGTAATTATATTATCGTAGCTTGATTAGTTATATTGTTATGTTGTTGTATGTTGATTATGATGTTAGCACAGACCTTTTCAACACCGTTTGTGCCTGTATTATAGTGAAAATAAAACGTATTATTTACTGTATGTATATATGTATGTATTTACGGTAAGTATATATGTATATCCCCCATATATGTGCGGCGCGGCTAATCTTGCAAACCACTACACCGGTGGTTCTCAAAGTGAGGTCCGAGGACCCCTAGGGGTCTTTGAGAGGGGTCCCCAGTTAAATGATTGACAGTAAGTGACCCAATGGACCATTTGCTTCCGTTTGTACACCGTCAGAGTTATGGGGTCCCTCTAACAGGCGGGGATCCCTCTAATGGCCTCTGATGGCGTCACAGTGGGGGGTCCGGTGTTCTAGGCGTGGCTGTGCCTGGGCGGCGCCTGGCCCTCCCTGGCGGCGGTCTTTTTAGGTTTGACCGTGTGACGCATCACGTCGCCGAAAACACTCCTCCAGCTCCACCTGTGCCTCGTGGCTCCCTGGCGCCCCCTAGGCTCCTTCGGCAGCGTCGGGCCGGGAGCCTGAAGACGAAGGACAAACGCTTGGCTCTCGCTCTCTTCCCTCTTTGCCATCTCTCCTTTCATTCTCTCTTCTTTCTCTTTCTTCTTCCTCTCTTTCGCAGGGTCGTTGTGTTCTTCCTCGGCCTCGACGGTTAGCGAGACCGTTTGGTTTCCGGGCGGGAGGAGGGGCGTGGCCCGTTCCCGCTCTGCAGTTACGTGGTGGCGGGGGAGGAGGTCCGGACAGGAACGGGCCACCGTGACGCTCGGCTCATTACAGCCGCTGCCGGGCGGAGGCACCGCCACCAGCCGAGGGGCGTGGCTCGTGTTCGTCGAGGCCTCGTTCTCCGTCTGGTCGGATTCAGAGCCGACGCCTCCCCCCAGAGCCTCCGCCCGCTCCTCTTGCGGACTGCCGGCCGGCTCGCCGGGCCTCCTCAGCCTCAGCCAGTACTCCACGGAGCCGAAGGACTGCAGGCGGTCCGGGTCGGCGAGGCCCAGCAGCTGCACGGCGCCGGTCACCTCGTCCTTCTCCAGCAGCGGCCGCAGCCGCAGCTCGCCGGCGGCGACCATCTGGAAGTCCCGGCCCCGGGCCAGGTGGAGCTCCACGGTGAGCGAGCGGGTGCCGAGGTAGCGCAGGAAGTCCCGGTCGTTGGCGGTCGGCACTTCGTACCGCGAGGTGGACTCGTAGGCGGGCCGCGAGCCCCGCGCCACCGGCGTGGCGTCGTGCTCGAAGTGGTAGAAGGCGTAGGCGCAGTAGGTGGACGGCTCGCGCTGGTCGCAGCAGAGGGAGCGCAGGGCCGACGGCGACAGCTGGCCGTTGCCGATGTGCATCTCCAGGAGGTTGGCGGCGGCGCCGCGCTCCGGGTGATCCACATTTTCATCGTTGAGCTCGGCCGCCGCGGTGTCCCCGTCCTCGTCCGCCGTGAATACGAGCGTTTTGGGGGCGTGGCCGACGACGCTCTGCAGCTGAGACTCTAGCTCCTGGATATGAGCGGTTCTGGGGTCCAGCGGGTGAGCCTGCAAGTCCAGCTTCAGCTCATAGTCCGTCGTGGCGTCGTCCATTTTCTGCGTCACGGCTTCCACCTCCGCCTGGTGGTCTCTGTGTCTGTCTCTGTCCGCCTGGTACTGAACGACCAGCATGTTCCTGGGCTTCTCCAGCCCCTCCTGGACAACCTTCATGTTCCTGGGCTTCTCCAGCCCCTCCTGGAGGACCAGCATGTTCCCGGGCTTCTTTAGTCCCTCCTGGACGGTCAGCATGTTCCCGGGCTTCTCCAGCCCTTCCTGGAGGACCAGCATGTTCCCGGGCTTCTCCAGCCCCTCCTGGACGGTCAGCATGTTCCTGGGCTTCTCCAGCCCCCTGGTGGTGGAGCGCTGCATCGTCGTGTCTTCTCCCCGCACCTCCTCCTCCTCCTCCTCTTCAACCTGTTCCAGCAAAGCAAGATCCTCCTCGCCTTCGCTGGTCTTCTGTGGCTTCTGTACCGTGATGAGCATCAACGCCTTGCCGGGTCCAGCCGCTCTATCGCCCGGTTCAGCCGCTACGCTCTCCTCGGCAGCGGGGGCATGCGAGTTCAGGTGCTCATCGGCTTCCTCCAGCTGCCGCTTCTGCTGCATCAGCTGCGTCTGAAGCTTCCGATTTTCCTCCATTACCTTCCGGTTCCTGTTCCGCTCGCCCCTGATCTGCTCCAGCAGTTGGTTCTTCTCGCCGAGGCCCTCGGCGTCGTGCAGCGCGCTCAGACGCCGGCTCACCTCCTCCAGCTGCCGCTTCTGCTCCAGCAGCTGCTTCTGAAGCTTCCGGTTCTCCTCCGTCAGCTTCTCGTTCCGCTCTCTCTCCGCCCGGACTTCATCCAGCAGCACGTTCTTGTCGGCGAGCTCGGCCTGCAGCCGATCCACCTGGACTTTCAGTTGATGGTCCTGAGACGCGGCGGCGGCACCGTTGTTCTGCTCCGCCCCCTCCTCCTGGGACCCGTGTGGTTGCTGTGAGAGGGAGATCTTCAGCTGACTCTCCAGCCCCAGGCTCTTCAGCCGCTCGTCCTTCAGCTGCACGGTCAGCTCCTCGGTGCGGACCATCATGGCCTGGTGCCCCGCCTCCATCGTCTTCTGACACTCCTGCAGCTGCAGGAAGCGTTCCTCCATCTCCGTCATGGCGCTGGCCTTCTCCGCCAGGTGCTTCTGCAGCCGGAGCATATGTCCTCCTCCTCCTCCTCCTCCTCCTCCCCCTTCCAGCTCCCTCTCCTTCCTCCGCAGGTTGTCGCGGAGGAAGTCGGACTCGCGGACCATGTCCTCCACGTCTCCCTGCTGCCGCTCCATGGAGCTCTCCAGGCTACATTTCATGCTGCCGAGGTTAGCCATGTTCAGGTTATTATTACCGTTACTCAGACCGCCGTTACTCAGACTGCCGTTACTCAGACCGCCGTTACTCAGACCGCCGTTACTCAGACTGCCGTTACTCAGACTGCCGTTACTCAGGCTACCGATGCTCAGGCTACCGATGCTCAGGCTACCGTTACTCAAGTGATCGTTGCCTCTGGGGAGGAGGTGTGGCGGGGAGGGCGTGTTGTCCGGCGACCTCTTCAGGCCCGTGTTGATGCGCGGCTGCACGTGTCCGTACGGCGTGCGCCTCTTGATCTGCGCCTGGAGCTGCCGCCGCGTGGCCACAAGGAGGCGCTGCTTCAGGCCCTCGTTCTGCTGCTGCAGAGCGTGGACCTTCTCCTGGAGCTCCTCCATCATCTCCTCCATCTCCACATCCCTGGAGGAGGCTCCTCCGGCCCGCCCGCCTCCTCCTCCGCCGGACACCAGCTGCTCCATGCGCCGCTGGTCCTTGGCCAGCTTGACCAGCTTGGTGGCCAGCTTCTTCAGCTGCTCCTCCTGCTTGTGGCCGTGCTGCTTGAGGAGCAGGTTCTCCTCATGGAGGCGCAGGAACCTGTCCTCCAGCTCCTCGCGGGACAGCCGCAGGAAGGCCTGCCGCTCCCTGGCGTTGTGGAGGACCAGGGACTCCTGTGACACGGCCTGGGGGAAGCCCAGGTTCATCTCGCTCTGATGTGGTTGTCACATCACTGATGTGTCCTAATGTGTTCTAATGCTCTAATGTGGTTGTCACATCACTGATGTGTCCTAATGTGTTCTAATGCTCTAATGTGGTTGTCACATCACTAAACTAAACTAAACTAAAGTCATCTAATCTAAGTATTGACTCATCTGACCGAGTCATCTTTTAACACCTTATAGGCTGGCCCCGAGCTCTGGTGTGACATCACATCAAATCAAACACCTCATTGGCTGAGCACTGGTGTGAGGTCACTCAGGGTTGGGGTCTCAGGGGACGGCAGTTACCATCCCCTAGTGTCCACATTTAACCTCAAATCCACTTGTTTGCATATTTCCCCACAACTCTGTACATTTCTGCAGATTAATTCAGATCAACATGTCTAACCTCATATACTGCATACATACTGCTGCTATGTAGACCTACCTTATGTCTAACCTCATGTACATACTGCTATGTAGACCTACCTTATGTCTAACCTCATGTACATACTACTATGTAGACCTACCTTATGTCTAACCTCATGTACATACTACTATGTAGACCTACCTTATGTCTAACCTCATGTACATACTACTATGTAGACCTACCTTATGTCTAACCTCATGTACATACTGCTATGTAGACCTACCTTATGTCTAACCTCATGTACATACTGCTATGTAGACCTACCTTATGTCTAGCCTCATGTACATACTGCTATGTAGACCTACCTTATGTCTAGCCTCATGTACATACTGCTGCTATGTAGACCTACCTTATGTCTAACCTCATGTTGATTGCTTTCTTTCATCTTAGAAATATTGCGCAAATTAGAGACTATCTGTCGTTAGACGATGCAAAAACGTTAATCCACGCTTTTGTTTTCTCTCGGCTTGATTACTGCAACGCACTCTACTCTGGCCTGCCAAAGGAAACAACTGACAGATTACAACTTGTTTAAAATGCGGCAGCCAGAATTTTAACTAAAACTAGGATGAGAGAACATATCACTCCAGTTCTAGCTTCACTACACTGGCTCCCGGTTGTTTTTAGGATTGATTTTAAAATTATTTTAATAGTTTATAAAGCTCTAAATGGTCTGGCACCTTCCTAACTCTCTGACTGCCTAGAGAGATATGTTCCAAACCGGGCCCTCAGGTCTTCAAGTGCTGACCTGCTCGAGGTGCCTACAATGACATAGCAGATCTACAAGCTCACAATGCGACGCATTGTGAGCTTGTAGATCGGCTATAAAAAATACGGTGAAGCAGCATTCTGCTTTTACGGACCGACAGTGTGGAATAAACTCCCATTACACTTAAGACAGGCAGCCTCTGTCGATAGCTTTAAAGCACAGCTCAAGACCTATTTCTTCACTCTTGCTTTTAGCTGATTCTTTGGTTGATTTTTAATTCCTCACTGTATTGCCTATTTTAATGTTGTTTTATGCTTTTGCTTTTATTTTATTTTATTTAATTTTTGTTTGCTTTATTGTTAAATTGGTTCTAACTGTAATTGTATTCTTGCTCTGTAAAGCACTTTGAGCTGCATTTCATGTCATGAAAGGTGCTATACAAATAAAGTTTATTATTATTATTATTATTATGTACATACTGCTGCTATGTAGACCTCTCTAGGTCGTCCTCAGACGAGCCCTCCATCGTTGCTTCCAGTCATCCCGACTCTCCATACATCTGGCCAGCTCATTGGTGCTATGGGCTCCTGCATCCTTCTTGAGCGTGTCCACATATGTTGGTGTGGGGCGTCCTCTTGACCGGTGCCCATGTGTTGGTTCCCACAGCACCAGTTTGCTGGCTGGCAGCTCTCGGTGCCTTTGGCAGTGTCCTGCTAGTCTCATTCTCCTTACAGCAATCTTCTCGCTCACCCTTGGTATTCCCTCATACAGGATTATGTTGGTAACATGCGCACTCTTGCTGATGTTAAGCACTGCACGCAGCATCCTGGTGTAGCACCCGTCCAGGGACTTCTCAAGGGCTGGTTTCAGGGTCCAGCATTCACTGCCATAGAGAAGAACGGACTCTACTGTCGCGTAGAAGAAGCTGAGTTTGATTTGGCGGGGGAGATTGGAGTTCCATACACTGGTCATGCCATTCAGGGCCCTCCATGCAATTGCCTTCCTCACTTTAAGATCTTGCTCAGTTGAGTTGACCCATGAGCCCAGGTATTTGAAGTCCTCGACTTCTTTCAGCACAGTGCCTCCTGCTGTAGTCAGAGGTTGATGTTCTGGTGGAACGTTGTAGGTGAGGACCTCAGTTTTCTTGGCGTTTAGCCTGAGGCCGACCTTGGCGCACTCTAGCTCTACCCTGTTCAGTAGTTCTTGTGCTTGTTCCACGTTGTCAGAGAGCAAACTGATGTCATCCGCATAGTCAAGGTCTGTGAGGACCACTGCGGGGTGTCGCCTCGACTTCCTTGGCGTTAGTGTGAAGCCAAGTTCCTGCTCTCGCCCACTGATTGCTTTCCTGAGCGCATAATCGAGGACTATAATGAAGAGAAAGGGGGCTAGTGTATCCCCTTGCATAACCCCAGCCAGGATGTCAAACTCCTCGCTGTTGCCGTCTGGGGTCACCACCTTGGCCCTTGTTCCTGCGTACATGGACTCTATTGCTCGGAGTAGGTTGGGAGGAATCCGGTATGCCTTCAGGATCTTCACCATCATGCCTCGGTGGATCGTGTCAAATGCCTTTTTGAAGTCTATAAAGCATAGGACTGCAGTCAGGTTGTCCCTCTTTACCTCCTCAATCATTCTCCTAAGTGCCAAGATCTGAGCTGTTGTAGTTCGTCCCTCTCGGAAGCCGTTCTGATTCTCCCTCAGGTGAGGGTCAATTGCTTGCCGGACCCTGTTTAGGATCATGCGGTTGTAAGCTTTAGCAATGATGCATGTCAGACTGATGCCTCGGTAGTTGTCCGGCTTTGAGAGGTCCCCGGATTTGGGCACTGGGATGATGTTTGACAGAGACCACATGTCAGGCCGCCGATGCAACAGGGCAAGGTTACAGAACTCTAGAATGATGTCGTCGAGATCACAGTTCTTCAGGACCTCTGGGGGAATGCCATCTGGACCGGGACTTTTTCCCACTTTCACTGTGGTTTTCGCCCTGGCGAGCTCCCCAGGCGTGAAGGGACCATCATCGATTTCCAGGTCCGGGAGGACTGGAGGCACATCTTCCGCAACTGCTTCTGCCGACCTACCTTATGTCTAGCCTCATGTACATACTACTATGTAGACCTACCTTATGTCTAACCTCATGTACATACTGCTATGTGGACCTACCTTATGTCTAGCCTCATGTACATACTACTATGTAGACCTACCTTATGTCTAACCTCATGTACATACTACTATGTAGACCTACCTTATGTCTAACCTCATGTACATACTGCTGCTATGTAGACCTACCTTATGTCTAACCTCATGTACATACTACTATGTAGACCTACCTTATGTCTAACCTCATGTACATACTGCTGCTATGTAGACCTACCTTATGTCTAACCTCATGTACATACTACTATGTAGACCTACCTTATGTCTAACCTCATGTACATACTGCTATGTGGACCTACCTTATGTCTAGCCTCATGTACATACTACTATGTAGACCTACCTTATGTCTAACCTCATGTACATACTACTATGTAGACCTACCTTATGTCTAACCTCATGTACATACTACTATGTAAACCTACCTTATGTCTAACCTCATGTACATACTACTATGCAGACCTACCTTATGTCTAACCTCATGTACATACTGCTATGCAGACCTACCTTATGTCTAACCTCATGTACATACTGCTATGCAGACCTACCTTATGTCTAACCTCATGTACATACTACTATGTAAACCTACCTTATGTCTAACCTCATGTACATACTACTACCTACCTTATGTCTAACCTCATGTACATACTACTATGTAGACCTTATACACCGATGGCGGAGGAACCCATGCAAGGCACCAACAACCTGCTCATCGGCATGTCATTAATATAATATTAATTATCTGGGCATGTCATTAATATAATATTAATTATCTGGGCATGTCATTAATATAATATTAATTATCTGGGCATGTCATTAATATAATATTAATTATCTAGGCATGTCATTAATATAATATTAATTATCTGGGCATGTCATTAATATAATATTAAATATTTAGGCATGTCATTAATATAATAATAAATATCTGGGCATGTCATTAATATAATATTAAATATCTGGGCATGTCATTAATATAATATTAAATATCTGGGCATGTCATTAATATAATATTAAATATCTGGGCATGTCATTAATATAATATTAAATATCTGGGCATGTCATTAATATAATATTAATTATCTGGGCATGTCATTAATATAATATTAAATATCTGGGCATGTCATTAATATAATATTAATTATCTGGGCATGTCATTAATATAATATTAAATATCTGGGCATGTCATTAATATAATATTAAATATCTGGGCATGTCATTAATATAATATTAATTATCTGGGCATGTCATTAATATAATATTAAATATCTGGGCATGTCATTAATATAATATTAAATATCTGGGCATGTCATTAATATAATATTAATTATCTGGGCATGTCATTAATATAATATTAAATATCTGGGCATGTCATTAATATAATATTAATTATCTGGGCATGTCATTAATATAATATTAATTATCTGGGCATGTCATTAATATAATATTAAATATCTGGGCATGTCATTAATATAATATTAAATATCTGGGCATGTCATTAATATAATATTAATTATCTGGGCATGTCATTAATATAATAATAAATATCTAGGCATGTCTTCAAAGGCATTACATTTTCAAACATGTTCTCATCCTTCTCCCCAGCATGGTGACACATTTGAACTATTTCAGCCACTTTTTCCCCCTGAAAGGACGCCTCTGACATCACATAAAATCTAGCCCCTAGGGATAGGCTGAGCAGTGGTGTGATGTCATCGCAACTAACTCCTGATAGGCTGAGCAGTGGTGTGATGTCAGAACTTGAGTAAAATGCATTCGGTTGATTTCCACCACCTCTCCTCTAGGGGGAGCCCCTGAGAAAATCGGCGCTGTGCGAGCTCACAGGCTGACGGTTTGTGTAGCCGGGCTGACGTCACGCCGGTGCTGTGGAAGCACTCTAAGGTGTTGAGAGAGAGAGAGAGACAGACAGACACACACACACACAGGCAGACAGACAGACAGACAGACAGACAGACAGACAGACAGACAGACAGACAGACAGACATGGAGCAGGCTCAGGTGACGCTGATTGCGAAGTTAAGGTCGGAGAACGAGAAACTGCGCCTGGAGAACGACGACCTGAGGCTGAAGGAGACGACGTTCGCCCCGCGAGGCGCGCCGCCGCACCACAACAACCCCGCTACGGACCCCGCCGCCGGAGACTCCAACAACAAACTGTTCCACCAGTCGCCACTAGACGTCAGCGACGGCACCAAACACTCGCTGCCTCACCAGCACCACCAGCACCACCAGCACCACCCGTGGAATCATCATCATCTCCACGCCGGCGGCGGCGGCGCGGCGAGCGACGAGAGTTCAAAGTTCAACGTCAAAGACCTTCAGCAGGCGAACAGCGCCTACCGTAGCTCCTCCCCCCCGGTCAACTTCCAGTCGTTCATCGTGAACTCCATGCACGGCGGCAACGGCGGCGGCCGCAACGGAGCCAAGCTGGACGCGGTTTACGAAGAGGACAAGCCGCTGCGCGTAGCGGCGGCGGCGACGGCGACGGCGCTCAAACCCCCCCAGAGGCTCCTGGGAGAGATCGCCTTCCAGCTGGAGCAGCGCATCCTGGCGTACGTGTTCCAGGGCCAGGTGACGTTCTACGGCTTCACGGTGCTCAACGTGAAGGAGAAGATCGTGCAGGTCGCCACGCGGCCCTTCACCGGCATGCTGGACGAGGGCTACCAGCGCTGCCTGCTGGGCCGCCACCAAGAGCTCATGGACAAGCTGGGCGCCAAGGCGGGGTACAACCCGGCCAGCCACCCCATGTTCGCCCAGTTCATCATCAACTCCTACGGCCGGCTGGGCGCCGGCGGCCGAGAGACGCAGGACCTGGACCAGCCGGAGGCCGTCCGGAAGGCGCTGGTGGGCGTGGCGCCGAGCTACGTCCTCAGGGACATGCTGGTGCTGCTGGGAGGTCTGCAGTACATGGCTGGCAAGGACGGGAAGGCCCTGTTCCTCTGGTAGAGAGAGGTAGAGACACTGCAGAGAGAGAGAGTCAAGGAAGGCTCTGTTCCTCTGGTAGAGAGAGGTAGAGACACACTGCAGAGAGAGAGAAGGATGGCTCTGTTCCTCTGGTAGAGAGAGGTAGAGACACACTGCAGAGAGAGAGAGTCAAGGATGGCTCTGTTCCTCTGAGAGGTAGAGACACACTGCAGAGAGAGAGAGAGAGAGTCAAGGAAAGCTCTCTTCCTCTGGTAGAGACAGGTAGAGACACTGTAGAGAGAGAGAGAGAGAGAGAGTCAAGGAAAGCTCTCTTCCTCTGGTAGAGACAGGTAGAGACACTGCAGAGAGAGAGTAGATCGGTAGATCGGGGCGTCCCAGAGATGGAAACATTGTATTAAATGGGGGTGTGGCCTAAAGCACATTAAACTGGGGGACCTGAAATAAAAAAAATGAAAAAAAGTTGAGAATAACTAAATTAAACTGGAGCCACAATATACACTGTAAAATCCTTAGTGTTCATTTAACTCTCAGAGTTACAGACCCTTAAAGGCTCCTGCATGCTACAAATTAATCCATTCTGATCAGAATAATAACCACTCAGTAATCTGATCCAGTTAATCATAGCTGGTCATCTGTCTGTGTCTATAGTGAGCTGAAACATGACATACTGAAGTGTATCAGTGTGTCTATAGTGAGCTGAAACAGGACATACTGAAGTGTATCAGTGTGTCTATAGTGAGCTGAAACATGACATACTAAAGTGTATCAGTGTGTCTATAGTGAGCTGAAACATGACATACTGAAGTGTATCAGTGTGTCTATAGTGAGCTGAAACATGACATACTGAAGTGTATCAGTGTGTCTATAGTGAGCTGAAACATGACATACTGAAGTGTATCAGTGTGTCTATAGTGAGCTGAAACATGACATACTGAAGTGTATCAGTGTGTCTATAGTGAGCTGAAACAAGACATACTGAAGTGTATCAGTGTGTCTATAGTGAGCTGAAACATGACATACTGAAGTGTATCAGTGTGTCTATAGTGAGCTGAAACATGACATACTGAAGTGTATCAGTGTGTCTATAGTGAGCTGAAACATGACATACTGAAGTGTATCAGTGTGTCTATAGTGAGCTGAAACATGACATACTGAAGTGTATCAGTGTGTCTATAGTGAGCTGAAACATGACATACTGAAGTGTATCAGTGTGTCTATAGCGAGCTGAAACATGACATACTGAAGTGTATCAGTGTGTCTATAGTGAGCTGAAACATGACATACTGAAGTGTATCAGTGTGTCTATAGTGAGCTGAAACATGACATACTGAAGTGTATCAGTGTGTCTATAGTGAGCTGAAACATGACATACTGAAGTGTATCAGTGTGTCTATAGTGAGCTGAAGACATACTGAAGTGTATCAGTGTGTCTATAAGGAGCTGAAACATGACATACTGAAGTGTATCAGTGTGTCTATAAGGAGCTGAAACGTGACATACTGAAGTGTATCAGTGTGTCTATAATGAGCTGAAACATGACATACTGAATGTGGAAATAAATATACCGTATATACTATAGCATTCTGACCAATCACGCCTTCGGAACCGTCCGAACACAGTACGGACAGACGTCATGCTGTAGTTGCAACAGCTAAACCCCATAAGAACACAGTTCTTATTGATGTCATGGTGTAGTCCTAACCCCCCCCCATAAGAACAACGTTCTTATTGATGCCATGTGTAGTCCTAACCCTACCCCCCCCCCCATAAGAACAACGTTCTTATTGATGTCATGGTGTAGTCGTAACCCTACCCCCCCCCCCCCCCCCCCCAAAAGAACACAGTTCTTATTGATGTCATGGTGTAGTCCTAACCCTACCCCCCCCATAAGAACAACGTTCTTATTGATGTCATGGTGTAGTCGTAACCCTACCCCCCCCCCATAAGAAAAGCCTCCCTGCACCCCTCTTATAATTTTTTTATTTAACCTTTATTTAACCAGTAAATTCCCATTGAGACAAAGGTCTCTTTTTCAAGTGTGAACTGGCCAAGAGGCAGAATAAAACCACACGTCTTTACCAAACGTTCACTACAAAACACACAACAATATGACATCCATGACACACAACAAAACACACAACAATATGACATCCATGACACACAACAAAACACACAACAATATGACATCCATGACACACAAATACCTAAAATATCTCCAAAGTGATGCAATTTAAGCGACGTAAAAAGAAAAGCTAATAATTCTACATAAATACACAACATGTACAAACATGTAGATCTACAAAGAGGCTAAACATCCAAGCAAGTGCAAGTCTTGGTGATCCTTTAAAAACTTCAGCTACCGGTACGCTTTTTAAAGGTTAGCTTCCACACACATAGCGCCACACGCTGGCCAGACGTTTTTTCTGTATTATCTGTATTTTCATGTTGATTTTTGAACTGTTTGGTTGCTACTATATATGTCTATGAAATTAATTCAAGGACCCCAACGGAAACAAGTCCGCAAGGACTTTTTTGGCCGGACCTTTTAGACAAAAGCATTATAAATGTAACTGTGTTGTTTTACATTCTTTTGCCTAATAAAAATGTCAATCAATCAATCAATCAATACATGCGTATCGGTGTTGTTGTAAAAGCTCTTTATTTTTTGTATTTATACGTTTATTTGGACGGGACAGCGCATATTAATGAACACCAAACATACATACATGCTGTGAAGTGTTGTATTGGTGATTTTGTTAGTGGTGGGACGCTATTTTAAAGACGTCACGTGACGCGGACATGGCTTAACACCTATACACTACAGGTCACACAACGGACCATAGATATGCATCTATAGGCTCATTCCTGTGTTGAGGTGAGGTGTGAACTTAAGGGTTGTTTTAAATCGATGCGTGTGGGTGCGCATGCTCAAAAAAGCTGTAAATACACAGCTTTTTTGTCAACTATTTAAGTAATCTCCGTTGGTAGGTCAGGATGTCTTGATAACACCCAATGAATGGTCTGATAAATCGCGGGTAGGTCAGTATGTCGCCTATTTCGCCCATTCAATGGTCTAATAAAAGGTGATCATGTCCCATTCAATGGTCTGATAAAAGGTGATAATGTCCCATTCAATGGTCTAATAGACGAATCCACAGACGCGCTGTAGCTGCCTGTAGGCGGCCATTGCTGTGGTGTCGCGTCCGCGGAGCGTTGACACCGCAGCAATAGCTGCGCGCAGGGCAGCGCTCCGTGGATTTGTGTATAAAAGGTGATAATGTCCCATTCAATGGTCTAATAAAAGGTGATAATGTCCCATTCAATGGTCTAATAAAAGGTGATAATGTCCCATTCAATGGTCTAATAAAAGGTGATAATGTCCCATTCAATGGTCTAATAAAAGGTGATAATGTCCCATTCAATGGTCTAATAAAAGGTGATAATGTCCCATTCAATGGTCTAATAAAAGGTGATAATGTCCCATTCAATGGTCTAATAAAAGGTGATCATGTCCCATTCAATGGTCTAATAAAAGGTGATCATGTCCCATTCAATGGTCTAATAAAAGGTGATAATGTCCCATTCAATGGTCTAATAAAAGGTGATCATGTCCCATTCAATGCATTGAATCAGGTGAACCAGGACCCTCTGAGCCTTTGTTTCCCAAACACTGGGTGGGGACCTTTTTTTGGGTCGCAGGTCCATTTTTATGGGTCGCAAGTAAAATATCCCCTTTAAATATTTTAATTTCCTACATTTAAAACAAAATGTAGAAAATGAAAATATTAAAGGGATATTTTACTCGCGACCCATAAAAAATATTTTAAAAGGTATTTCTGAATTTGTTTGTAATTTATGATTTATTTTTTGGGGGAATTATTATATATATCTTTTTTAAATAATATAAAACAAAATTATTTTTATACTATAGGGGGTCCTCAGAGTTACTACAGGGACCCCCTGCCCTATAGGGGGTCCTCAAAGTTATACAGGGACCCCCTGCCCTATTGGGGGTCCTCAGAGTTACTACAGGGACCCCCTGCCCTGTAGGGGGTCCTCAGAGTTACAGGGGGTCCATCCAATCTTTGTGTGATAGGAACTTGTTTTCTCTTTTTCCTCCTTTTTACATGAATAACTTGAACCCTCTAGCATCCCTAATCTGATCTAATGTAATGTAATGTAATCTAGCATCCCTAATCTGATCTAATGTAATGTAATGTAATGTAATGTGATCTAATGTAATGTAATGTAATGTAATGTAATCTAGCATCCCTAATCTGATCTAATGTAATGTAATGTAATGTAATGTGATCTAATGTAATGTAATGTAATGTAATGTAATGTAATGTGATCTAATGTAATGTAATGTAATGTAATGTAATGTAATGCAATCTGGGAACCCAGAGCCAGTGGAATGAAAAACAGCGCCCTCTGCTGTTTGTACTATCTCTCACTGGCTCTGGGACAATGACAACGTAGCACACGTGCGCAAAGGAAACCGGGGTTTTGGTCTGCCTTCAGCTTTCACTTCCGGTGGTGCCACTATGTTTTCATTCCCACTAACAGTATTTCTACACAGAACACTAACACCACTTCTCCCAGAGAACATGGATGGTTTTGGTTATAAGCCCACTTGTTTCTATGATGAAAGAGTAAGTTAAAATGTGAATATCTTTCCGTGGTTTGGTCTGCTCCGCGGACGCTATTGTTAAATTAGTTTGGGTTTGTTTCGAGGGGGAAAGATTGACGGACACGTGAATCCCGCCCACTACATTTGATTGGGTAAAGCGCGGCCTGCTTCCTGATCTGAAGGCACGCCCACTTGTAGCCCAGTGCGTACATGTTATGACGAGCCTTCACGACAGATTCCAACGCAGAGCAGAATCTGTTCTTGAGAGATTAAATGTAATGTAATGTAATGTAATGTAATGTAATGTAATGTAATGTAATGTAATGTAATCTAATCTAATCAAATATTATCGAATGTAATTTAATCTAATGTAATGTAATGTAATCTAGCATCCCTAATGTAATGTAATGTAATCTAATCTAATCAAATATTATCGAATGTAATGTAATGTAATGTAATGTAATCTAGCATCCCTAATCTGATGTAATGTAATGTAATGTAATGTAGCATCCTTAATCTGAGGGGAACATTAGATTATTACTAAGTATTGAGGGTTTAAGTGGTTAAATGTCTAAAAATTAACATGAATCCAACAATATATAAAAAATATCATGTGTAAACAAACAAACAAACAAACAAAGCATACATTTACACACACTGATCACAGTGTCTGTTAAAGTCTGTTAAAGTCTATGAAGCTATTTATGAAATCTATCAGGACATTTATACAATATGTACACACACACACACACACACACACACACACACACACACACACACACACACACACACACACACACACACACACACGCACGCACGCACACCAACACACTGACTTCAGGAGGAGGGACAGAGATGGAGAGATTAAAAAGGGAAGGCGGAGAGACAGAGAGGAGGAGAGAAAGAAAAGAGAGAGAATTGAAGAGAGAAAAAGACAGACAGACTAATATTCAACACAACTGGACAACGTCCGAAACCCCACTACACAGGTACGTGTGTGTGTGTGTGTGTGTGTGTGTGTGTGTGTGTGTGTGTGTGTGTGTGTGTGTGTGTGTGTGTGTGTGTGTGTGTGTGTGTGTGTGTGTGTGTGTGTGTGTGTGTGTGTGTGTGTGTGTGTGTGTGTGTGCGCGCGCATGTGTGCGTGCGTGCACGTGTGTGTGGTAGAACTACCTGTAAACACTTATGAAAACTTTTGAAAATGCTGCTATTTGTTTCTAAATGTTTTACACCTTCTACTCTAACATACTTGTTTTACACCATCCACTCTAACATACATGTTTTACACCATCCACTCTAACATACATGTTTTACACCATCCACTCTAACATACATGTTTTACACCATCCACTCTAACATACATGTTTTACACCATCCACTCTAACATACATGTTTTACACCATCCACTCTAACATACATGTTTTACACCATCCACTCTAACATACATGTTTTACACCATCCACTCTAACATACATGTTTTACACCATCCACTCTAACATACTTGTAAAATGCTCATGGTTTTATAAGATCAGTTTTTTGTTTTTTTATTTGACAATGTACATTTTACAATGTAGTCATTTATCAGACACTCTTTATCCAGAGTGACTTACAATAATCAAGGTAAACTAAACTCAGACATAGAATACAGAGACAGTGTAGTGTCTCAGTAAACTATAGGACCATAGAATACATAGAGACAGTGTAGTGTCTCAGTAAACTATAGGATCATAGAATACAGAGAGACAGTGTAGTGTCTCAGTAAACTATAGGATCATAGAATACAGAGACAGTGTAGTGTCTCAGTAAACTATAGGATCATAGAATACATAGAGACAGTGTAGTGTCTCAGTAAACTATAGGATCATAGAATACAGAGAGACAGTGTAGTGTCTCAGTAAACTATAGGATCATAGAATACAGAGACAGTGTAGTGTCTCAGTAAACTATAGGATCATAGAATACAGAGAGACAGTGTAGTGTCTCAGTAAACTATAGGATCATAGAATACAGAGAGACAGTGTAGTGTCTCAGTAAACTATAGGATCATAGAATACAGAGACAGTGTAGTGTCTCAATAAACTATAGGATCATAGAATACAGAGAGACAGTGTAGTGTCTCAGTAAACTATAGGATCATAGAATACATAGATACAGTGTAGTGTCTCAGTAAACTATAGGATCATAGAATACATAGAGACAGTGTAGTGTCTCAGTAAACTATAGGATCATAGAATACAGAGAGACAGTGTAGTGTCTCAGTAAACTATAGGATCATAGAATACAGAGAGACAGTGTAGTGTCTCAGTAAACTAGGATTACAGGTTAACAATGAACCTACAGTAGCATCAGTCTAAACATACTGTCGAAATAACATTTAAATAGCAACCTTTGACACTTGCTTTGGCAATGTAAACATATGTTTTCTCATGCCAATAAAGCTCCATTGAATTGAGAGGCAGGCAGACAGACAGACAGACAGATGACCTTTAATGACCCCTATATGAACCGCGTTTCCCACAGTGCAACAGGAGACACATGTGTTGTTTACAAACCCTCACCTCTTGCGGCTTGGTCAGCATTTAAACTGCGTTTCCCACAGGAGACTAGTGTTTACATGTAGCAGCTTGGTCAGCATTTAAACTTATTCTGTTTTTTTTACTCTTCAAGGTTTTTCAGAACAAGGACCCCTTAGCAGAGAGAGATATAAGCAGGGACCCCCACTACATAGTGTAGGGGACCCCCTAAAATAATCCTATTTGAACTGGGGACCCCCCAATATAATCCTATTTGAACTGGGGACCCCCTAATAAAATCCTATTTGACCTGGGGACTAGCAATTGTAGGAGTTGCATTACAGTTTAGATACATATTGTGGAAATGATTCCCTCTTTCTCAGGTAATAATATTATAATTATAATTATTTACCTAATAATTAAAAAGATATTAAAAAGGTGTTAAAAGTCTACCACTGGTGAGTCTACCACTGACCTCAGCACAAAGATAGTCCAAGGTAGGATAGCAGGTGGAGCGGCTATCCTTTGGAATATTAAATATGACCCACTGGTGAAGGTGGTAAAACTTAATGTTGACTGGGCCATTGGATTAGAGATTAACTTGAATGAGAAGAAATTCATCATTTTAAATATGTACACACCCTGTGAATCTGAAGATGAATTCCTGCATAGGTTAGCTTTTATTCGTTCTTTTATTGAGGACAGTGGATCTACTTGTGTCTATGTCATTGGGGACTATAATGCAGACTTGTCTGACTGTAATTCTCTATTTGCAAAACATCTGATAGAGTTTTGTAATGACAGTTGTTTAATTTTATCTAGTAAAGATGTTCTGCCTGACAACAGCTTCACTTATAAGTGAAGCGTATCACACAACATCTTGGCTAGATCATTGTTTGTCTACTGCAGATGCTCATGCCTCCTGGATAATATAGAGATTCTGTATGGGTTGGCCATCATATACCCATGATGATTAATGTAGAGAATGTACCCCAGCTGACTGTTGGTAGTGCTGTTAACAAAGGGAAGCTGGTGTGGTCAAAACTAACCAAAGAGGACATTGAGAGATATTCTATCCTGACAGACAATTTATTAAACAATACAGAACTGCCCAGGGATTCACTAATGTGTTTATTAGTGAACTATACAGACCCACATCATGCTACTGAATTGTGTGCCATGTATGACAATATTGTGTTAGCTTTAATTGCCTCTAGTGAGCCATTCTGTAAAGTCAAGAGCAAGGTTTTAACCTCAAACCCGGGTGGAATGAGTTTGTGGCTGAGCAACACTCTGAAGCCAGAGAGGCCTTTAAAGTCTGGTCTGAGGCAGGCAGGCCCAGACAGGGGGACTTACTTGATCGTAAAAAATAAACAAATGCAAAATGTAAACATGCCCTTTGTTTTATTAAGACAAAGGAGAACACAATGAGGGCTGATTCGCTTGCTAGGAAAAAGCAACTATGATGACTTCTGGAAAGAGGTCAGGGACCAGGGTCATGAATAATTCTAAAACCTCTTTACCATCTGATATTGAGGGTGTCTGTGGCCAAGAGAAGATTGCTAAAGTGTGGCGTGAGAATTACTGTCATCTTTTTAACTGTGTTAAGAGCAATGCTGTGGTAATTGATAATGTTGACCTATCCGCAAACATGGTAGTCAAATCAGCTGATGTTTCTGATGCCATCAAGTTGCTAGACCATAACAAGGCTTGTGGACTGGACTGTATTACTGCAGAACACCTAAAGTATGCCAGCTTTAGCCTCTGTCCTCTGCTTGCTATGTGTTTCACAGGCCTCATGGTTCATGGTGTTCTTCCTGAATCCATTATGTCTGTTCTGCTGGTGCCTGTCTTGAAAGACAAGGCTGGGAAGCTAAATAGCATGGACAATTACAGACCTATTGCCCTTACCAGTATGTTGTCTAAAATATTGGAAAGAATCCTCCTAACTAGGCTGGAGATGTTTGTTCTCACTACTGATAATCAGTTTGGGTTCAAAAGAAAACATAGCACTGATTTATGTATATATGCCTTAAAGGAGATAGTTGACAAATACAGAAACCAGAATTCTACTGTATTTCTATGCTTTATTGATGCCTCTAGAGCTTTTGATAGATTTAACCATTCAAAGTTATTTATGAAATTGATTGATAGAGGTGTTCCAAAATATTTAGTAAGAATACTAGTCTTTTGGTATGTTAAAAAAACAGTTAAATGGGTGCAACACTGGCTGTCTTGTGGGTGACACTGTTGTCAATCATCTCATGTATGCCGATGATTTGGTTTTATGTAGTCCATACAGTGCTGGCCTTCAACAATTATTCAGGATCTGCACACAGTATGGTAAAGACTTTGGGGGGCGGCTGCGCTTGAGTGATGTTTTGTTTTGTTTTGTTTTGTATACATTGTATATTTTTATACTGCTGTCTCTTTTTATATTATGTGATGTCTTTTCTTTTTATATGGACCCACGAGTCTGGAATAAAGATTATATATATATATATTAAATGGTCACTTTATAGATGTGCAGATACCATGTATACACTTATGCTGTATGTTGGTTCCTCTCTCTCTCTCTCTGTCTGTCTCTCAGGTATTTTGTGACATCACAGTGACATCACAGTGACATCACAGTGATGTCATACATTCATGACGACCCAGACCTCAGTGAGAAGGACTCCACACACCAGGTAAACAACAGGAAGTGATGTCACAGGATGTGACTCTCTCTCTCTCTCTCTCTCAACAGGAGACTAACTGAGTGACCAACCGACACACACGCACGCACACACACGCACACGCACGCACACGCACACACGCACGCACACGCACACACACACACACACACACTCGGTGGGATAGTGTTGAAGTGTCTTTGAGCAACACACTAAACCCCCAACTGTGTGTGTGTGTGTGTGTGTGTGTGTGTGTGTGTGTGTGTGTGTGTGTGTGTGTGTGTGTGTGTGTGTGTGTGTGTGTGTGTGTGTGTGTGTGTGTGTGTGTGTGTGTGTGTGTGTGTGTGTGTGTGTGTGTGTGTGTGTGTGTGTGTGTGCGCGTGTGTGTGTGTGTGTGTGTGTGTGTGTGTGTGTGTGTGTGTGTGTTGACACTACAGTGTTATCAGAAAACCAAAACAGGACGAACCCTGTCTGACCTTGCAGCTGTCTCCTAGTTTTATTTGACTAAATATCATCAGGTTTTAGTCTTCTAGACTAAAGTTTATATTTATGTTTATGTTGGCCCATTTGTATTGTTTTGTGTTTTATTGTTGTCTTATTTTATTATTGATATGTTGTACTTTTATTGTTGTGATTGTGAAGCACTTTGTGACAAAGGTGCTCTACAAATAAAATGTACTTACTTACTGACTCTGTTTGACCAGAATGGAACAGAGCCTTCATTAGTGTCATTGTAACAACCAGAATGGAACAGAGCCTTCATTAGTATCATTGTAACAACCAGAATGGAACAGAGCCTTCATTAGTATCATTGTAACAACCAGAATGGAACAGAGCCTTCATTAGTATCATTGTAACAACCAGAATGGAACAGAGCCTTCATTAGTGTCATTGTAACAACCAGAATGGAACAGAGCCTTCATTAGTATCATTGTAACAACCAGAATGGAACAGAGCCTTCATTAGTATCATTGTAACAACCAGAATGGAACAGAGCCTTCATTAGTATCATTGTAACAACCAGAATGGAACAGAGCCTTCATTAGTGTCATTGTAACAACCAGAATGGAACAGAGCCTTCATTAGTATCATTGTAACAACCAGAATGGAACAGAGCCTTCATTAGTATCATTGTAACAACCAGAATGGAACAGAGCCTTCATTAGTGTCATTGTAACAACCAGAATGGAACAGAGCCTTCATTAGTGTCATTGTAACAACCAGAATGGAACAGAGCCTTCATTAGTGTCATTGTAACAACCAGAATGGAACAGAGCCTTCATTAGTATCATTGTAACAACCAGAATGGAACAGAGCCTTCATTAGTGTCATTGTAACAACCAGAATGGAACAAAGCCTTCATTAGTATCATTGTAACAACCAGAATGGAACAGAGCCTTCATTAGTGTCATTGTAACAACCAGAATGGAACAGAGCCTTCATTAGTGTCATTGTAACAACCAGAATGGAACAGAGCCTTCATTAGTATCATTGTAACAACCAGAATGGAACAGAGCCTTCATTAGTATCATTGTAACAACCAGAATGGAACAGAGCCTTCATTAGTATCATTGTAACAACCAGAATAGAACGGAGCCTTCATTAGTATCATTGTAACAACCAGAATGGAACAGAGCCTTCATTAGTATCATTGTAACAACCAGAATGGAACAGAGCCTTCATTAGTATCATTGGTAACACCTGTGAAGGAAGTAAGGAAGAGGCCCAGTTTCTTTAGAATATGTCTGCTGTGTATAGAGACTGTTGGTCCATGTTGTCTTTGTTGGTGTTTGAATAAATACAGCGTCTGGTTGAAGTCTATCTAGAGCCTCTGAACTGATTCCAACTGCTCAGACGGTCATCACTGCTCATCAACTAAATTGGGGGGTGTTTGATTGATTGATTGATTGATTGATTGATTGATTACTTTATTAGTAGTTTGCAACAAAAAAAAAGCACAGGAAAGTACAGTTCAATACAAGGTCTGTTCAGAGGATTTGTTTCCATTGTGGTCCTTTGTACATTTGGGGTCCATTTGGTTCCATTATATTCATATAATCATTTGATGTATTGTTGAAGGTGATGAACATGAACTATATTCACATTATTATATTGTATTATGTTTTATGAACATTCATAATATTCATATTATTATTATTATGTTTTATGAACATTGATATTTTATCCTTATTATTATTATTATTATTATTATTATTATTATGTTTTATCAAACATCTGTGAACTATTAGACAAATATCACACTTTAAGCTCTGTTGAAACGTTTCCAAAAAACGGCAGATCTACAAGCTCACATTTTCAACCTGTCAGGGTCACGATATGATGCGTTGTGAGCTTGTAGATCTGTGTTTTATATACATGTGTTTTAATGTTGTAAAGTTTTTATTCAGTTGACTGAAAGTGCTGCGGACTGGTTTAGTTGTGACACACTGTGAGTCCGTCAGTGAAATATAACTATAAATCCTACTAAAATATAACTATAAATCCTACTAAAATATAACTATAAATCCTACTAAAATATTACTATAAACCCTACTAAAATATTACTATAAATCCTACTAAAATATTACTATAAATCCTACTAAAATATTACTATAAATCCTACTAAAATATTACTATAAATCCTACTAAAATATTACTATAAATCCTACTAAAATATTACTATAAATCCTACTAAAATATTACTATAAATCCTACTAAAATATTACTATAAATCCTACTAAAATATTACTATAAATCCTACTAAAATATTACTATAAATCCTACTAAAGTATTACTATAAATCCTACTAAAATATAACTATAAATCCTACTAAAATATTGCTATAAATCCTACTAAAATATTGCTATAAATCCTACTAAAATATAACTATAAATCCTACTAAAATATAACTATTAATCCTACTAAAATATTACTATAAATCCTACTAAAATATTACTATAAATCCTACTAAAATATAACTATAAATCCTACTAAAATATTACTATAAATCCTACTCAAATTTACTATAAATCCTACTAAAATATAACTATAAATCTTTCCACCTTTTCTAATGAGAACCAGTTGTTTCATGTTTATGGTTTTAAATGTTCCTAAACACATTATGCTGAATATTATTATTATTTTAAATGTTCCTAAACTCATTATGCTGAATATTATTATTATTTTAAATGTTCCTAAACACATTATGCAAAATATCATTATTATTTTAAATGTTCCTAAACACATTATGCTGAATATTATTATTATTATTTTAAATGTTCCTAAACACCATTATGCTGAATATTATTATTATTGTAAATGTTCCTAAACATCATTATGCTGAATATTATTATTATTTTAAATGTTCCTAAACATCATTATGCTGAATATTATTATTATTTTAAATGTTCCTAAACATCATTATGCTGAATATTATTATTATTTTAAATGTTCCTAAACATCATTATGCTGAATATTATTATTATTGTAAATGTTCCTAAACATCATTATGCTGAATATTATTATTATTGTAAATGTTCCTAAACACATTATGCAAAATATTATTATTATTTTAAATGTTCCTAAACACATTATGCTGAATATTATTATTATTTTAAATGTTCCTAAACTCATTATGCTGAATATTATTATTATTTTAAATGTTCCTAAACACATTATGCAAAATATCATTATTATTTTAAATGTTCCTAAACACATTATGCTGAATATTATTATTATTATTTTAAATGTTCCTAAACATCATTATGCTGAATATTATTATTATTGTAAATGTTCCTAAACATCATTATGCTGAATATTATTATTATTTTAAATGTTCCTAAACATCATTATGCTGAATATTATTATTATTTTAAATGTTCCTAAACATCATTATGCTGAATATTATTATTATTTTAAATGTTCCTAAACATCAT